>NC_092343.1:278976476-279292257 GCF_046630445.1 Rutidosis leptorrhynchoides | reverse complement strand
TGGCTAACCAATTCATACCGATTATTAAATCGAAGCTTCCTAGTTCCATGGGTATCAAGTCAATTTCAAACTCGTTACCCAAAATGTTTAACGTACACCCCCGGTAATATGTGTTGGCACTCAATAGTTTCCCGTTGGCCACTTCAATGGTATAAGTGGTGTCTAGTGGGAGTGGTGGAGTGCTAAAAGAATGAATCAAAGTCTTGGATACAAAGCATTTATCTGCAACCGAATCGAATAAACAAGTAACATAAGTGTTGTTGAGAAGAAACGTACCCGTGACTAATTCATTGTCATCTCAGGCTTCCTCAGTATTGATGTTGAAAGCTCGGCTGCGCGTATTGGGGTTATCTTTCTTCTTCGGGTATGCATTTCTATAATGGCCCATTTGGCCACATTCGTAACAAGTGCCCGTTTTTTGTGCATTGGGCCCCTTTCGAGCGATGGGGGCGACACTTTTACATTCGTTGGCCTTATGACCAACTCCTTGGCACCGATGGCAAATTAGCTTGCCACATTCACCAAAGTGATGCTTGTTGCATTTGTTGCAAAGAGGTAGGTTTCCGGCATAACCATTCTTACCGTCGGAGGTGTAAGGCTTTTTGGCAAAGTTGTTGTTGCTTGATTGGGGGGTTTCCCATTTTCTTTTGTTGTTACCCAACTTATCCTCGGCTTTAGGTGTCGGCATTACAATTTCGTCCACCGTTTCTATCAACTTGCGGGCCATGTTCAAAGTTTCTTGATGATTAATGGGTTTGGATGACATTACCCCGTGTTTGATGCTCTTTGGGAGACCATCCATGTAAAGTTCAACCCTTAAAGCTTCGGGGTTCACAAGGTTTGGGCACATCAAGGCTAGTTCGGAAAATCGTTGATTATAAGCCTTGAGATTGTTTCCGACCGCCTTCAAAGTTCTTAGCTCTTGTTCGAGCCTTCGGGTTTCTTCACGAGGGAAATATTCGACGATCATCTTTTCCCTTAGGTCGGCCCAAGAGAGGGCGTGAGCTTCATCGGTACCCACCGATTGTACATAGGTGTTCCACCATGTGAGGGCGACACCGGCAAAAGTGGGAGTGGTGTATTTGACCTTATCTTGGTCCCGACAACTGCTTATGCTAAAGACGGCCTCCGTTTGTTCGAACCATTGAGTGAGAGTAACCGGTCCCCTGGTCCCATCAAAAGTATGAGGTTTGCACCCCATGAAAGCTTTATAGGAGCATCCCTCGCTTGAGTTACCGGCTCCTTGATTGTTGTTGTTGTGGTTGTTGTTATTGTTGTTGTTGGAGTGACCAGCCATGGCCGCATCCACGGCAGTGGCTATCATCTGTTGAAGGGCTTGTTCGGGAGTCTCATGGCGTGGCAAACGACGAGGAGGCATTCTTCCTTCAAAACACAAGAATACCGTTGATTAGTATTTTCAATAATACTAATCATGATATGGGATAAGGATAGAGAGAAAAATTTTCCTTGACTCGCCTTAAATTCTTTATGCCACAATGTCGGAACGTTCATATGAGTCACCGTAATATAATCCCGGAAATTATATTACCCTGATTCATATGTGCATTCGACATCATTTCATATAGTCAAGGTGGCGTGTCAATCAAATTTAACAACGTGAGATTAAGATGAACAAAGAGTAGATGTGAGTAGAAACGTTCGAGTATAAATGCACAAGTAGTCAAGTAATTCCTACTTCAAGTCTATATGCCGGTTGTAGTCTAGATTCACTAATGTACCCTATGCCTCGGGGTTCACACCAATGAACTCTAAATCCCTACAACCAACGCTCTGATACCATCTGTAGCGACCCGACAAAATCGTTATTGACGGCGCCGACTACTTAGGTCCCATTACGTGGTCATAAGTCTTTAAAATAACGTTTTACCGAAAATATGTCGCATTCATTTCAAAAGTTAAGATTTGTTCCCAAGTTTACAAGAATCGTTCATCCAAAAGTTACGTTGCAAAGTTATAAGTACAATTGAAATCTATGCGACACGATTTAAAAGTAGCCAAAAGATGCTTCATGTATGCATGTATATACTCGACATCCAAGCAAGTATCAAAAGTAATGAGCGGAAGCATGTATCACAAAACGTTCAAGGACTTAAGAAAAACATAGAAATCTGTCAACGAAAACATTGGTGAAATCATAGGTTTAAGTAAGTAAGTACAAGTGAACCACAAGATTTGTAACATTGATATAATAGTAATACATTCCAAAAGCTTGTTTCACGAGCACCCAATTATCAATGCTTAACATTCCTTCCATAGAACTCCATCACAATAGTGTTAGAACATACACTGTTTCTCGAAAATATATTTCATTCGTAAACGGTAGCGAACCGTTTGAATGAGAGTTTGTCAAACCCATATGGCCATATAACATAAGTTCTCGCTTACACCCGCCAAGTGTAACTAATGATAATCGAATTGAGGATTTTTGTTCAAACTCGTATGTAGAATGTTTGTTTTCCTGTACTTGTGTTCACTTAGTAAAAAGAAACGTTTATGTTTTCTCATCCCAAATGTAAGTTCAAAAGAGTAAAAGTGGGACTATGATCTCACCTTGAGTGCACGTATGTAAAAGTACTTCAACAAGTAAACGTATGCAAGAACAAATGCTAGTCTTGACCTAAACAAATAGGTTTGTATCAATAACAGTAAACACGATAGGTCAAAGTGTTCAATTAGTCCTATGGCTCGTTAAGACTCGATCATAATAGCATGTGAATCAAATTGTCATGTTTCATGTAAGGTACAAGTATAAAAGCATGTTAGAATGATTGCCCAAACATTTGGTTAAGTTTGATTAAAAGTCAACTTTGGTCGGTCAAAGTCAACACGTTCGGGTCGGGTCCCGAACTATTTTTCTGAGGTTTTTATTCATATATAAGCATGTTAGAACAAGTTACATGTGAATCGGAGGTCCATAGTGTGCCAAACATTTTTCATATTTTGACCATGTAGGTCAGAACCTGGACACGCCATAGGTCGCGCCGCGACCGAAGACTTTCGCGCCGCGGCATTTAACGTGTGCTGGTACCTGGTCAGTCTCAAATGTCCAAGTCTCAAATCAAAACCTTTTTATACATAAAACACAAACCGTTAACACTTAGAACTCGCACCTTATATCATTAGAAAGCTAATTTGACAAGGAACCCAACTAAACACATTTCACCAACCGAAAACATTATTTGAAATAACCGAGTCTTCAAATCATATGATCAATCAATGCACACATTTAATGCTTCAAATTTAACAAGTGCACATTTATGATTCGGGCATTTAATGCATACATAAAACACGCCGTTTTGTAGATAATCAAGCATACAATACAACTAACTACTTACAAACAATAATTCATGGCATTCAATGAATCAAATATTCATTTCAAGCTTATCAAACCCTAACTCAAATTCACCAAAATCACTAATCAAGTTTATCGAGTTTTCTCAAGCAACCTACACATCAAATTGAAGCTAGTGATGTTAGGAACACATTTAATACATGCATTTATAATATTTAACATCATTCAAACAACCAAATCACCAAATCTAACACACCAAAGTTTCAAGTTCATGCTAGTTACCAAAATAACAAGATCGAACATATAAATCATATATTCATGTTAGACTTGAGCCATAGACACTAATTAACAACTTTATAAGTTAAAAACATTAAGAACACAAAATCTAGTGATTTTAGAAAGTTACCAAATGTAATGAAATTGGTATGGAATCGAAGAGGAAGTTGTAAGGATTCCAAATATGTAATTTGTTTTGATTAATGCTTGCTTGAACGGATTTAGATGATGAATCTTCAAATTGGAGAATTGAAAGAAAATAGAGAAGTAGTAAAAGAAAAGGAAAATGGAGATGAAAAAAGATGGGAGGTGGGGTTGACTAGTCAAATGCTAGTCACCTCTTTGGCACTTTGGCGAAACTAGTCCCTCGAGTTCGGTTGCGGGTGCGTAAATTACCTAAACGAGATATTTTTAAAATTCGTATTAACGAGGGATGTTATAATCATATAACGGACTTTAAATAATTAAACGGAAAAGTAAACGGAAAAAGGTGGGATGTTACAGACCATTTTTAACTTTGGTCCATTGGTTGAGGATTTTCTTTTATTTAACCATTTTTCTGTAGTTATTAACATTTCTTCCTCCGGAACCTCTTATTCTTCTTCCGGTTCCTCTTCTCCCGGTTCCTCTTCTTTCGGAATTTGTGAATCTTCCCAAAATGCATTCGACCCTTCATTATTATTAGGTGATTCGATGTGATTTGTACTAGACGTAGACATCTATCACATAATAGCAAGCACGTTAAGAGATTAATATATCACATAATATTTACATGTAAAAATATATATAGTTTCCAACAAAAGTGTTAAGCAATCGTTTTTAAAGAAAAACACGGTCGAAGTCCAGACTCACTAATGCATCCTATCAAACTCGATAAGATACACTAATGCAAATTTATAGTTCTCTAACACCAACGCTCGAATACCAACTGAAATGTCCCGTTTATATCGATTATAAATGTTTCATATTAATTGATTTCGTTGCGAGGTTTTGATCTCTATATGAGACATTTTTCAAAGACTGCATTCGTTTTTAAAACAAACCATAACCTTTATTTTATCGATAAAGGTTCAAAAACCATAACGTAGATTATCAGGTAATGATAATCTAAAAGATAATGTTTTACACACGAACATTACATATTGGATTACAATAATATTACACAACAACTTAAGTCTTCGAATGCAGTTTTAAAACAATATTATACAAGCATGCAGACTCTAATCTTGACTTTATTTAGCAAGCAACAGCGGAAGCTCTTAATAATCACCTGAGAAAAAAAATCTTTAAACATCATCAAAAATGTTGGTGAGTCATTGGTTTAACCTATATATTTATCAAATCGTAATAATATACCACAAGATTTCATATTTCCATTTCTCATAAACAACATGCAATCTGCATAAAAATCATTCATATGATGAACACCTGGTAACCAACCTTAACAGGATACATATAGAATATCCCCATCATTTCGGGACTCTCATCGGACATGATAAATCGAAGTACTAAAGCATCCGTAACTCGGAAGAGGCTTGTTGGGCCAAATAGATCTATCTTTAGGATTCGCATCAATTGGTGGAAATTATCATAAACACCAATTCTTAGGCTACCAAGCTAAAAAGGGGCATATTCGGTTCGATAATTCAACATAGAATGTAATTTTGATCACTTGTGTATATTTTGTAAAAACATTTATAAAAATGCATGTATTCTCATCCCAAAAATAAACGATTTTAAAAGTGGGACTATAACTCACTTTCACGTATTTTCACTGCATCAGAAAATAAGACTTGGCCACGGGTTGATTCACGAACCTATAACAAATATATATATATATATATATATATATATATATATATATATATATATATATATATATATATATATATATATATATATATATATGTATATATATATATATATATATATATGTATGTATATATGTATATATATATATGTATGTATATATATATATGTATATATATATATATATGTATATATATATGTATATATATATATATCTATATATATATATATATATATATATGTATATATATGTATATATATATGTATATATATCAAAGTATGATCGAAATATAATTATACCATATTTTATTACATTTTAACAATTTAAGTTTGGTAAGTTGACAGTCCAACGTTTGTAGTCCACAAATAATTGTCCACAGTTAGTAGTATAGAAATAAATCAATATATATTATCTCGAATCAATACACGGCCCAGTGCATACAAGTCTCGGAATCGATTACAACTCAAAGTATATATATTATTTTGGAATCAACCTCAACCCTGTATAGCTAACTCGATCATTACCGCATATAGAGTGTCTATGGTTGTTCCAAATAATATATATAGATGACGTCTATATGATATGTCAAAACATTGTATATGTGTCTATGGTCTATCAAGACATGTATAATACAATATAAGTTAGTTAAGTTATGATATCCAATTTTGTTTTACCCATAACGTCTTCGTTTTAAATCCATTTTGAGTGAATCCAATTGCTATGGTTTCATAATGAACTGAAATTTATGAAACTAAACAGAAAAAGTATAAGTTTATAGTCGGAAATACAAGTTACAAGTCGTTTTTTTAAGAGGTAGTCATTTCAGTCGAAAGAACGACGTCCTGATGACCATTATGAAAAACATACTTCCACTTTGATTTTAACCATGTTTTTTGGATATAGTTTCATGTCCATAAGAAAAATAATTTTCCCAGAAGGACACCTTTTAAATCAAAGTTTATCATATTTTTTAATTATCTAACCCAAAACAGCCCCCGGTTTCACTACGACGGCGTATATCCGGTTTTACGGTGTTCTTCGTGTTTTCAGGCTTTAAATCATTAAGTTAGCATATCATATAGATATATAAAATATGTTTAGTTGATTTTAAAAGTCAAGTTAGAAGGATTAACTTTGTTTGCGAACAAGTTTAGAATTAACTAAACTATGTTCTAGTTATTACAAAATCGAATGATATTATGAACATCATTACTACCTCAAGTTTAGTAGGTAAACCTACTGAAAGTGATAAGAAATGATCTAGCTTCAAAGGATCTTGGATGTCTTGAAAGTTCTTGAAGTAGAATTATGACACGAAAACAAGTTCAAGTAAGATTATCACTCGAAATAAGATGGTTTATAGTTATAGAAATTGAATCAAAGTTTGAATATGAATATTACCTTGAATAAGAAAGATAACCTACTATAAATAACACCTTTGGGGAAGACTCACAATTTTCGGACGAATCAATTGAAGAGGAACCGGAAAGTGATCCTGAGGAGGAAGAAATACAGGAAATTACGAAAGACAAGTTCGAACGAGGAAAGAAACGAAAGGCTACTGAATTGGAAAATCCAAATCTCGAGTTTAGTGAGGATGTTGTGGCAACAACTCCACCAGACACTTCCACCCCTATTCCCGCTATTCCTATTAGTTCTATCCCGGAATCCAGTTCTTCAGCCCCTCAGCCAAAACGTAAGGAGACAGCCAGGATAACCTTTAAGTGATTTCTTTGAACACAAACGTTTTGGGATATAGGCTAAATGATGCGCTGTTGTTTTAAACCATGGGATCATATAACGTTTTGTATAATATTACTAGTGTGGCTTGCTTGATGTTTGATGTAAGATAAGCATATGTAAAATAGTGAAGTATGAAATGCAATAATTTTCCATGGTTGAGTATTATTTGGGTGGTAGTAATTGATTTCCGTACTAAGCTATTAAGTATGAACTTTAACGGGTAGGTACTACCCTAGATATAATTATAAAACGCTAATAAGAAGAAAAGGCTTTTATAATAATAATTAGTTCACATTATTAATAAGCTATGATGTACTGTAAATACACACTACATCTATAATATTCCATGTGAATAATTATTTTTTCATTCTTATTGAAGATTATGGCGCGATTGAACCGAATGACGGAACAAGAAATCGAGGAACTCATCAATCAGCGAGTGAACGACAGAATGTTATGGGTCGAGGCTGCAAGAGGTGCTGCAGTTAACCCAAATCCTCGTGTGGGATGCACCTACAAAACTTTTCAAGGTTGCAAGCCCTCATCATTCAGTGGAACAGAAGGACCGGTCGGTTTAATCCGGTGGATCGAAAAGATTGAGTCTGTGTTTAAAATCAGTGGTTGTATTGAGAATGACATGACCAAGTATGCATATTGCACCCTACAAGATAGTGCACACACGTGGTGGAAAAACTATGTGAAGACCGTAGGAGGAGATGTAGCTTATGATACTCCATGGGAAGAATTCAAAACAATGCTAATCAACGAGTATTGTCCAAGGAATGAGGTTAGGAAGTTGGAAGCTGAACTACGAAACCTAAAAGTTGTTGGTACTGAACTCACCAACTATAATCAGCGATTCATGGAATTAGCTTTGCTATGTCCCGAATTGGTACCAACCGAAGAACGAAAGATAGAAATGTACAAAGATGGTTTGCCTAAAAATGTCAAGGCAAATGTTACAGCATCGAAACCCAAGACTATTCATGAAGCCATCACTATGGCAAACGAGTTAATGGACCAGATTATTCTGGATAAGAACACCGATGTCAAGACATCGTAAAACAAAAGAAAGTTGGAAGGTAATCATCAACAATCCAACAAGAAACAAGAAACCACGCAAGGTGCTGGTAGTGGTTCAAGCTCAGGTTACAAGGGATGAAATCCTTTATGTAACAGATGCCACAAACATCACTCTGGTTATTGTAATGTGGTATGCAACAATTGTAATCGAAGGGGTCATCTTACTGAAGATTGTAGGGTTCCCGTTACAATTACAAATGACACCAAGACTCCTGCCACCAATGCAAATAGAACTTCCTTGGCCACTGCTACTTGTTATGGGTGTGGGAAACAGGGTCATTATAAGAGCCAGTGCCCGAATCCAGAGAAGAATAACGGATCTGCACGTGGAAGAGCATTTATTATTAATGCTAGAGAGGCGTGTGAAGACCCAGAGCTTGTTACGGGTACGTTTACCATTAATAACTTATCAGCATCTATTATATTTGATACGGGTGCCGATGGAAGTTATATGTGTAGAGACTTTTACGCTAAATTGAATTGTTCATCATTACCTCTAGATGCTAAGTACATGATTGAGTTAGCTAATGGTAAACTAATTAAAGCCGATAAAATTTACCGTGATTGTAAAATAAATTTAGCCTGAAAAACGTTTAAAATTGATTTGATACCCGTAGAATTAGGAAGTTTTGATGTAATAGTCGGCATGGACTGGATGTCCAAAATAGGAGCTGAAGTTGTGTGTGCCAAGAAGGCAATTCGCATTCCTCGTAAGGATAAAACGCCAGTAATGATTTATGGAGAGAAGAGTAACTCAAAGCTAAAACTCATTAGCTGTTTGAAAGCCCAAAAGTGCTTGAAGAAAGGGTGCTATGCTATCCTTGCGCATGTTAATAAAGTGGAAACGAAAGAAAAAGAGAAGTGCATCAACGATGTGCTTGTGGCAAGAGATTTTCCTGAAGTCTTTCCAGAAGAGTTGCCGGGATTACCTCCATTTAGATCTGTAGAATTTCAAATAGATCTAGTACCAGGAGCTGCATCAGTGGCTCGTGCTCCATACAGACTTGCACCATCTGAGATGAAAGAGTTACAAAGACAGTTACAAGAATTACTGGACCGTGATTTCATTCGACCGAGCACTTCACTGTGGGGAGCTCCAATTTTATTTGTCAAGAAGAAAGATGGATCCTTCTAAATGTGTATAGATTACCATGAATTAAATAAGTTAACTATCAAGAATCGGTATCCACTACTGAGAATTGACGACTTATTTGATCAACTGCAAGGATAATGTGTTTACTCGAAAATATACCTAAGATCGGGTTATCATCAACTACGCGTCAAAGAAGAAGATATTCCGAAAACTGCTTTCCGGACACGCTACGGTCATTATGAATTTTTGGTCATGCCATTTGGATTGACGAATGCGCCAGCTGTATTCATGGACCTCATGAATCGAGTTTGTAGTCCGTATTTAGATAAGTTTGTTATCATTTTTATTGACGATATTCTCATCTATTCCAAAAATGAGCAAGAGCATGAGCAGCATTTAAGGTTGGTATTAGAATTGTTAAGAAAAGAACAGTTATACGCCAAATTTTCTAAGTGTGCATTTTGGTTGAAAGAAGTGCAATTTCTTGGTCACGTTGTTAGTAGCAAAGGAATTCAGGTTGATCCAGCTAAAATTGAGGCCATTGAAAAATGAGAGACTCCTAAGACACCAACACTAATACGTCAATTTTTGGTTTTAGCCGGTTATTATAGAAGGTTTATTCAAGATTTTTCCCGAATAGCTAAACCATTAACATCGTTAACGCAAAAAGGGAAGAAGTATGAATGGACTTCTGAGCAGGAGAGTACATTTCAATTACTGAAGAAGAAGTTGACTACAGCGCCTATTTTATCGTTACCTGAAGGGAACGATGATTTTGAGATATATTGTGACGCTTCGCGACAAGTGAAATGTCCCGTTCTTATTGATTAAAAACGTTCCATATTAATTGATTTCGTTGCGAGGTTTTGACCTCTATATGAGACGTTTTTCAAAGACTGCATTCATTTTAAAACAAACCATAACCTTTATTTCATCAATAAAGGTTTAAAAAGCTTTACGTAGATTATCAAATAATGATAATCTAAAATATCCTGTTTACACACGACCATTACATAATGGTTTACAATACAAATATGTTACAACAAAATATGTTTCTTGAATGCAGTTTTTACACAATATCATACAAGCATGGACTCCAAATCTTGTCCTTATTTAAGTATGCGACAGCGGAAGCTCTTAATAATCACCTGAGAATAAACATGCTTAAAACGTCAACAAAAATGTTGGTGAGTTATAGGTTTAACCTATATATATCAAATCGTAACAATAGACCACAAGATTTCATATTTCAATACACATCCCATACATAGAGATAAAAATCATTCATATGGTGAACACCTGGTAACCGACATTAACAAGATGCATATATAAGAATATCCCCATCATTCCGGGACACCCTTCGGATATGATATAAATTTCGAAGTACTAAAGCATCCGGTACTTTGAATGGGGCTTGTTAGGCCCAATAGATCTATCTTTAGGATTCGCGTCAATTAGGGTGTCTGTTCCCTAATTCTTAGATTACCAGACTTAATAAAAAGGGGCATATTCGATTTTGATAATTCAACCATAGAATGTAGTTTCACGTACTTGTGTCTATTTTGTAAATCATTTATAAAACCTGCATGTATTCTCATCCCAAAAATATTAGATTTTAAAAGTGGGACTATAACTCACTTTCACAGATTTTTACTTCGTCGGGAAGTAAGACTTGGCCACTGGTTGATTCACGAACCTATAACAATATATACATATATATCAAAGTATGTTCAAAATATATTTACAACACTTTTAATATATTTTGATGTTTTAAGTTTATTAAGTCAGCTGTCCTCGTTAGTAACCTACAACTAGTTGTCCACAGTTAGATGTACAGAAATAAATCGATAAATATTATCTTGAATCAATCCACGACCCAGTGTATACGTATCTCAGTATTGATCACAACTCAAACTATATATATTTTGGAATCAACCTCAACCCTGTATAGCTAACTCCAACATTCACATATAGAGTGTCTATGGTTGTTCCGAAATATATATAGATGTGTCAACATGATAGGTTGAAACATTGTATACGTGTCTATGGTATCTCAAGATTACATTAAGTTGAAGATTCACGTAGCTAAAATGAGAAAAATTATCCAATCTTGTTTTACCCATAACTTCTTCATTTTAAATCCTTTTTGAGTGATTCAAATTGCTATGGTTTCATATTGAACTCTATTTTATGAATCTAAACAGAAAAAGTATAGGTTTATAGTCATAAAAATAAGTTACAAGTCGTTTTTGTAAAGGTAGTCATTTCAGTCGAAAGAACGACGTCTAGATGACCATTTTAGAAAACATACTTCCACTTTGAGTTTAACCATAATTTTTGGATATAGTTTCATGTTCATAATAAAAATCATTTTCTCAGAATAACAACTTTTAAATCAAAGTTTATCATAGTTTTTAATTAACTAACCCAAAACAGCCCGCGGTGTTACTACGACGGCGTAAATCCGGTTTTACGGTGTTTTTCGTGTTTCCAGGTTTTAAATCATTAAGTTAGCATATCATATAGATATAGAACATGTGTTTAGTTGATTTTAAAAGTCAAGTTAGAAGGATTAACTTTTGTTTGCGAACAAGTTTAGAATTAACTAAACTATGTTCTAGTGATTACAAGTTTAAACCTTCGAATAAGATAGCTTTATATGTATGAATCGAATGATGTTATGAACATCATTACTACCTTAATTTCCTTGGATAAACCTACTGGAAAAGAGAAAAATGGATCTAGCTTCAATGGATCCTTGGATGGCTCGAAGTTCTTGAAGCAGAATCATGACACGAAAACAAGTTCAAGTAAGATCATCACTTGAAATAAGATTGTTATAGTTATAGAAATTGAACCAAAGTTTGAATATGATTATTACCTTGTATTAGAATGATAACCTACTGTAAGAAACAAAGATTTCTTGAGGTTGGATGATCACCTTACAAGATTGGAAGTGAGCTAGCCAACTTGAAAGTATTCTTGATTTTATGAAACTAGAACTTTTGGAATTTATGAAGAACACTTAGAACTTGAAGATAGAACTTGAGAGAGATCAATTAGATGAAGAAAATTGAAGAATGAAAGTGTTTGTAGGTGGTTTTGGTCGTTGGTGTATGGATTAGATATAAAGGATATGTAATTTTGTTTTCATGTAAATAAGTCATGAATGATTACTCATATTTTTGTAATTTTATGAGATATTTCATGCTAGTTGCCAAATGATGGTTCCCACATGTGTTAGGTGACTCACATGGGCTGCTAAGAGCTGATCATTGGAGTGTATATACCAATAGTACATACATCTAAAAGCTGTGTATTGTACGAGTACGAATACGGGTGCATACGAGTAGAATTGTTAATGAAACTGAACGAGGATGTAATTGTAAGCATTTTTGTTAAGTAGAAGTATTTTGATAAGTGTATTGAAGTCTTTCAAAAGTGTATAAATACATATTAAAACACTACATGTATATACATTTTAACTGAGTCGTTAAGTCATCGTTAGTCGTTACATGTAAGTGTTGTTTTGAAACCTTTAGGTTAACGATCTTGTTAAATGTTGTTAACCCAATGTTTATAATATCAAATGAGATTTTAAATTATTATATTATCATGATATTATCATGTATGAATATCTCTTAATATGATATATATACATTAAATGTCTTTACAACGATAATCGTTACATATATGTCTCGTTTAAAAATCATTAAGTTAGTAGTCTTGTTTTTACATATGTAGTTCATTGTTAATATACTTAATGATATGTTTACTTATCATAGTATCATGTTAACTATATATATATCCATATATATATCATCATATAGTTTTTACAAGTTTTAACGTTCGTGAATCACCGGTCAACTTGGGTGGTCAATTGTCTATATGAAACATATTTCAATTAATCAAGTCTTAACAATTTTGATTGCTTAACATGTTGGAAACATTTAATCATGTAAATATCAATCTCAATTAATATATATAAACATGGAAAAGTTCGGGTCACTACAGTACCTACCCGTTAAATAAATTTCGTCCCGAAATTTTAAGCTGTTGAAGGTGTTGACGAATCTTCTGGAAATAGATGCGGGTATTTCTTCTTCATCTGATCTTCACACTCCCAGGTGAACTCGGGTCCTCTACGAGCATTCCATCGAACCTTAACAATTGGTATCTTGTTTTGCTTAAGTCTTTTAACCTCACGATCCATTATTTCGACGGGTTCTTCGATGAATTGGAGTTTTTCGTTGATTTGGATTTCATCTAACGGAATAGTGAGATCTTCTTTAGCAAAACATTTCTTTAAATTCGAGACGTGGAAAGTGTTATGTACAGTCGCGAGTTGTTGAGGTAACTCTAGTCGGTAAGCTACTGGTCCGACACGATCAAAATCTTGAATGGTCCAATATACCTTGGATTTAATTTCCCTCGTTTACCAAATCGAACAACGCCTTTCCAAGGTGCAACTTTAAGCATGACCATCTCTCCAATTTCAAATTCTATATCTTTTCTTTTAATGTCAGCGTAGCTCTTTTGTCGACTTTGGGCGGTTTTCAACCGTTGTTGAATTTGGATGATCTTCTCGGTAGTTTCTTGTATAATCTCCGGACCCGTAATCTGTCTATCCCCCACTTCACTCCAACAAATCGGAGACCTGCACTTTCTACCATAAAGTGCTTCAAACGGCGCCATCTCAATGCTTGAATGGTAGCTGTTGTTGTAGGAAAATTCTGCTAACGGTAGATGTCGATCCCAACTGTTTCCGAAATCAATAACACATGCTCGTAGCATGTCTTCAAGCGTTTGTATCGTCCTTTCGCTCTGCCCATCAGTTTGTGGATGATAAGCAGTACTCATGTCTAGACGAGTTCCTAATGCTTGCTGTAATGTCTGCCAGAATCTTGAAATAAATCTGCCATCCCTATCAGAGATAATAGAGATTGGTATTCCATGTCTGGAGACAACTTCCTTCAAATACAGTCGTGCTAACTTCTCCATCTTGTCATCTTCTCTTATTGGTAGGAAGTGTGCTGATTTGGTGAGACGATCAACTATTACCCAAATAGTATCAAAACCACTTGCAGTCCTTGGCAATTTAGTGATGAAATCCATGGTAATGTTTTCCCATTTCCATTCCGGGATTTCGGGTTGTTGAAGTAGACCTGATGGTTTCTGATGCTCAGCTTTGACCTTAGAACACGTCAAACATTCTCCTACGTATTTAGCAACATCGGCTTTCATACCCGGCCACCAAAAATGTTTCTTGAGATCCTTGTACATCTTCCCCGTTCCAGGATGTATTGAGTATCTGGTTTTATGAGCTTCTCTAAGTACCATTTCTCTCATATCTCCAAATTTTGGTACCCAAATCCTTTCAGCCTTATACCGGGTTCCGTCTTCCCGAATATTAAGATGCTTCTCCGATCCTTTGGGTATTTCATCCTTTAAATTTCCCTCTTTTAAAACTCCTTGTTGCGCCTCCTTTATTTGAGTAGTAATGTTATTATGAATCATTATATTCATAGATTTTACTCGAATGGGTTCTCTGTCCTTCCTGCTCAAGGCATCGGCTACCACATTTGCCTTCCCCGGGTGGTAACGAATCTCAAAGTCGTAATCATTCAATAATTCAATCCACCTACGCTGCCTCATATTCAGTTGTTTCTGATTAAATATGTGTTGAAGACTTTTGTGGTCGGTATATATAATACTTTTGACCCCATATAAGTAGTGCCTCCAAGTCTTTAATGCAAAAACAACCGCGCCTAATTCCAAATCATGCGTCGTATAATTTTGTTCGTGAATCTTCAATTGTCTAGACGCATAAGCAATCACCTTCGTTCGTTGCATTAATACACAACCGAGACCTTGCTTTGATGCATCACAATAAATCACAAAATCATCATTCCCTTCAGGCAATGACAATATAGGTGCCGTAGTTAGCTTTTTCTTCAATAACTGAAACGCTTTCTCTTGTTCATCATTCCATTCAAATTTCTTCCCTTTATGCGTTAATGCAGTCAAGGGTTTTGCTATTCTGGAAAAGTCTTGGATGAACCTTCTGTAGTAACCAGCTAGTCCTAAAAACTGGCGTATGTGTTTCGGAGTTTTCGGGGTTTCCCACTTTTCAACAGTTTCTATCTTTGCCGGATCCACCTTAATACCTTCTTTGTTCACTATGTGACCGAGGAATTGAACTTCTTCCAACCAAAATGCACACTTTGAAAACTTAGCGTACAATTCTTCCTTCCTCAATACTTCTAACACCTTTCTCAAATGTTCACCGTGTTCTTGGTCATTCTTTGAGTAAATAAGTATGTCATCAATGAAAACAATGACAAACTTGTCAAGGTATGGTCCACACACTCGGTTCATAAGGTCCATGAACACAGCTGGTGCATTAGTTAAACCAAACGGCATGACCATAAACTCGTAATGACCGTAACGTGTTCTGAAAGCAGTCTTTGGAATATCAGCTTCTTTCACCCGCATTTGATGATACCCGGAACGTAAGTCAATCTTTGAATAAACAGACGAGCCTTGTAGTTGATCAAATAAGTCGTCGATTCTCGGTAGTGGGTAGCGGTTCTTGATGGTAAGTTTGTTCAACTCTCGGTAGTCGATACACAACCTGAATGTACCATCTTTCTTCTTGACAAACAAAACAGGAGCTCCCCACGGTGATGTGCTTGGTCGAATGAAACCACGCTCTAAAAGTTCTTGTAATTGGCTTTGCAGTTCTTTCATCTCGCTGGGTGCGAGTCTGTAAGGAGCACGAGCTATTGGTGCAGCTCCTGGTACAAGATCTATTTGAAATTCAACGGATCGATGTGGGGGTAATCCCGGTAATTCTTTCGGAAATACATCGGGAAATTCTTTTGCAATGGGAACATCATTGATGCTCTTTTCTTCAGTTTGTACTTTCTCGACGTGTGCTAGAACAGCATAGCAACCTTTTCTTATTAGTTTTTGTGCCTTCAAATTACTAATAAGATGTAGCTTCGTGTTGCCTTTTTCTCCGTACACCATTAAGGGTTTTCCTTTTTCTCGTATAATGCGAATTGCATTTTTGTAACAAACGATCTCCGCTTTCACTTCTTTCAACCAGTCCATACCGATTATCACATCAAAACTCCCTAACTCTACTGGTATCAAATCAATCTTAAATGTTTCGCTAACCAGTTTAATTTCTCGATTCCGACATATATTATCTGCTGAAATTAATTTACCATTTGCTAATTCGAGTAAAAATTTACTATCCAAAGGCGTCAATGGACAACTTAATTTAGCACAAAAATCTCTACTCATATAGCTTCTGTCCGCACCCGAATCAAATAAAACGTAAGCAGATTTATTGTCAATAAGAAACGTACCCGTAACAAGCTCCGGGTCTTCCTGTGCCTCTACCGCATTAATATTGAAAACTCTTCCACGGCCTTGTCCATTCGTGTTCTCCTGGTTCGGGCAATTTCTAATAATGTGGCCTGGTTTTCCACATTTATAACAAACTACATTGGCATAACTTGCTCCGACACTACTTGCTCCGCCATTACTCGTTCCGACACCATTTGTTCCTTTCGTTCTATTAACCCCTGGTCCGTAGACCTCACACTTCGCCGCACTATGACCATTTCTTTTACACTTGTTGCAAAATTTGGTGCAGAACCCCGAGTGATTCTTTTCACACCTTTGGCATAGCTGCTTCTGATTGTTGTTGTTGTTGCAGTTATTATTGTTGTTGGGATGATTGTTGTAGTTGTTGTTGTTGTTGTTGTTGTTGTTGTTGGGCCGTTTGTTGTAGTTGCGATTGATGTTTCGATTGTTGGGATAATTGTTGCGATTATTGTTGTAATTGCTGTTGTTGTTGTATTGGTGATTCTTATCACCGTTTTCCTCCCACTTTCTTTTGACTTGCTTCACATTGGCCTCTTCAGCAGTCTGTTCTTTAATTCTTTCTTCAATCTGGTTCACTAGTTTGTGAGCCATTCTACATGCCTGTTGTATGGAGGCAGGCTCGTGTGAACTTATATCTTCTTGGATTCTTTCCGGTAATCCTTTCACAAACGCGTCGATCTTCTCTTCCTCATCTTCGAATGCTCCCGGACACAATAGGCATAATTCTGTGAATCGTCTTTCGTACGTGGTAATATCAAATCCTTGGGTTCGTAACCCTCTAAGTTCTGTCTTGAGCTTATTGATCTCGGTTCTGGGACGGTACTTCTCGTTCATCAAGTGCTTGAATGCTAACCACGGTAGTGCGTACGCATCATCTTATCCCACTTGCTCTAGATAGGTATTCCACCATGTTAACGCAGAACCTGTGAAGGTATGCGTAGCGTACTTCACTTTGTCCTCTTCAGTACACTTACTTATGGCAAACACCGATTCAACCTTCTCGGTCCACCGTTTCAATCCGATCGGTCCTTCAGTTCCATCAAATTCCAAAGGTTTGCAGGCAGTGAATTCTTTGTAGGTGCATCCTACACGATTTCCTGTACTGCTAGATCCAAGGTTATTGTTGGTATGTAGCGCAGCCTGTACTGCGGCTATATTTGAAGCTAGAAAAGTACGGAATTCCTCTTCATTCATATTCACGGTGTGTCGAGTAGTCGGTGCCATTTCCTTCAAAATAGTTAAATGGAACAAGTTAATCATACAGAATATTAAGAGTAGTTAATAGTATTTTGTAGCATAATATGAACTCATTTATAAAAGCTTTTTCTTCATATTAGCGTTTTATAAGTTTAAATTCGGGTAGTACCTACCCGTTAAGTTCATACTTAGTAGCTAATATACAATTCAACTACTACAATTCTATATGAAAAACTGATTATAATAATATTTCGCGTTCAACTTTTACACAATATTTTACAAACTTACAATACCGCTTATTTTACATATAGCATGAAATATAGCACACAATAAATTTGATACAAGATGGTTGTGAAGATAATTCTAGCTAGTACACAAGTCGTTCAGCAAAGGCAATAAGGCACGTAATTCATACGTCCAGAAACAAGTCATGCATTCTGGTTTTACTAGGACTACTTCCCATCCTTGGTCTTGTGGAACATAACCGTTATGGCCGTTGATAAGACAGCGTGTTGTAACGTCGTCAAAGGGACGAGGGTTACGTAATGTCCAACAGTCCCGTAACAATCTAAAAACCTCATTTCTTACCCCAATTACCGACTCCGTCACTTGTGGGAACGTTTTGTTTAATAGTTGTAGCCCGATGTTCTTGTTCTCACTTTGGTGAGAAGCGAACATTACTAATCCGTAAGCATAACATGCTTCTTTATGTTGCATGCTAGCCGCTTTTTCTAAATCACGAAGTCCAATATTCGGATATATTGAGTCAAAATAATTTCTTAACCCGTTGCGTAAAATAGCATTTGGGTTCCCCGCAATATATGCGTCAAAGTAAACACATCGTAACTTATGGGTTTCCCAATGTGATATCCCCCATCTTTCAAACGAAAGTCTCTTATAAACCAAGACATTCTTGGAACGTTCTTCGAATGTCTTACAAACTGATCTCGCCTTAAATAGTTGTGCCGAGGAATTCTGGCCGACTCTAGACAAGATTTCATCAATCATGTCTCCGGGTAGGTCTCTTAAAATATTGGGTTGTCTATCCATTTTGTGTTTTTATACTGTAAAATAGACAAGAGTTAGATTCATAAAAAAAATACTTATTAATACAAGCAATTTTTACATATATCATAAAGCATAAGCACACTATATTACATATATTACACCACAAGAATATAACTATCTTATTCCGACTCGCTCGTTTCTTCTTGTTCGGTTTTGGTTCGTTTTGCCAAGTTTCTAGGGATATATGATGTTCCCCTAATACGAGCCGTCGTTATCCACATTGGTTTAGAAAAACCGGGTGGTTTAGAGGTTCCCGGGTCATTGTTACAACTTAAGGACTTCGGGGGTTGACGATACATATAAAGTTCATCGGGGTTGGAATTAGATTTCTCTATTTTTATGCCCTTTCCCTTATTATTTTCTTTTGCCTTTTTAAATTCAGTTGGGGTAATTTCTATAACATCATCGGAATTCTCGTCAGAATCCGATTCATCGGAGAATTGGTAATCCTCCCAATATTTTGCTTCCTTAGCAGAAACACCATTGACCATAATTAACCTTGGTCGGTTGGTTGAGGATTTTCTTTTACTTAACCGTTTTATTATTTCCCCCACCGGTTCTATTTCTTCATCCGGTTCCGATTCTTCTTCCGGTTCCAATTCTTCTTCCGGTCCCGACTCTTCTTCCGGTTCCTCTTCGGGAAATTGTGAATCAGTCCACGAATCATTCCAATTTACATTTGACTCTTCATTATTATTAGGTGAGTCAATGGGACTTGTTCTAGAGGTAGACATCTATCACATAATATCAAACGCGTTAAGAGATTAATATATCACATAATATTCACATGTTAAAAATATATAGTTTCCAACAAAATTTGTTAAGCAATCATTTTTCAAGTAAACACGGTCGAAGTCCAGACTCACTAATGCATCCTAACAAACTCGATAAGACACACTAATGCAAAATTCTGGTTCTCTAAGACCAACGCTCTGATACCAACTGAAATGTCCCGTTCTTATTGATTAAAAACGTTCCATATAAATTGATTTCGTTGCGAGGTTTTGACCTCTATATGAGACGTTTTTCAAAGACTGCATTCATTTTAAAACAAACCATAACCTTTATTTCATCAATAAAGGTTTAAAAAGCTTTACGTAGATTATCAAATAATGATAATCTAAAATATCCTGTTTACACACGACCATTACATAATGGTTTACAATACAAATATGTTACAACAAAATATGTTTCTTGAATGCAGTTTTTACACAATATCATACAAGCATGGACTCCAAATCTTGTCCTTATTTAAGTATGCGACAGCGGAAGCTCTTAATAATCACCTGAGAATAAACATGCTTAAAACATCAACAAAAATGTTGGTGAGTTATAGGTTTAACCTATATATATCAAATCGTAACAATAGACCACAAGATTTCATATTTCAATACACATCCCATACATAGAGATAAAAATCATTCATATGGTGAACACCTGGTAACCGACATTAACAAGATGCATATATAAGAATATCCCCATCATTCCGGGACACCCTTCGGATATGATATAAATTTCGAAGTACTAAAGCATCCGGTACTTTGAATGGGGCTTGTTAGGCCCAATAGATCTATCTTTAGGATTCGCGTCAATTAGGGTGTCTGTTCCCTAATTCTTAGATTACCAGACTTAATAAAAAGGGGCATATTCGATTTTGATAATTCAACCATAGAATGTAGTTTCACGTACTTGTGTCTATTTTGTAAATCATTTATAAAACCTGCATGTATTCTCATCCCAAAAATATTAGATTTTAAAAGTGGGACTATAACTCACTTTCACAGATTTTTACTTCGTCGGGAAGTAAGACTTGGCCACTGGTTGATTCACGAACCTATAACAATATATACATATATATCAAAGTATGTTCAAAATATATTTACAACACTTTTAATATATTTTGATGTTTTAAGTTTATTAAGTCAGCTGTCCTCGTTAGTAACCTACAACTAGTTGTCCACAGTTAGATGTACAGAAATAAATCGATAAATATTATCTTGAATCAATCCACGACCCAGTGTATACGTATCTCAGTATTGATCACAACTCAAACTATATATATTTTGGAATCAACCTCAACCCTGTATAGCTAACTCCAACATTCACATATAGAGTGTCTATGGTTGTTCCGAAATATATATAGATGTGTCAACATGATAGGTCGAAACATTGTATATGTGTCTATGGTATCTCAAGATTACATAATATACAATACAAGTTGATTAAGTTATGGTTGGAATAGATTTGTTACCAATTTTCACGTAGCTAAAATGAGAAAAATTATCCAATCTTGTTTTACCCATAACTTCTTCATTTTAAATCCTTTTTGAGTGAATCAAATTGCTATGGTTTCATATTGAACTCTATTTTATGAATCTAAACAGAAAAAGTATAGGTTTATAGTCAGAAAAATAAGTTACAAGTCGTTTTTGTAAAGGTAGTCATTTCAGTCGAAAGAACGACGTCTAGATGACCATTTTAGAAAACATACTTCCACTTTGAGTTTAACCATAATTTTTGGATATAGTTTCATGTTCATAATAAAAATTATTTTCTCAGAATAACAACTTTTAAATCAAAGTTTATCATAGTTTTTAATTAACTAACCCAAAACAGCCCGCGGTGTTACTACGACGGCGTAAATCCGGTTTTACGGTGTTTTTCGTGTTTCCAGGTTTTAAATCATTAAGTTAGCATATCATATGGATATAGAACATGTGTTTAGTTGATTTTAAAAGTCAAGTTAGAAGGATTAACTTTTGTTTGCGAACAAGTTTAGAATTAACTAAACTATGTTCTAGTGATTACAAGTTTAAACCTTCGAATAAGATAGCTTTATATGTATGAATCGAATGATGTTATGAACATCATTACTACCTTAATTTCCTTGGATAAACCTACTGGAAAAGAGAAAAATGGATCTAGCTTCAATGGATCCTTGGATGGCTCGAAGTTCTTGAAGCAGAATCATGACACGAAAACAAGTTCAAGTAAGATCATCACTTGAAATAAGATTGTTATAGTTATAGAAATTGAACCAAAGTTTGAATATGATTATTACCTTGTATTAGAATGATAACCTACTGTAAGAAACAAAGATTTCTTGAGGTTGGATGATCACCTTACAAGATTGGAAGTGAGCTAGCCAACTTGAAAGTATTCTTGATTTTATGAAACTAGAACTTTTGGAATTTATGAAGAACACTTAGAACTTGAAGATAGAACTTGAGAGAGATCAATTAGATGAAGAAAATTGAAGAATGAAAGTGTTTGTAGGTGGTTTTGGTCGTTGGTGTATGGATTAGATATAAAGGATATGTAATTTTGTTTTCATGTAAATAAGTCATGAATGATTACTCATATTTTTGTAATTTTATGAGATATTTCATGCTAGTTGCCAAATGATGGTTCCCACATGTGTTAGGTGACTCACATGGGCTGCTAAGAGCTGATCATTGGAGTGTATATACCAATAGTACATACATCTAAAAGCTGTGTATTGTACGAGTACGAATACGGGTGCATACGAGTAGAATTGTTAATGAAACTGAACGAGGATGTAATTGTAAGCATTTTTGTTAAGTAGAAGTATTTTGATAAGTGTATTGAAGTCTTTCAAAAGTGTATAAATACATATTAAAACACTACATGTATATACATTTTAACTGAGTCGTTAAGTCATCGTTAGTCGTTACATGTAAGTGTTGTTTTGAAACCTTTAGGTTAACGATCTTGTTAAATGTTGTTAACCCAATGTTTATAATATCAAATGAGATTTTAAATTATTATATTATCATGATATTATCATGTATGAATATCTCTTAATATGATATATATACATTAAATGTCTTTACAACGATAATCGTTACATATATGTCTCGTTTAAAAATCATTAAGTTAGTAGTCTTGTTTTTACATATGTAGTTCATTGTTAATATACTTAATGATATGTTTACTTATCATAGTATCATGTTAACTATATATATATCCATATATATATCATCATATAGTTTTTACAAGTTTTAACGTTCGTGAATCACCGGTCAACTTGGGTGGTCAATTGTCTATATGAAACATATTTCAATTAATCAAGTCTTAACAATTTTGATTGCTTAACATGTTGGAAACATTTAATCATGTAAATATCAATCTCAATTAATATATATAAACATGGAAAAGTTCGGGTCACTACAACAAGGTTTTGGTTGCTTCCTTATGCAACGAAAGAAATTTATTGCATACGCATCCCGACAATTGAAGATTCACGAGCGAAATTATACCACGCATGATCTAGAATTGGGAGCAGTCGTGTTTGCATTGAAAATATGGAGACACTACCTATATGGGGTTAAATGCACTGTGTTTACCGATCATAAAAGCCTTAAACATATTTTCGATCAGAAACAGCTGAACATGAGGCAACGTAGGTGGGTCAAACTGATAAACGACTATGATTGTGAGATTCGCTATCATCCCGGGAAAGCGAATGTAGTGGCTGACACTTTAAGCAGAAAGGAACGAGAGCCAATTCGAGTACGAGCGATGAACATAAAAATTCGCATGAATCTCAACTCACAAATCAAAGAGGCTCAACGAGAAGCACTTACTAAGGAAAACATAGGAAATGAAATAATGAAGAAGTATGAGAAGCAACTCGTTATACGTGAAGATGGAATTTGATGTTTTGCAAAACGTATTTGGGTACCAAAGTTGGGGGGATTAAGGAAGTTGATATTGAACGAGGCACATAAGACAAGATACTCAATATATCCTGTAGGTGGAAAGATGCATCAAGATCTAAAGACGCATTATTGGTGGCCTAATTTAAAAACAGACGTTGCAACATATGTTGGGGAATGTTTAACTTGTTCCAAAGTCAAAGCAGAACACCAGAAACCGTCAGGGTTACTTCAACAACCAGAAATCCCAGAATGGAAGTGGGATGGTATTACCATGGATTTTATCACGAAGTTACCCAAGACTGCATGGGGTTATGACACCATTTGGGTAATAGTTGATCGTCTCACCAAATCTGCACATTTTTTTCCTATAAAGGAAACAGATAGAATGGAGAAACTATTACGATTATACATAAAGAAAATTGTTTCAAGGCATGGAATACCTATTTCCATTATATCCGATCGTGATAGTAGATTTACATCTTAAACTATGAATTGGAAGTTTATATTCTGGAAGAATGATATTTCTTATGAATATGTTAATATATAAAAATCTCATGATTTAACTCAAAGTGTAAGTATTTTTAAAAAAATAATCATATAGATGTTGTTTTTATGACGGAAAGGATCACTTTCATAAGATTCACCTAAGTTTGACCTATAACCTATGATTTCGAATACAAACTAAGGTATTTACTGTTCATATTCATAAATAATGGCTCGATCCAAGAAAGTGGCAAGTTGAACCAACAAAAACAGAGTTGTATTGAAGAAATTACGGCTAAAACAAAATCGGGTATCCGAAGCTAGTTTAGCTACGAAATTATTTGGAGTAAAACTAAACTAATCATATCTTTACTAATAAATATGATATTTTATATATATTTACTTATGATTTGATATATTTCAGGACCACCCGTAAACAACACGAGAAGATTAATTATAAGACCTCATGATTGTATGCAACACGTCATTTGACAACACGGTACTTTATGTACGCAACACGTCATTTGACAACATGGTACCATGGGTCGAGATTAATTCCAATCAATACGAATACGATGAGGTCTTTATTTATTTTATTGAGCAACTAATTGTGGACCACTAACATCGGACTGCTAACTACGGACTAATAGATATTAAAAGTATTATAAGTATATATGTAACGATTATTTGAAAGGAAAATATGTTGATATATTATATATATGGTTAGGTTCGTGATATCTATTGGAGACCAAGTCGTGTTAAATATCTTCAAGGAAAAAGTGAGTATATAGTCCCACTTTTAAACTCTAAATATTTCGGGATGAGAATACATGCATTTTATGATTTACGTTATGGACACAAGTGATTAAAAATATATATTCTACATTGAGTTGTACCACTGGCATACTTCCCTGTAACTTGGTAACTACTATTTACATGAGGTATTGTAAACGCGAATCCTGTTGATAGATCTATCGGGCCTGACAACCCCAACCGGACTGGACGACCAGTATTCAACGGTTACACAGTACTTCGTTTCGGTGACTACATTTGGTACGGTGTAGTGAGATTTCATAATAAAGGGAATATGCGACGTTGATTAAATGTTAAGTATGGTTATCAAGTGCTCAACCACTTAGAATATTTTTATTAAAACGTTTATGTATATTAAATCTTGTGGTCTATATTTATAACGCTGCTAGCATTAAACCTATATCTCACCAACTTTATGTTGACGTTTTAACCCTGTTTATTCTCAGGTGATAATTAAAAGCTTCCGCTGCATTATGCCGAATTTAAGCAAGATTTGGAGTATGCATATTTGTGTCAAAATTAAAACTGCATATCGGAAGATTTGTAATGTGAAATATGTTGGAAATCATATTGTTATTATCAAATGTAAAGTTTGTAAAAGTAATATTATCACTAAACGATAATCATTATTATGTTGTTTGAACCTTCGATTATAATAAAGGTTAAGGTTTGTATTATAAAAACGTATGCAGATTTTGAAAAATGTCACATATAGAGGTCAATACCTCGCAATGACATCAATGAGTACGTGACGTTTATATTCGATATGAACAGGACGCTTCAATGCATATTTGTGTCAAAAATAAAACTGCATACCGGAAGATTTGTAATGTGAAATATGTTGGAAATCGTATTGTTATTATCAAATGTAAAGTTTGTAAAACTAAGATTATCACTAAACGATAATCATTATTATGATGTTTGAACCTTCGATTATAATAAAGGTTATGGTTTGTATTATAAAAACGTATGCAGATTTTGAAAAATGTTGAAATGTCCCGTTCTTATTGATTAAAAACGTTCCATATTAATTGATTTCGTTGCGAGGTTTTGACCTCTATATGAGACGTTTTTCAAAGACTGCATTCATTTTTAAACAAACCATAACCTTTATTTCATCAATAAAGGTTTAAAAAAAAGCTTTACGTAGATTATCAAATAATGATAATCTAAAATATCCTGTTTACACACGACCATTACATAATGGTTTACAATACAAATATGTTACAACAAAATAAGTTTCTTGAATGCAGTTTTTACACAATATCATACAAGCATGGACTCCAAATCTTGTCCTTATTTAAGTATGCGACAGCGGAAGCTCTTAATAATCACCTGAGAATAAACATGCTTAAAACGTCAACAAAAATGTTGGTGAGTTATAGGTTTAACCTATATATATCAAATCGTAACAATAGACCACAAGATTTCATATTTCAATACACATCCCATACATAGAGATAAAAATCATTCATATGGTGAACACCTGGTAACCGACAATAACAAGATGCATATATAAGAATATCCCCATCATTCCGGGACACCCTTCGGATATGATATAAATTTCGAAGTACTAAAGCATCCGGTACTTTGGATGCGGTTTGTTAGGCCCAATAGATCTATCTTTAGGATTCGCGTCAATTAGGGTGTCTGTTCCCTAATTCTTAGATTACCAGACTTAATAAAAAGGGGCATATTCGATTTCGATAATTCAACCATAGAATGTAGTTTCACGTACTTGTGTCTATTTTGTAAATCATTTATAAAACCTGCATGTATTCTCATCCCAAAAATATTAGATTTTAAAAGTGGGACTATAACTCACTTTCACAGATTTTTACTTCGTCGGGAAGTAAGACTTGGCCACTGGTTGATTCACGAACCTATAACAATATATACATATATATCAAAGTATGTTCAAAATATATTTACAACACTTTTAATATATTTTGATGTTTTAAGTTTATTAAGTCAGCTGTCCTCGTTAGTAACCTACAACTAGTTGTCCACAGTTAGATGTACAGAAATAAATCGATAAATATTATCTTGAATCAATCCACGACCCAGTGTATACGTATCTCAGTATTGATCACAACTCAAACTATATATATTTTGGAATCAACCTCAACCCTGTATAGCTAACTCCAACATTCACATATAGAGTGTCTATGGTTGTTCCGAAATATATATAGATGTGTCGACATGATAGGTCGAAACATTGTATACGTGTCTATGGTATCTCAAGATTACATAATATATAATACAAGTTGATTAAGTTATGGTTCGAATAGATTTGTTACCAATTTTCACGTAGCTAAAATGAGAAAAATTATCCAATCTTGTTTTACCCATAACTTCTTCATTTTAAATCCGTTTTGAGTGAATCAAATTGCTATGGTTTCATATTGAACTCTATTTTATGAATCTAAACAAAAAAAGTATAGGTTTCTAGTCGGAAAAATAAGTTACAAGTCGTTTTTGTAAAGGTAGTCATTTCAGTCGAAAGAACGACGTCTAGATGACCATTTTAGAAAACATACTTCCACTTTGAGTTTAACCATAATTTTTGGATATAGTTTCATGTTCATAATAAAAATCATTTTCTCAGAATAACAACTTTTAAATCAAAGTTTATCATAGTTTTTAATTAACTAACCCAAAACAGCCCGCGGTGTTACTACGACGGCGTAAATCCGGTTTTACGGTGTTTTTCGTGTTTCCAGGTTTTAAATCATTAAGTTAGCATATCATATAGATATAGAACATGTGTTTAGTTGATTTTAAAAGTCAAGTTAGAAGGATTAACTTTTGTTTGCGAACAAGTTTAGAATTAACTAAACTATGTTCTAGTGATTACAAGTTTAAACCTTCGAATAAGATAGCTTTATATGTATGAATCGAATGATGTTATGAACATAATTACTACCTTAAGTTCCTTGGATGAACCTACTGGAAAAGAGAAAAATGGATCTAGCTTCAATGGATCCTTGGATGGCTCAAAGTTCTTGAAGCAAAATCATGACACGAAAACAAGTTCAAGTAAGATCATCACTTGAAATAAGATTGTTATAGTTATAGAAATTGAACCAAAGTTTGAATATGATTATTACCTTGTATTAGAATGATAACCTACTGTAAGAAACAAAGATTTCTTGAGGTTGGATGATCACCTTACAAGATTGGAAGTGAGCTAGCAAACTTGAAAGTATTCTTGATTTTATGAAACTAGAACTTTTGGAATTTATGAAGAACACTTAGAACTTGAAGATAGAACTTGAGAGAGTTCAATTAGATGAAGAAAATTGAAGAATGAAAGTGTTTGTAGGTGTTTTTGGTCGTTGGTGTATGGATTAGATATAAAGGATATGTAATTTTGTTTTCATGTAAATAAGTCATGAATGATTACTCATATTTTTGTAATCTTATGAGATATTTCATGCTAGTTGCCAAATGATGGTTCCCACATGTGTTAGGTGACTCACATGGGCTGCTAAGAGCTGATCATTGGAGTGTATATACCAATAGTACATACATCTAAAAGCTGTGTATTGTACGAGTACGAATACGGGTGCATACGAGTAGAATTGTTGATGAAACTGAACGAGAATGTAATTGTAAGCATTTTTGTTAAGTAGAAGTATTTTGATAAGTGTATTGAAGTCTTTAAAAAGTGTATAAATACATATTAAAACACTACATGTATATACATTTTAACTGAGTCGTTAAGTCATCGTTAGTCGTTACATGTAAGTGTTGTTTTGAAACCTTTAGGTTAACGATCTTGTTAAATGTTGTTAACCCAATGTTTATAATATCAAAAGAGATTTTAAATTATTATATTATCATGATATTATGATGTACGAATATCTCTTAATATGATATATATACATTAAATGTCGTTACAACGATAAACGTTACATATATGTCTCGTTTCAAAATCATTAAGTTAGTAGTCTTGTTTTTACATATGTAGTTCATTGTTAATATAATTAATGATATGTTTACTTATCATAATATCATTTTAACTATATATATAACCATATATATGTCATCATATAGTTTTTTACAAGTTTTAACGTTCGTGAATCACCGGTCAACTTGGGTGGTCAATTGTCTATATGAAACCTATTTCAATTAATCAAGTCTTAACAAGTTTGATTGCTTAACATGTTGGAAACATTTAATCATGTAAACATCAATCTCAATTAATATATATAAACATGGAAAAGTTCGGGTCACTACAGTACCTACCCGTTAAATAAATTTCGTCCCGAAATTTTAAGCTGTTGAAGGTGTTGACGAATCTTCTGGAAATAGATGCGGGTATTTCTTCTTCATCTGATCTTCACGCTCCCAGGTGAACTCGGGTCCTCTAAGAGCATTCCATCGAACCTTAACAATTGGTATCTTGTTTTGCTTAAGTCTTTTAACCTCACGATCCATTATTTCGACGGGTTCTTCGATGAATTGGAGTTTTTCGTTGATTTGGATTTCATCTAACGGAATAGTGAGATCTTCTTTAGCAAAACATTTCTTCAAATTCGAGACGTGGAAAGTGTTATGTACAGCCGCGAGTTGTTGAGGTAACTCAAGTCGGTAAGCTACTGGTCCGACACGATCAATAATCTTGAATGGTCCAATATACCTTGGATTTAATTTCCCTCGTTTACCAAATCGAACAACGCCTTTCCAAGGTGAAACTTTAAGCATGACCATCTCTCCAATTTCAAATTCTATATCTTTTCTTTTAATGTCAGCGTAGCTCTTTTGTCGACTTTGGGCGGTTTTCAACCGTTGTTGAATTTGGATGATCTTCTCGGTAGTTTCTTGTATAATCTCCGGACCCGTAATCTGTCTATCCCCCACCTCACTCCAACAAATCGGAGACCTGCACTTTCTACCATAAAGTGCTTCGAACGGCGCCATATCAATGCTTGAATGGTAGCTGTTGTTGTAGGAAAATTCTGCTAACGGTAGATGTCGATCCCAACTGTTTCCGAAATCAATAACACATGCTCGTAGCATGTCTTCAAGCGTTTGTATCGTCCTTTCGCTCTGCCCATCAGTTTGTGGATGATAGGCAGTACTCATGTCTAGACGAGTTCCTAATGCTTGCTGTAATGTCTGCCAGAATCTTGAAATAAATCTGCCATCCCTATCAGAGATAATAGAGATTGGTATTCCATGTCTGGAGACGACTTCCTTCAAATACAGTCATGCTAACTTCTCCATCTTGTCATCTTCTCTTATTGGTAGGAAGTGTGCTGATTTGGTGAGACGATCAACTATTACCCAAATAGTATCAAAACCACTTGCAGTCCTTGGCAATTTAGTGATGAAATCCATGGTAATGTTTTCCCATTTCCATTCCGGGATTTCAGGTTGTTGAAGTAGACCTGATGGTTTCTGATGCTCAGCTTTGACCTTAGAACACGTCAAACATTCTCCTACGTATTTAGCAACATCGGCTTTCATACCCGGCCACCAAAAATGTTTCTTGAGATCCTTGTACATCTTCCCCGTTCCAGGATGTATTGAGTATCTGGTTTTATGAGCTTCTCTAAGTACCATTTCTCTCATATCTCCAAATTTTGGTACCCAAATCCTTTCAGCCCTATACCGGGTTCCGTCTTCCCGAATATTAAGATGCTTCTCCGATCCTTTGGGTATTTCATCCTTTAAATTTCCCTCTTTTAAAACTCCTTGTTGCGCCTCCTTTATTTGAGTAGTAATGTTATTATGAATCATTATATTCATAGATTTTACTCGAATGGGTTCTCTATCCTTCCTGCTCAAGGCATCGGCTACCACATTTGAATTCCCCGGGTGGTAACGAATATCAAAATCGTAATCATTCAATAATTCAATCCACCTACGCTGCCTCATATTCAGTTGTTTCTGATTAAATATGTGTTGAAGACTTTTGTGGTCGGTATATATAATACTTTTGACCCCATATAAGTAGTGCCTCCAAGTCTTTAATGCAAAAACAACCGCGCCTAATTCCAAATCATGCGTCGTATAATTTTGTTCGTGAATCTTCAATTGTCTAGACGCATAAGCAATCACCTTCGTTCGTTGCATTAATACACAACCGAGACCTTGCTTTGATGCGTCACAATAAATCACAAAATCATCATTCCCTTCAGGCAATGACAATATAGGTGCCGTAGTTAGCTTTTTCTTCAATAACTGAAACGCTTTCTCTTGTTCATCATTCCATTCAAATTTCTTCCCTTTATGCGTTAATGCAGTCAAGGGTTTTGCTATTCTGGAAAAGTCTTGGATGAACCTTCTGTAGTAACCAGCTAGTCCTAAAAACTGGCGTATGTGTTTCGGAGTTTTCGGGGTTTCCCACTTTTCAACAGTTTCTATCTTTGCCGGATCCACCTTAATACCTTCTTTGTTCACTATGTGACCGAGGAATTGAACTTCTTCCAACCAAAATGCACACTTTGAAAACTTAGCGTACAATTCTTCCTTCCTCAATACTTCTAACACCTTTCTCAAATGTTCACCGTGTTCTTGGTCATTCTTTGAGTAAATAAGTATGTCATCAATGAAAACAATGACAAACTTGTCAAGGTATGGTCCACACACTCGGTTCATAAGGTCCATGAACACAGCTGGTGCATTAGTTAAACCAAACGGCATGACCATAAACTCGTAATGACCGTAACGTGTTCTGAAAGCAGTCTTTGGAATATCATCTTCTTTCACCCGCATTTGATGATACCCGGAACGTAAGTCAATCTTTGAATAAACAGACGAGCCTTGTAGTTGATCAAATAAGTCATCGATTCTCGGTAGTGGGTAGCGGTTCTTGATGGTAAGTTTGTTCAACTCTCGGTAGTCGATACACAACCTGAATGTACCATCTTTCTTCTTGACAAACAAAACAGGAGCTCCCCACGGTGATGTGCTTGGTCGAATGAAACCACGCTCTAAAAGTTCTTGTAATTGGCTTTGCAGTTCTTTCATCTCGCTGGGTGCGAGTCTGTAAGGAGCACGAGCTATTGGTGCAGCTCCTGGTACAAGATCTATTTGAAATTCAACGGATCGATGTGGGGGTAATCCCGGTAATTCTTTCGGAAATACATCGGGAAATTCTTTTGCAATGGGAACATCATTGATGCTCTTTTCTTCAGTTTGTACTTTCTCGACGTGTGCTAGAACAGCATAGCAACCTTTTCTTATTAGTTTTTGTGCCTTCAAATTACTAATAAGATGTAGCTTCGTGTTGCCCTTTTCTCCGTACACCATTAAGGGTTTTCCTTTTTCTCGTATAATGCGAATTGCATTTTTGTAACAAACGATCTCCGCTTTCACTTCTTTCAACCAGTCCATACCGATTATCACATCAAAACTCCCTAACTCTACTGGTATCAAATCAATCTTAAATGTTTCGCTAACCAGTTTAATTTCTCGATTCCGACATATATTATCTGCTGAAATTAATTTACCATTTGCTAATTCGAGTAAAAATTTACTATCCAAAGGCGTCAATGGACAACTTAATTTAGCACAAAAATCTCTACTCATATAGCTTCTATCCGCACCCGAATCAAATAAAACGTAAGCAGATTTATTGTCAATAAGAAACGTACCCGTAACAAGCTCCGGGTCTTCCTGTGCCTCTACCGCATTAATATTGAAAACTCTTCCACGGCCTTGTCCATTCGTGTTCTCCTGGTTCGGGCAATTTCTAATAATGTGGCCTAGTTTTCCACATTTATAACAAACTACATTGGCATAACTTGCTCCGACACTACTTGCTCCGCCATTACTCGTTCCGACACCATTTGTTCCTTTCGTTCTATTAACCCCTGGTCCGTAGACCTCACACTTCGCCGCGCTATGACCATTTCGTTTACACTTGTTGCAAAATTTGGTGCAGAACCCCGAGTGATTCTTTTCACACCTTTAGCATAGTTGCTTCTGATTGTTGTTGTTGTTGCGGTTATTATTGTTGTTTTTGTTGGGCCGTTTGTTGTAGTTGCGATTGATGTTGCGATTGTTGGGATAATTGTTGCGATTATTGTTGTAATTGCTGTTGTTGTTGTATTGGTGATTCTTATCACCGTTTTCCTCCCACTTTCTTTTGACTTGCTTCACATTGGCCTCTTCAGCAGTCTGTTCTTTAATTCTTTCTTCAATCTGGTTCACTAGTTTGTGAGCCATTCGACATGCCTGTTGTATGGAGGCGGGCTCGTGTGAACTTATATCTTCTTGGATTCTTTCCGGTAATCCTTTCACAAACGCGTCGATCTTCTCTTCCTCATCTTCGAATGCTCCCGGACACAATAGGCACAATTCTGTGAATCGTCTTTCGTACGTGGTAATATCAAATCCTTGGGTTCGTAACCCTCTAAGTTCTGTCTTGAGCTTATTGACCTCGGTTCTGGGACGGTACTTCTCGTTCATCAAGTGCTTGAATGCTGACCACGGTAGTGCGTACGCATCATCTTGTCCCACTTGCTCTAGATAGGTATTCCACCATGTTAATGCAGAACCTGTGAAGGTATGCGTAGCGTACTTCACTTTGTCCTCTTCAGTACACTTACTTATGGCAAACACCGATTCAACCTTCTCGGTCCACCGTTTCAATCCGATCGGTCCTTCGGTTCCATCAAATTCCAAAGGTTTGCAGGCAGTGAATTCTTTGTAGGTGCATCCTACACGATTTCCTGTACTGCTAGATCCAAGGTTATTGTTGGTATGTAGCGCAGCCTGTACTGCGGCTATGTTTGAAGCTAGAAAAGTACGGAATTCCTCTTCATTCATATTCACGGTGTGTCGAGTAGTCGGTGCCATTTCCTTCAAAATAGTTAAATGGAACAAGTTAATCATACAGAATATTAAGAGTAGTTAATAGTATTTCGTAGCATAATATGAACTCATTTATAAAAGCTTTTTCTTCATATTAGCGTTTTATAAGTTTAAATTCGGGTAGTACCTACCCGTTAAGTTCATACTTAGTAGCTAATATACAATTCAACTACTACAATTCTATATGAAAAACTGATTGTAATAATATTTCGCGTTCAAACTTTTATACAATATTTTACAAACTTACAATACCGCTTATTTTACATAAAGCATGAAATATAGCACACAATAACTTTGATACAAGATAGTTGTGAAGACAATTCTAGCTAGTACACAAGTCGTTCGGCAAAGGCAATAAAGACACGTAATTCATACGTCCAGAAACAAGTCATGCATTCTGGTTTTACTAGGACTACTTCCCATCCTTGGTCTTGTGCAACATAACCGTTATGGCCGTTGATAAGACAGCGTGTTGTAACGTCATCAAAGGGACGAGGGTTACGTAATGTCCAACAGTCCCGTAATAATCTAAAAACCTCATTTCTTACCCCAATTACCGACTCCGTCACTTGTGGAAACGTTTTGTTTAATAGTTGTAGCCCGATGTTCTTGTTCTCACTTTGGTGAGAAGCGAACATTACTAATCCGTAAGCATAACATGCTTCTTTATGTTGCATGTTAGCCGCTTTTTCTAAATCACGAAGTCCAATATTCGGATATATTGAGTCAAAATAATTTCTTAACCCGTTGCGTAAAATAGCATTTGGGTTCCCCGCAATATATGCGTCAAAGTAAACACATCGTAACTTATGGGTTTCCCAATGTGATATCCCCCATCTTTCAAACGAAAGTCTCTTATAAATCAAGACATTCTTGGAACGTTCTTCGAATGTCTTACAAACTGATCTCGCCTTAAATAGTTGTGCCGAAGAATTCTGGCCGACTCTAGACAAGATTTCATCAATCATGTCTCCGGGTAGGTCTCTTAAAATATTGGGTTGTCTATCCATTTTGTGTTTTTAAACTGTAAAATAGACAAGAGTTAGATTCATAAAAAAAATACTTATTAATACAAGCAATTTTTACATATATCATAAAGCATAAGAACACTATATTCCATATATTACACCACACGAATACAACTATCTTATTCCGACTCGCTCGTTTCTTCTTCTTCGGTTTTGGTTCGTTTTGCCAAGTTTTTAGGGATATATGATGTTCCCCTAATACGAGCCGTCGTTGTCCACATTGGTTTAGAAAAACCTGGTGGTTTAGAGGTTCCCGGGTCATTGTTACAACTTAAGGACTTCGGGGGTTGACGATACATATAAAGTTCATCGGGGTTGGAATTAGATTTCTCTATTTTTATGCCCTTTCCCTTATTATTTTCTTTTGCCTTTTTAAATTCAGTTGGGGTAATTTCTATAACATCATCGGAATTCTCGTCGAAATCCGATTCATCGGAGAATTGGTAATCCTCCCAATATTTTGCTTCCTTGGCGGAAACACCATTGACCATAATTAACTTTGGTCGGTTGGTTGAGGATTTTCTTTTACTTAACCGTTTTATTATTTCCCCCACCGGTTCTATTTCTTCATCCGGTTCCGATTCTTCTTCCGGTTCCGATTCTTCTTCCGGTTCCGACTCTTCTTCCGGTTCCTCTTCGGGAACTTGTGAATCAGTCCACAAATCATTCCAATTTACATTTGACTCTTCATTATTATTAGGTGAGTCAATGGGACTTGTTCTAGAGGTAGACATCTATCACATAATATCAAACACGTTAAGAGATTAATATATCACATAATATTCATATGTTAAAAATATATAGTTTCCAACAAAAATGTTAAGCAATCATTTTTAAAGAAAACACGGTCGAAGTCCAGACTCACTAATGCATCCTAACAAACTCGATAAGACACACTAATGCAAATTTTCTGGTTCTCTAAGACCAACGCTCGGATACCAACTGAAATGTCCCGTTCTTATTGATTAAAAACGTTCCATATTAATTGATTTCGTTGCGAGGTTTTGACCTCTATATGAGACGTTTTTCAAAGACTGCATTCATTTTTAAACAAACCATAACCTTTATTTCATCAATAAAGGTTTAAAAAAAAGCTTTACGTAGATTATCAAATAATGATAATCTAAAATATCCTGTTTACACACGACCATTACATAATGGTTTACAATACAAATATGTTACAACAAAATAAGTTTCTTGAATGCAGTTTTTACACAATATCATACAAGCATGGACTCCAAATCTTGTCCTTATTTAAGTATGCGACAGCGGAAGCTCTTAATAATCACCTGAGAATAAACATGCTTAAAACGTCAACAAAAATGTTGGTGAGTTATAGGTTTAACCTATATATATCAAATCGTAACAATAGACCACAAGATTTCATATTTCAATACACATCCCATACATAGAGATAAAAATCATTCATATGGTGAACACCTGGTAACCGACAATAACAAGATGCATATATAAGAATATCCCCATCATTCCGGGACACCCTTCGGATATGATATAAATTTCGAAGTACTAAAGCATCCGGTACTTTGGATGGGGTTTGTTAGGCCGAATAGATCTATCTTTAGGATTCGCGTCAATTAGGGTGTCTGTTCCCTAATTCTTAGATTACCAGACTTAATAAAAAGGGGCATATTCGATTTCGATAATTCAACCATAGAATGTAGTTTCACGTACTTGTGTCTATTTTGTAAATCATTTATAAAACCTGCATGTATTCTCATCCCAAAAATATTAGATTTTAAAAGTGGGACTATAACTCACTTTCACAGATTTTTACTTCTTCGGGAAGTAAGACTTGGCCACTGGTTGATTCACGAACCTATAACAATATATACATATATATCAAAGTATGTTCAAAATATATTTACAACACTTTTAATATATTTTGATGTTTTAAGTTTATTAAGTCAGCTGTCCTCGTTAGTAACCTACAACTAGTTGTCCACAGTTAGAGGTACAGAAATAAATCGATAAATATTATCTTGAATCAATCCACGACCCAGTGTATACGTATCTCAGTATTGATCACAACTCAAACTATATATATTTTGGAATCAACCTCAACCCTGTATAGCTAACTCCAACATTCACATATAGAGTGTCTATGGTTGTTCCGAAATATATATAGATGTGTCGACATGATAGGTCGAAACATTGTATACGTGTCTATGGTATCTCAAGATTACATAATATATAATACAAGTTGATTAAGTTATGGTTGGAATAGATTTGTTACCAATTTTCACGTAGCTAAAATGAGAAAAATTATCCAATCTTGTTTTACCCATAACTTCTTCATTTTAAATCCGTTTTGAGTGAATCAAATTGCTATGGTTTCATATTGAACTCTATTTTATGAATCTAAACAAAAAAAAGTATAGGTTTCTAGTCGGAAAAATAAGTTACAAGTCGTTTTTGTAAAGGTAGTCATTTCAGTCGAAAGAACGACGTCTAGATGACCATTTTAGAAAACATACTTCCACTTTGAGTTTAACCATAATTTTTGGATATAGTTTCATGTTCATAATAAAAATCATTTTCTCAGAATAACAACTTTTAAATCAAAGTTTATCATAGTTTTTAATTAACTAACCCAAAACAGCCCGCGGTGTTACTACGACGGCGTAAATCCGGTTTTACGGTGTTTTTCGTGTTTCCAGGTTTTAAATCATTAAGTTAGCATATCATATAGATATAGAACATGTGTTTAGTTGATTTTAAAAGTCAAGTTAGAAGGATTAACTTTTGTTTGCGAACAAGTTTAGAATTAACTAAACTATGTTCTAGTGATTACAAGTTTAAACCTTCGAATAAGATAGCTTTATATGTATGAATCGAATGATGTTATGAACATCATTACTACCTTAAGTTCCTTGGATGAACCTACTGGAAAAGAGAAAAATGGATCTAGCTTCAATGGATCCTTGGATGGCTCAAAGTTCTTGAAGCAAAATCATGACACGAAAACAAGTTCAAGTAAGATCATCACTTGAAATAAGATTGTTATAGTTATAGAAATTGAACCAAAGTTTGAATATGATTATTACCTTGTATTAGAATGATAACCTACTGTAAGAAACAAAGATTTCTTGAGGTTGGATGATCACCTTACAAGATTGGAAGTGAGCTAGCAAACTTGAAAGTATTCTTGATTTTATGAAACTAGAACTTTTGGAATTTATGAAGAACACTTAGAACTTGAAGATAGAACTTGAGAGAGTTCAATTAGATGAAGAAAATTGAAGAATGAAAGTGTTTGTAGGTGTTTTTGGTCGTTGGTGTATGGATTAGATATAAAGGATATGTAATTTTGTTTTCATGTAAATAAGTCATGAATGATTACTCATATTTTTGTAATCTTATGAGATATTTCATGCTAGTTGCCAAATGATGGTTCCCACATGTGTTAGGTGACTCACATGGGCTGCTAAGAGCTGATCATTGGAGTGTATATACCAATAGTACATACATCTAAAAGCTGTGTATTGTACGAGTACGAATACGGGGGCATACGAGTAGAATTGTTGATGAAACTGAACGAGAATGTAATTGTAAGCATTTTTGTTAAGTAGAAGTATTTTGATAAGTGTATTGAAGTCTTTCAAAAGTGTATAAATACATATTAAAACACTACATGTATATACATTTTAACTGAGTCGTTAAGTCATCGTTAGTCGTTACATGTAAGTGTTGTTTTGAAACCTTTAGGTTAACGATCTTGTTAAATGTTGTTAACCCAATGTTTATAATATCAAAAGAGATTTTAAATTATTATATTATCATGATATTATGATGTACGAATATCTCTTAATATGATATATATACATTAAATGTCGTTACAACGATAAACGTTACATATATGTCTCGTTTCAAAATCATTAAGTTAGTAGTCTTGTTTTTACATATGTAGTTCATTGTTAATATAATTAATGATATGTTTACTTATCATAATATCATGTTAACTATATATATAACCATATATATGTCATCATATAGTTTTTTACAAGTTTTAACGTTCGTGAATCACCGGTCAACTTGGGTGGTCAATTGTCTATATGAAACCTATTTCAATTAATCAAGTCTTAACAAGTTTGATTGCTTAACATGTTGGAAACATTTAATCATGTAAACATCAATCTCAATTAATATATATAAACATGGAAAAGTTCGGGTCACTACAAATGTCACATATAGAGGTCAATACCTCGCAATGACACCAATGAGTACGTGACATTTATATTCGATATGAACGGGACGCTTCACCCGGGAACCTCTAAACCACCAGGTTTTTCTAAACCATTGTGGAAAACGACGGATCGTATTATAGGAACACCATATATCCCTAGAAAATTAGGAAAACGAACCAAGTCCGAAGAAGAAGAAACCAGTGATTCAGATTAGAGGGTTGTAATCATGTTGTGTATTATGTGTATTGTAGTGTGCTTGTACTTTTATGTTCTATGTAAAATTTGCTTGTATTGTTTGTTAATTATCTTTTAAGAATATAATCCTTGTCTATTTTACAGTATAAAAACAAAATGGATGTTAAGGGTAGACAACCAAATATTTTAGAAGACTTACCAGAGGATATGATTGAGGAAATCTTGTCTAGAGTCGGTCAGAATTCATCAACACATTTAGTTATGGCGAAATTAACTTGTCAAACATTTGAAAGACTTTCCAGAAATGACTTAGTTTATAAAAGGCTTTTCTTTGATAGGTGGGGTATATCACATTGGGGAGACTGTAAGTTACGCCGTGTTTTCTTTAAAGCGTTAAATGCGGGGAACCCAAATGCAATTTTTCGCTACGGGTTAAGAACCTATTTTGACTCAACATGTCCCAACATAGGATTTCGTGAATTAGAAAGAGCTTCTAACATGCAACATAAAGAAGCATGTTATGCTTACGGGTTAATAATGTTCGCTTCTCATCAAATTGAGAAAAAGAACATTGGGTTGCAACTTTTAAATAAAACATTCCCACAAGTGACGGACTCGGTAGTTGAGATGAGAAACAAGGTTTTTAGATTGTTACGGGGCTGTTGGGCATTACGAAACCCTCATCCTTTTGACGACATTACAACATGCTGCCTAGCCAATGGTCATAACGATTACTTTCCACAAAACCAAGGATGGGAAGTCGTCTTAGTAAAACCAGAATGCATGACTTGTTTCTGGACTTATGAATTACGTGTCTTTATTTCTTTTGCTGAACAACTTACATATTAACTAGAATTGTCTTTATAGCTGCTGAGTAACAATGTTATTATGTGATATATTTCATCATATATGTATAATTGCGGTATTGTAAGTTTGTAAATTATTGTATAAAGTTTGAACGCGAATTATTATTGTAATAAGTTTTTTCATATAGAATCGTAGTAGTTGAATTGTATAGTAGCTACTAAGTATGAACTTAACGGGTAGGTACTACCCGAATTAAAACTATAAAATGCTAATATGAAGAAAAAGCTTTTATAAATAAGTTCATATTATGCTACGAAATACTATTGACTACTCTTAAATTCTATATGATTAACTCAATTCTTTTGGCTATTTTTGAAGGAAATAGCACCGGCAACTCGTCAGAATTTGAACATGAGTGAGGAAGACTTTCGTGTTTTCCTTGCAACAAACATAGCCGCAGTACAGGCTGCGATGCAAAATAATAATAACTCTGGATCTAGCAGTGGAACAAATTCCACAAGAAATCGTGTAGGATGCTCCTACAAAGAATTCACTGCCTGCAAACCTTTGGAATTTGATGGAACCGAAAGGCCAATTGGATTGAAACGGTGGACCGAGAAGGTCGAATCGGTGTTTGCCATAAGTAAGTGTACTGAAGAGGAAAAAGTTAAGTATGCTACACATACCTTTACAGGAACGTCGTTAACATGGTGGAATACCTATCTTGAGCAGGTCGGACAAGATGCTGCTTACGCACTACCATGGTCAGCATTCAAGCAATTGATGAACGAACAGTACCGTCCTAGAAACGAGGTCAATAAGCTCAAGGCAGTTCTTAGAGAGTTACGAACACACGGGTTCGACATTACCACGTATGAACGATGATTCACAGAGTTGTGCATATTGTGTCCGGGAACGTTTGAAGATGAAGAAGAGAGGATTGACGCGTTTGTAAAAGGGTTACCAGTAAGGATTCAAGAAGATGTGAGTTCACACGAGCCCACTTCCATACAGAAGACAAGTCGAATGGCTCATAAACTCATAAATCAGATTGAGGGGAGAATTAAAGAACAGGCGACTGAAGAAGCCAACATGAAACAACTCAAGAGGAAGTGGGAGGAAAACAGTGACAAGAGTCACCAGTATAACAACGACAACAACAATTACAACCACAATCGCAACAACTATCCTAACAATCGCATAATAAATCGCAACAACAACAATCGCAAATCCCAACAACAATAACTACAATAAATGTCCCAACAACAACAATTACAATAATCGTCCCAACAACAATAACAACCGCAACAACAATAATCAGAAACAGCAATACCAAAGGTGTGAAGAGAATCACCCGGGGTTCTGCACAACATTTTGCAACAGGTGTAAAAGAAATGGTCATAGCACGACAAAGTGTGAGGTCTACGGACCAATGTATAATAGAACTAAAGGAACAAATAATGCTGGAACGAGTAATGTCGGAACAAGTAGTGTCAGAGCAAGTACTGCCAACGTAGTCTGTTATAAATGTGGAAAACTGGGTCACATTATTGAAAATTGCCCGAATCAGGCAAATACTAATGGGCAGAGCTGCGGAAGAGTTTTCAATATTAATACGGTAGAAGCGCAGGAAGACCCGGAGCTTGTTACGGGTACGTTTCTTATTGACAATAAATCTGCTTATGTTTTATTTGATTTGGGTGCAGATAGAAGCTATATGAGTAGAGATTTTTGTGCTAAACTAAGTTGCTCACTGACGCCCTTGGATAATAAATTTTTACTTGAATTAGCAAATGGTAAATTAATTACAGCAGATAATATATGTCGGAATCGAGAAATTAAACTGGTTAGCGAAACATTTAAAATTGATTTAATACCAGTCGAGTTAGGGATTTTTGATGTGATAATCGGTATGGACTGGTTGAAAGAAGTGAAAGCAGAGATCGTTTGTTACAAAAATGCAATTCACATTATTCGAGAAAAAGGAAAACCCTTAATGGTGTACGGAGAAAAGAGTAACGCGAAGTTAAATCTTATTAGTAACCTGAAGGCACAAAAACTAATAACAAAAGGTTGCTATGCTGAGCTAGCACACGTCGAGAAAGTCAATTTCGAAGAAAAAAATATCAATGATGTTCCCGTCATAAAAGAATTTCCCGATGTATTTCTGAAAGAATTACCGGGACTACCTCCACACCGATCCGTTGAATTTCAAATAGATCTTGTACTGGGAGCTGCACCAATAGCTTGTGCTCCATACAGACTCGCACCTAGCGAAATGAAGGAACTTCAGAGCCAATTACAAGAACTTTTAGAGCGTGGTTTCATTCAACCAAGCACATCACCGTGGGGAGCTCCTGTTTTGTTTGTTAAGAAGAAGGATGGTAAATTTAGGTTATGTATCAACTACCGAGAGTTGAACAAACTTACCATCAAGAACCGCTACCCACTACTGAGAATCGATGACTTATTTGATCAACTACAAGGCTCGTCAGTTTATTCGAAGATTGATTTACGTTCTGGGTATCATCAAATGCGGGTGAAGGAGGATGATATTCCCAAAATTGCTTTCAGGACGCGTTATGGTCATTACGAGTTTATGGTTATGCCATTTGGGTTGACTAACGTACCAGCTGTGTTCATAGACCTCATGAACCGAGTGTGTGGGCCATATTTTGAAAAGTTTGTCATTGTTTTCATCGATGACATAGTTATTTACTCAAAGAATGATCAAGAGTACGAAGAACATTTGAGAAAAGTGCTACAGTTGTTGAGGAAAGAAAAACTGTACGCTAAATTTTCAAAGTATGCATTTTGGTTGGAAGAAGTTTAATTCCTCGGTCACATAGTGAACAAAGAAGGTATTCAAGTGGATCCGGCAAAGATTGAAACCGTTGAAAAGTGGGAAACCCCGAAAACTCCGAAGCACATATGCCAATTTTTAGGGCTGGCTGGTTATTACAGGAGATTCATCCAAGATTTTTCCAAAATAGCAAAACCCTTGACTGCATTAACGCATAAAGGGAAGAAATTTGAATGGAAGGATGAACAAGAGAAAGCATTTCAATTGTTGAAGAAAAAGTTAACTACGGCACCTATATTGTCATTACCTGAAGGGAATGATGATTTTGTGATATATTGTGACGCCTCAAAGCAAGGTCTCGGTTGTGTATTAATGCAACGAACGAAGGTAATTGCTTATGCGTCTAGATAATTGAAGATTCACTAGCAAAATTATACGATGCATGATTTGGAATTAGGCGCGGTTGTTTTTGCATTAAAGACTTGGAGGCACTACTTATATGGAATCAAAAGTATTATATATACCGACCACAAAAGTCTTTAACACATATTTAATCAGAAACAACTGAACATCAGGCAACATAGGTGGATTGAATTGTTGAATGATTACGACTTTGAGTCGTTACCACCCGGGGAATGCAAATGTGGTAGCCGACGCCTTGAGCAGAAAGGATAGAGAACATATTCGAGTAAAATCTATGAATATAATGATTCACAATAACCTTAGTACTCAAATAAAGGAGGCATAACAAGGAGTTTTAAAAGAGGGAAATTTAAAGAATGAAATACCCAAAGGATCGGAGAAGCATCTTAATATTCGGGAAGACGGAACTCGGTATAGGGCTGAAAGAATTTGGGTACCAAAATTTGAAGATATGAGAGAAATGGTACTTAGAGAAGCTCATAAAACCAGATACTCAATACATCCTGGAACGGGGAAGATGTACAAGGATCTCAAGAAACATTTTTGGTGGCCAGGTATGAAAGCCGATGTTGCTAAATACGTAGGAGAATGTTTGACGTGTTCTAAGGTCAAAGCGGAGCATCAGAAACCATCAGGTCTACTTCAACAACTCGAAATCCCAGAATGGAAATGGGAAAACATTACCATGGATTTCATCACTAAATTGCCAAGGACTGCAAGTGGTTTTGATACTATTTGGGTAATAGTCGATCGTCTCACCAAATCAGCACACTTTCTGCCAATGAGAGAAGATGATAAAATGGAGAAGTTGGCGCGATTATATTTGAAGGAAGTTGTCTCCGGACATGGAATACCAAACTCTATTATCTCTGATAGGGATGACAGATTTGTTTCAAGATTCCGGCAGACATTACAGCAAGCATTAGGAACTCGTCTAGACATGAGTACTGCCTATCATCCACAAACTGATGGGCAGAGCGAAAGGACGATACAAACGCTTGAATACATGCTACGAGCATGTGTTATTGATTTCGGAAAAAGTTGGGATCGGCACCTTTCGTTAGCAGAATTTTCCTACAACAACAGCTACCATTCAAGCATTGAGATGGCGCCATTTGAAGCACTTTATGGTAGAAAGTGTAGGTCTCCGATTTGTTGGAGTGAAGTGGGGGATAGACAGATTACGGGCCCAGAGATAATACAAGAAACTACCGAGAAGATCATCCAAATTCAACAACGGTTGAAAACCGCCCAAAGTCGACAAAAGAGCTACGCTGACATTAAAAGAAAAGATATAGAATTTGAAATTGGAGAGATGGTCATACTTAAAGTTGCACCTTGGAAGGGCGTTGTTCGATTTGGTAAACGAGAGAAATTAAATCCAAGGTATATTGGACCATTCAAGATTATTGATCGTGTCGGACCAGTAGCTTACCTACTTGAGTTACCTCAACAACTCGCGGCTGTACATAACACTTTCCACGTCTCGAATTTGAAGAAATGATTTGCTAAAGAAGATCTCACCATTGCGTTAGACGAAATCCAAATCAACAAAAAACTTTAATTCATCGAAGAACCTGTCGAAATAATGGATCGTGAGGTTAAAAGACTTAAGCAAAACAAGATACCAATTGTTAAGGTTCGATGGAATACTCGTAAAGGACCCGAGTTCACCTGGGAACGAGAAGATCAGATGAATAAGAAATACCCGCACTTATTTCCAGAAGATACGTCAACACCTCCAGCAGCTTAAAATTTCGGGACGAAATTTATTTAACGGGTAGGTACTGTAGTGACCCGAACTTTTCCATGTTTATTTATATTAAATGAAATTGATATTTACATGATTAAGTGTTTCCAACATGTTAAGCAATCAAACTTGTTAATACTTGATTAATTGAAATAGGTTTCATATAAACAATTGACCACCCAAGTTGACTGGTGATTCACAAACGTTAAAACTTGTAAAAACTATATGATGACATATATATGGATATATATATATATATATATATATATAGTTATAGTTAACATGATATTATGATAAGTAAACATATCATTAAGTATATTAACAATGAACTACATATGTAAAAACAAGACTACTAACTTAAGGATTTCAAAACGAGACATATATGTAACGATTATCGTTGTAACAATATTTAACTGTATATATATCATATTAAGATATATTAATACATCATATTATCATGATAATGTAATAATTTAAAATCTCTTTAGATATAATAAACAATGGGTTAACAACATTTAACAAGATCGTTAACCTAAAGGTTTCAAAACAACATTTACATGTAACGACTAACGATGACTTAACGACTCAGTTAAAATGTATATACATGTAGTGTTTTAATATGTATTCATACACTTTTTAAAGACTTCAAGACACTTATCAAAATACTTCTACTTAACAAAAATGCTTACAATTACATCCTCATTCAGTTTCATCAACAATTCTTCTCGTATGCACTCGTATTCGTACTCGTACAATACACAGCTTTTAGATGTATGTCCTATTGGTATATACACTCCAATGATCAGATCTTAGTAGCCCATGTGAGTCACCTAACACATGTGGGAACCATCATTTGGCAACTAGCATGAAATATCTCATAAAATTACAAAAATATTAGTAATCATTCATGACTTATTTACATGTAAACAAAATTACACATCCTTTATATCTAATCCATATACCAACGACCCAAAACATCTACAAACACTTTCATTCTTCAATTTTCTTCATCTAATTGATCTCTCTCAAGTTCTATCTTCAAGTTCTAAGTGTTCTTCATAAATTCTATAAGTTCTAGTTTCATAAAATTAAGAATACTTCCAAGTTTGCTAGCTTACTTCCAATCTTGTAAAGTGATCATCCAACCTCAAGAAATCTTTCTTATTTACAGTAAGATATCTTTCTAATACAAGGTAATACTCATATTCAAACTTTGATTCAATTTCTATAACTATAACAATCTTATTTTGATTGGAAATCTTACTTGAACTTGTTTTCGTGTCATGATTCTGCTTCACGAACTTTCAAGCCATCCAAGCATCCTTTGAAGCTAGATCTATTTTTCTCATTTCCAGTAGGTTTATCCACAAAACTTGAGGTAGTAATGATGTTCATAACATCATTCGATTCATATATATAAAACTACCTTATTCGCAGGTTTAAACTTGAAATCACTAGAACATAGTTTAGTTAATTCTAAACTTGTTCGCAAAAAAAAGTTAATCCTTCTAAATTGACTTTTAAAATCAACTAAACACATGTTCTACATCTATATGATATGCTAAATTAATGATTTAAAACCTGGAAACAGGAAAAACACCGTAAAACCGGACATACGCCGTCGTAGTAACACCGCGGGCTGTTTTGGGTTTGATAATTAAAAACTATGATAAACTTTGATTTAAAAATTTTTCTTATGGGAAAATGATTTTTCTTATGAACATGAAACTATATCCAAAGATCATGGTTAAACTTAAAGTGGAAGTATGTTTTTCAAAATGGTCATCAAGACGTAGTTCTTTCGACTGAAATGACTACCTCTTACAAAAACGACTTGTAACTTATATTTCCGACTATAAACCTATACTTTTTCTTCTTAGATTCATAAAATAGAGTTCAATATGAAACCATAGCAATTTGATTCACTCAAAAGGGATTTAAAACGAAGAAGTTATGGGCAAAATAAGATTGGATATTTTTTTTATTGTTGTAGCTACGGGAAATATTGTAACAATTCTATATAAATCATATCCTAGATAACTTATATTGTATTATACATGTATTCTAATATATTATGTAATCATGGGATACCATAGACACGTATGAAAATGTTTTGACATATCATATCGACCCATCTATATATATTATTTGGAACAACCATAGACACTCTATATGCAGTAATGTTGGAGTTAGCTATACAGGGTTGAGGTTGATTCCAAAAATATATATACTTTGATTTGTGATCTAGCCTGAGACGTGTATACACTGGGTCGTGGATTGGGTCAAGATAATATATATCAATTTATTTCTGTACATCTAACTATGGACAACTAGTTGTAGGTTATTAACGAGGACAGCTGACTTAATAAACTTAAAACATTAAAACGTATTAAAAATGTTGTAAATATATTTTGAACATACTTTGATATATATGTATATATTTGTTATAGGTTCGTGAATCGACCAGTGGCTAAGTCTTACTTCCCGACGAAGTAAAAATCTGTGAAAGTGAGTTATAGTCCCACTTTTAAAATCTAATATTTTTGGGATGAGAATACATGCAGCTTTATAAATGTTTTATAAAATAGACACAAGTACATGAACCTACTTTCTATGGTTGAATAATCGAAGCCGAATATGCCCCTTTTTGCTTGGTAGCCTAAGAATTAGGGAACATCACTAATTTTGAGAATTAGTGCACGCCTAATTGACGCGAATCCTAAAGATAGATCTATTGGGCCTAACGAACCCCATCTAAAGTATCGGATGCTTTAGTACTTCGAGTTTTATATCATGTGCTATGGATGTCCCGGAATGATGGGGATATTCTTATATACATCTTGTTAATGTCGGTTACCAGGTGTTCACCATATGAATGATTTTTATCTCTATGTATGGGATGTATATTGAAATATGAAATCTTGTGGTCTATTATTACGATTTGATAAATATATAGGTTAAACCTATAACTCACCAACATTTTTGTTGACCTTTAAAGCATGTTTATTCTCAGGTGAATATTAAGAGCTTCCGTTGTTGCATGCTAATATATGGACAAGAATTGGAGTCAGCATGCTTGTATAATATTGTATAAAACTGCATTCGAAATTTACTTTGTTGTAACATATTAATATTGTAAACCAATATGTATTGGTAGTGTGTAAGTGTGATATTTTTTAGATTATCATTTCTGATAATCTAGGAGGTGTCCTTTTAACCTTGTCGATAAAATAAAGGTTATGGTTTGTTTTAAAAATGAATGTAGTCTTTGAAAAATGACTCATATAGAGGTAAAAACCTCACAAAGAAATCAATTAATATGGAACATTTATAATAAATATGAACGGGATATTTCAGTTTTTTCGACTGAAATGACTACCTTTGCAAAAATGACTTATAACCTGTAATTCTTATAATAAACTTATACTTTTTCTGTTTAGATTCATAAACTTAAGTTCAATATGAAACCATAGCAACTTGAATCACTCAAAACGGATTTAAAACGAAGATGTTATGGGTAAAACAAGATTGGATATTTTTGCTTGTTGTAACTACGTAAAAATTGGTTACAAATCTATGTTAATCATATCCTAGCTAACTCATACTGTATTATACATGTATTCTAATATATTATGTAATCTTGGGATACCATAGACACGTATGCAAATATTTTGACATATCATATCGACCCATGTATATATATTATTTGGAACAACCATAGACACTCTATATGCAGTAATGTTGGAATTAGCTATACAGGGTTGAGGTTGATTCCAAAAATATATATACTTTGAGTTGTGATCTAGCCGGAGACGTGTATACACTAGGTCGTTGATTGATTCAAGATAATATATATATCGATTTATTTCTGTACATCTAACTGTGGACAACTAGTTGTAGGTTACTAACGAGGACAGCTGACTTAATAAACTTAAAACAGTAAAAAGTATTAAAAATGTTGTAAATATATTTTGAACATACTTTGATATATATGTACATATTTGTTATAGGTTCGTGAATCGACCAGTGGCCAAGTCTTACTTCCCGACGAAGTAAAAATCTGTGAAAGTGAATTATAGTCCCACTTTTAAAATCTATTATTTTTAGATGAGAATACATGCAGTTTTATAAATGTTTTACAAAATAGACACAAGTGATTAAAATTACATTCTATATTGAATTATCGAACCGAATATGCACCTTTTTAGCTTGGTAGCCTAAGAATTGGTGTTTATTATAATTGCCACCAATTGACGCGAATCCTAAAGATAGATCTATTTGGCCCAACAAGCCTCATTCGAGTTACGGATACTTTAGTACTTCGATTTATCATGTCTGATTAGAGTCTCGGAATGATGGGGATATTCTATATGCATCCTGTTAAGGTCGGTTACCAGGTGTTCATTATATGAATGATTTTAAAAGAGGTAGTCATTTCTGTCGAAAAACGACGTCTAGATGACCATTTTGAAAAACATACTTCTACTTTGAGTTTAACCAAGATTTTAGTATATAGTTTCATGTTCATATGAAATATCATTTCTCCAGAAAACAATCTTCAATTTCAAAGATTAGGATAGTTTTTATTTTTCCAACCCAAAACAGCCCCCGGTTTTACTACGACGGCATATGTCCGGTTTTACGGTGTTCTTTGTGTTTCCAAGTTTTAAATCATTAAGTTAGCATATCATATAGATATAGAACATGTGTTTAATTGATTTTAAAAGTTAAGTTAGAAGGATTAACTTTGTTCGCGAACAAGTTTAGATTTAACTAAACTATGTTCTAGTGATTACAAGTTATATTCTTCGAATAAGATAGTTATATATATAGGAATCGAACAAGGTTATGAACACCATTACTACCTCAAGTATAGTAGGTAATGAAAGGAACCGTTCATATACATTATAAACGATTCACAATAGTTGATTACATTGCGAGGTATTTGACCTCTATATGATACATTTTACAAACATTGCATTCGTTTTTAAAAGACAATCTTTCTTTACATCAAAAATTGACAGGCATGCATACCATTTCATAATATCCACTATCCAACTATAAATTGATTTAATAATAATCTTTGATGAACTCAATGACTCGAATGCAACGTTCTTCGAAATATGCTATGAAAGACTCCAAGTAATATCTTTAAAATGAGCAAATGCACAGCGGAAGATTTCTTTAACACCTGAGAATAAACATGCTTTAAAATGTCAACCAAAAGGTTGGTGAGTTCATTAGTTTATCATAATCATTTATTTCCATCATTTTAATAGACCACAAGAATTTCATTTCTAGTTCTCATAAATATACGTCCCATGCATAGAGACAAAAAATAATCATTTATATGGTGAACACCTGGTAACCGACATTAACTAGATACATATAAGAATATCCCCTATCATTCCGGGATCCTCCTTCGGACATGATATAATTTCGAAGTACTAAAGCATCCGGTACTTTGGATGGGGTTTGTTAGGCCCAATAGATCTATCTTTAGGATTCGCGTCAATTAGGGTGTCTGTTCCCTAATTCTTAGATTACCAGACTTTAATAAAAAGGGGCATATTCGATTTCGATAATTCAACCATAGAATGTAGTTTCAATTACTTGTGTCTATTTCGTCAAACATTTATAAAAGCGCATGTATTCGCAGTCCCAAAAATATAAAGGGTAAAAAGGTAAATGAAACTCACCATACTGTATTTCGTAGTAAAAATACATATAACGTCATTGAACAAGTGCAAGGTTGGCCTCGGATTCACAAACCTAAATTAATTATATATATTTATGTGTTGGTCAATATTTGTCTAACAAATTAGGTCAAGTCATAGTGTACCACAATCCTAATGCTCGAGACTAATATGCAAAAGTCAACAAAAGTAAATTTGACTCAAAATAATTTCCAAAAATCTATACATGATTAATATATAGTTTAAATATCGTCATTTTATATTTTTAAATATTTTTAAAAGATTTATTAGAGTAAATAATATAATTTATTTATTAATAAATAAAATTTTATATTATATTTATATAATAAAATATACTTTTATATATATTAAGTAATAAAATTTATAGGGTTCATTTAATATTATAAAGATAATATGATAGGTATTATTAAAGTAAGTTATTACACGTAGTAAAATATGTTTGTATCAAATATTTATTTGATAAAATAATATCTATAATGATAGTAAGTAAAAGTTGTATTATTTTGTAATAACAATTATTATTATAAAAATATCAATATTTATAATTACTGAGATGACATTATGATAAAACGATAATTCTAATTATGATAACTTTAATATTTACGATAATTTTTAATATTATCTTTAAAATAATAATTCTATTTAAAATAATAATAATAATAATGATATTTTATAGCAACAATGACATTTCTATTAAAATGATAATTTTTGTTAAAATGATAGTTTTAATACTAACGATAATTTTAATAATAATAGTAATGATAAAAATAATAAGAACGATAATTTTATCTAAATCAATATCTTATAATATTTTAATTTCATCATGATACTCTTACCCATTATTTCCTAATCGTTTCGTTTAATAGCTTTTAATCGTCTTTTATATCGTGTTCGTAATAATGATAATAATAGTAATCAAAATAATTAGGTGTTACAAATATTTGTTTTAATTACACTAATATTAATAATGATAGTTACTATAACATTATTAACGATAATACTAATAATTATCTTAATGATAATATAGTAATAATAATAATAACAATAACAATAACCAATTTTAAATAATGATATATATATTAATAATGATAATAATAATAATAATACCAATAATAATAATAATAATAATAATAATAATAATTGGATAATAATAATAATACTAATTATAACTTTAACGATAATAACGATAGTAATAATAAAAAAAAATAACAATTTTTAATGATAAATCCTTTTATTGATAAAGATAATAATAATAATAATAATAATAAGATAAAACTAGAACGACGATAATAACGACGATAATAATAATCATTTTTAATAATAACACAAAAATTCGATGGACTATAACTTCAAATCCGTTCATCGAAATCATTCGATATCTAAATGAAAAGTTCTTAATTTTTCGCTAGCTTTCCAACGACATGCATATCTTATACCTTATCTCAGTCGCATATATAACTAATTCAGGATTCAACATAACCTAACTAAAGGCAATATCAAAAGTACAAACATGCATAATCCTATATACTCGAGCACTAGTCAGGGATACACTATTAGTATGTAAAAGTTAAATTATGAGTACTCACGTATCAATATTGAGATTCAATATTGCAGGAAAGGTACGTAGACGCAACGGAGATGATAAACACTATATTGACCTCACGAGCATACCCATGAACCATACTCAATCACCTCCATATCTATAACCCATAATTTCCTTAATCCAATCCCACTCGAAAAACAATTTCGAAATCACTCGGACAGTACTCTGACGTAATATTTTATGTATACTAATAATATCTTGAAATAATACGGAGTAAATATATATATGTAAATCGATTGAGAGAGTTTAGAGAAAAATATTTTCAAGTTTCTATGAAATAATGAAACCTATTAAATTCTATTTATAATAGATTTTTGAATTATTAAAGTGAATTATTAAAGTATGAATTATTAAAGTGAATTATTAAAGTATGAATTATTAAAGTGAATTATTAAAGTATGAATTATTAAAGTGAATTATTAAAGTTAAAGTAAAGTAAAATAAAAGTAAAGGTAAAGTTTAAGTATAGTAAAAGTATAAAACTATGTACGTATAATACGCGTATAAATATATATAATATTAATTTAAATCGTTATATATATTTAATAAAATAAAATATAAATATCGTTATCTTTATCATACTGGTTAAGTAATGAGTTGTTAAAAGTGGTTCTAGATATTTATAAAAGTTATATACATTTTAATAATAAAGTTCTTTTTAAACTGAAAACATTTTTGTACGTTTGAAACTAAATCAAATAAATATAATAATTTTGTTTTCTAAAACCAAATATATTTTTAAGAATCATTTTGTTTAAAGGTTAAAATAATGGAAATCGTTATATCATAAAATGTTTTAGAAAAGTAGAATCATATATATTCATAATAGGTTTCAAGTTTTTAAATTACAGTTTGTTGGTGAAGCATGGGATAAAGTTCAAAGGTTAAATAAACGTATGAAATCATCTTAATGAAAAATGTCGAGTTACTTAACTTGTCAATATCCAACATCTAAGTTATTTACACTTCACGTTCTTACTTATAAATCACTTTACCATTTTCCGAATGTTGTCAAAGAGAATAGATTTCTTAAATCACAGTGGACCTCATAACATAGACCCGTAATCATATCATAATGTATCTGATAAATCAATCATTTGATATTATCTTCTAATTTCATCGATAAACATATTGAAACAAATATGTTCATGTAAAGTATTATACGTTTAATACTTTATTAATATTCTCAAGTTATAATATATATATATATACATATATATACATATTTATTTATATATAACGCTTCGTGAATCGTCGGAATTTGGTCGAGGTTATAATGAATATATGAACACAATTTAAAATTCTTGAGATTTAACTTAACAAACTTTGCTTATCGTGTCAGAATAATATAAAGATAAAGTTTAAATTTGGTTGGAAATTTCCGGGTTGTCACAGTACCTACCCGTTAAAGAAATTTCGTCCCGAAATTTGAGTGGAAAGGTCGTGAATGATAATAAGTATGTTTTCATGATGCATACAGGCTGAAAATTAGAGTTTTATCATCGGCGAATAATTTGGATAAACAATCCATTTATATGAAGAGTACGAATGAAGCTAACATAGAAGAGTGAAATGAGTAAGTGTAGATTCATCTTATCATTTGACGTGGATATGATTGATTTCCAGATTTCAAGGGATTTGAAGAAAATCTTTGTAATAAGATTTGATTCTCCGGTAACAAAAGGAATTAGGATCCGCTTTAAATGCGATCGTCCATTTTAATTGTTCTGTCGGAGATTTTCTTATAAATTCACCTCCTTCGTTTTCTTACAACTCACACCTTCTGTTGATGCATTTTATGCAAGTCTCTAGACATCTACCCACGTCTATTGCAGGTACAACAGTTTACAGGCCACAATGATCGTTCGTTATTATCCTATCCATGTTTGTATGTGGTTACAGCAACTGCAGGAATGAGATTTGGATGTTTGACTATGTTAGACTTAATCAGACGTCCGAGTGAAGCCTCACTGGTACGGCTGATAGGCTCATACGCACGGTTGATGCTGAGCTAAGTCACAATTACAACCTAAATGAGAAGACACGAGTGAGTGATCACCCGTACGACTGATGAAGCCAACTCGTATGTGTGATGGATGAATCGTACGGGTGAGTCAACAGCAGGGGTATATAAAGTCTTATGTTCTTCATTTTAGGTTAAGCCTCTCATTTGTTACATACACTCAGATCTGGTGAGCTCCTCCGATTCTCTATCAACCCAAATCACCTAGGTGGTGAATAATAGCTCTAGGTGTTGATCTAATCACACTTGATTTAGTTGTGGTATGACTAAATTAATCCCAAAAAGCTTAACCTATTCACTAGAGGGTTTGATTCACTTATTCCGTCATTGTGTGAGTTAAATCTGTTGATTTCTAAGTTCCTAGTCATGTTTCATCACCTTCTATTCTTTCCCCCTCAACTCATATTTTAAAGTATTCATCAATATGCTCCATCCAGTTCTGATTCTCGATATACTTATAACTTTCATATCGGTCATTCTTCTTTTTCATCTACCGCCGGAAGAATCTATTTACTTCTACTATACTCCTGGGTTTATAGTGTTTCTAGTTCTCCCGTGTCTTTATATTGCTATATGCATCGATATATATGGTTTATAATTTTTGGTTTGTCATTGGGCTTTATATCTTCCCTTATATTTCAAAGTCTCTGTTTCTATATTCTATAATCATTGTCATCCACAGTTAATGCTCTCTTTTATTTGCTGCAATTTATACCCCAATTTCTATTTTGGAGTTTTGTCCTTTCGTTTCTTCTTCTTACGATTAAGCACCGCTTGTAATGGTCCAGAATTCACAGATATGAATTTCAGAATGAACATTGTTAATCTTCTAGGAAGGAAATTGTGATGGCACGATCTTGACTTGTCAAATTACTAGAATACCTTGGAAAAGGCCGAATCATCAAGAAATATTTTCTTGATATTTTAGAGGTTAAATAGAATACAAGAGTCGTATAACATGGCACATGATGATGTTATGATCTATGAATCATCACGTTCCATTTAGAAACTCAGCATGAATTACTGTAATATAATCACGTTGATCAAGTGTCATTATATTATACTAACTCATGCTTCAGTTTCCAACACTACTTTAAAAACATTCATATTTTAAACTCAAAGGTTTACAGAGTATAGGAACTAAACAGTTTCCTTTTTGATGTAATACAGATAGCGCAAAGAGATAAATGATTCCAGATAAGAATAGTTATGGAAATATCTTCAGAAATATGGAGGATATTTATAATGAAAGATACGATGATATCTTAGAATTTCTAATATCAGAGGATGATGAAGAATATTGTCTGTAAGGGTTTAGTGTCAGGAGCAAGGTATTCATTAATGACTTCAGCAGACACTGAATCATTTAGATTCTTTGAAGGCAGGTTCAGTCTTTGTGATTTGTCCACAGCCTCCTTCATACTTTGCTCAATCCGTTTTCCAGTTCCAAAACTTCTCTATTTCTGAGCTTTGTTAATACACTAATCTTTATCATTAAACTTTTTACTGCTAAGGTTGTTTACAGTTTTTGTTGCTTCATCAGCATTTCAAGAACTAGTTCGCGGTTCAGAGTGTTTTTCAGAAACTTCACATTCGAAGTATGTAAGCCTTGGAAATAGACGTTATGTATAACTGTTGGCGTCAACATGCTGTGAGATTTCAAAATACTGATTGCTAATTCCCAATGATTCGTATGGCAATTCTCGTTACAAGAGACAGATGAGTAAATGATGAGGTTTCGATAAATATAAAGATTCTTCGGAATGCCCAAGATCAGTGAAATTGTTGGTAAGTTTATTGCTAATGTGGTGGAATATGAAAGGTTCTCCTGTAACAAAAGGGTAATCACATATATCAAAATTATGATAAGACTACTCCGAATGAAAAAAAATGAAGTTGTCTTGCTGGAGCTGTGATATAATTTGCTACTTTGCAAAGGAATTGCAAGGTTATTTTTGCTAATAAATGCCAAAAGATCTGACACAGATATGTGTTGAATTATGACTTTAGTTTCGAGAGCTTTTTAAGTACATAACTGTGGGTAATATGTGGTTGGATCATCATCTCGATTGCTCATTATTTGATGTGTCTTCAGAGATTTTCGAAGGGTTTGAACACAGATTGTAATTGTTTGTATACATTTGATGTTCTAACACACTTTTGAAGTCAAAGTATAGCTTTGAAAGATGTAGGAATCTAAAAGTAATGGTACCGGTTATATCTCGAATTGAATTCTGAGATTTTAAAATCAGAATATGTAATTGGGTTTGAATGAGTATGGTTGTTTTGATTTCTATGAAAGAATGTATATTATTGTGAAAGTAGGAAGTATAATTGATAATTTGCTTAATCTGATTCGAAGAATGTAACATATTAATTGTGAATTTATATATATCTCTCGGGTATTACCTACCCGTTAAAAAAATTTCACAATTAATATTTTATATATAAGAATTTTATTACAGTCTTTATGAAAATATATATGTATATATTCTCCTCAGATGTAACATAGATTTTAATGAGTTAATACTAATTAAACTCATCTGATTTACGGTTGGAACTAGAATTGAATAATTCCTTGAAGGCTTTAGAGGTTACATAAGTATTTCTTCAATAATATTGAAATTATGAATCAATACTTCATTATTTGTTGAGATGTGATGTTGGTTTTCGTTAAATTCTTGTGAAATTCGCAAAGTACGAATGATGTTATCTGAAAAGTTTCGGTTATATCAATGATGAAGTGTAAAATCAAATATATACTTGATTTATTAGGAATTGGAATTTGTTGAATTGAGACAGAGATTGTAGTTAACGATGGTTAAATCGCGGGTGAGGGACGTACATTATTGCATATTTGTAATATGAATTAACCGAGTAGTTAAGATTCACACACAATAGATTAGCACGGAATGATTTATTGTTTATTTCAAAATATATATATATAAAATATATATATAATTTCTTCAGAGGGAATGAGTTAATTCTTCATAACTTGTTGATACAATATACACGTTATTGATTCGTAATGATGTCCACAGTGATTCTTGAACTGACGGAGTTTGTGATATTATAGGTGTTGTTGATTCTGATGTTGACTGTACTGACGATGCTGGTGACGTTGACGGTACTGTTGATGATGTTAGTAAAACAAGTTTAACTTGTTAATCACACACCATTTTTGTCAGGGTTTCTACTCTTCCTTCTATCATTTTGGTTCGCTTAACTGATTTATGGTTAGGGCTAGATTAGATAATCTCTAAGACTTTAGAGATTATATAATCACCGCGGAATGTTTCTCCAATGAAGTTATGAATTAATACTTCGTCAGTTATTGTTGTTGGTACTCCTTGGTATCTATGGTGCGTATGACGTTGATGCTAGTGGGACAGATTGTGAAGTTGAGGTTTACAACGCGGTTGTGGTTGGAGGTGGTAATGGTACTGTTGGCGTTGATAATGGTGGTACTGGTTATGCTGCTGGTGCTGCCGATGGTGTTTGTAATCTCTGCACCATATTCTCCAAAGCCACTACCCGAGCGCGAAGTTCGTTGAATTCTTCTATTATTCCAGGATGATTGTCGGTCAGAACGAGCGGATAAATAAAATCTAGAATTTGATGTAGTATATAATCGTGACAAGATACCCTGGAAATGAGAGAGAAAATGGTGTCTCGAACAGGTTCGCCAGTAAGCGCTTCAGGTTCTTCGCCAAGAGGGCAATGTGGTGGATGGAAAGGATCGCCTTCTTCTTGTTTCCAATGATTGAGGAGGCTACAAACCCATCCCCAATTCATCCAGAATAGGTGATGACTGATTGGTTGATCCATTCCGGTCACACTGCTTTTGGAGCTTGTGTGAGATTCCATTTCGGAATCCGAGTGACTTGAACTGATGACAAATTCCATTTCGTACGATTGGATAAAGGATTTTTGATATAAAATGATTTTTCGGCTATCGGGTGGTATTCTATTTACATAGGATATCTATATATAGAGATCAAAAGATTTCATAGATTATGGAGGAATTTGCGGGATATGTCAGGCAAAGTTTAAAGTAACAGATACGATAAGATATGATTTAGCAGATACGCTAAGATATGAATTTTGTCTATACACTACTCATGCAATTAATGTAGCAAGACGTGTCTAGACTAATAACGATAAGCAGGTAATTTCCTATGGATGATAAGCAGATGATTTCAGACAAGAAATGATAAGCAAAACTTTTGACATGCAGACACGGTCGAAGTCCAGACTCACTAATGCATCCTAACGACTTATCAGTTAGACACACTAATGCAGACCTGGTTCGCTAAGACCACCGCTCTGATACCAACTGAAAGGACCCGTTCATATACATTATAAACGATTCACAATAGTTGATTACATTGCGAGGTATTTGACCTCTATATGATACATTTTACAAACATTGCATTCGTTTTTAAAAGACAATCTTTCTTTACATAAAAAATTGACAGGCATGCATACCATTTCATAATATCCACTATCCAACTATAAATTGATTTAATAATAATCTTTGATGAACTCAATGACTCGAATGCAACGTTCTTCGAAATATGCTATGAAAGACTCCAAGTAATATCTTTAAAATGAGCAAATGCACAGCGGAAGATTTCTTTAACACCTGAGAATAAACATGCTTTAAAATGTCAACCAAAAGGTTGGTGAGTTCATTAGTTTATCATAATCATTTATTTCCATCATTTTAATAGACCACAAGAATTTCATTTCTAGTTCTCATAAATATACGTCCCATGCATAGAGATAAAAAATAATCATTCATATGGTGAACACCTGGTAACCGACATTAACTAGATACATATAAGAATATCCCCTATCATTCCGGGATCCTCCTTCGGACATGATATAATTTCGAAGTACTAAAGCATCCTGTACTTTGGATGGGGTTTGTTAGGCCCAATAGATCTATCTTTAGGATTCGCGTCAATTAGAGTGTATGTTCCCTAATTCTTAGATTACCAGACTTTAATAAAAAGGGGCATATTCGATTTCGATAATTCAACCATAGAATGTAGTTTCAATTACTTGTGTCTATTTCGTCAAACATTTATAAAAGCGCATGTATTCGCAGTCCCAAAAATATAAAGGGTAAAAAGGTAAATGAAACTCACCATACTGTATTTCGTAGTAAAAATACATATAACGTCATTGAACAAGTGCAAGGTTGGCCTCGGATTCACGAACCTAAATTAATTATATATATTTATGTGTTGGTCAATATTTGTCTAACAAATTAGGTCAAGTCATAGTGTACCACAATCCTAATGCTCGAGACTAATATGCAAAAGTCAACAAAAGTAAATTTGATTCAAAATAATTTCCAAAAATCTATACATGATTAATATATAGTTTAAATATCGTCGTTTTATATTTTTAAATATTTTTAAAAGATTTATTAGAGTAAATAATATAATTTATTTATTAATAAATAAAATTTTATATTATATTTATATAATAAAATATACTTTTATATATATTAAGTAATAAAATTTATAGGGTTCATTTAATATTATAAAGATAATATGATAGGTATTATTAAAGTAAGTTATTACACGTAGTAAAATATGTTTGTATCAAATATTTATTTGATAAAATAATATCTATAATGATAGTAAGTAAATGTTGTATTATTTTGTAATAACAATTATTATTATAAAAATATCAATATTTATAATTACTGAGATGACATTATGATAAAACGATAATTCTAATTATGATAACTTTAATATTTATGATAATTTTTAATATTATCTTTAAAATAATAATTCTATTTAAAATAATAATAATAATAATGATATTTTATAGTAACAATGACATTTCTATTAAAATGATAATTTTTGTTAAAATGATAGTTTTAATACTAACGATAATTTTAATAATAATAGTAATGATAAAAATAATAAGAACGATAATTTTATCTAAATCAATATCTTATAATATTTTAATTTCATCATGATACTGTTACCCATTATTTCCTAATCGTTTCGTTTAATAGCTTTTAATCGTCTTTTATATCGTGTTCGTAATAATGATAATAATAGTAATCAAAATAATTAGGTGTTACAAATATTTGTTTTAATTACACTAATATTAATAATGATAGTTACTATAACATTATTAACGATAATACTAATAATTATCTTAATGATAATATAGTAATAATAATAATAACAATAACAATAACCAATTTTAAATAATGATATATATATTAATAATGATAATAATAATAATAATACCAATAATAATAATAATAATAATAATAATAATAATAATAATAATAATAATAATAATAATTGGATAATAATAATAATACTAATTATAACTTTAACGATAATAACGATAGTAATAATAAAAAAAAACAATTTTTAATGATAAATCCTTTTATTGATAAAGATAATAATAATAATAATAATAAGATAAAACTAGAACGACGATAATAACGACGATAATAATAATCATTTTTAATAATAACACAAAAATTCGATGGACTATAACTTCAAATCTGTTCATCGAAATCATTCGATATCTAAATGAAAAGTTCTTAATTTTTCGCTAGCTTTCCAATGACATGCATATCTTATACCTTATCTCAGTCGCATATATAACTAATTCAGGATTCAACATAACCTAACTAAAGGCAATATCAAAAGTACAAACATGCATAATCCTATATACTCGAGCACTAGTCAGGGATACACTATTAGTATGTAAAAGTTAAATTATGAGTACTCACATATCAATATTGAGATTCAATATTGCAGAAAAGGTACGTAGACGCAACGGAGATGATAAACACTATATTGACCTCACGAGCATACCCATGAACCATACTCAATCACCTCCATAGCTATAACCCATAATTTCCTTAATCCAATCCCACTCAAAAAACAATTTCGAAATCACTCGGACAGCACTCTGACGTAATATTTTATGTATACTAATAATATCTTGAAATAATACGGAGTAAATATATATATGTAAATCGATTGAGAAAGTTTAGAGAAAAATATTTTCAAGTTTCTATGAAATAATGAAACCTATTGAATTCTATTTATAATAGATTTTTGAATTATTAAAGTGAATTATTAAAGTATGAATTATTAAAGTGAATTATTAAAGTATGAATTATTAAAGTGAATTATTAAAGTATGAATTATTAAAGTATGAATTATTAAAGTGAATTATTAAAGTATGAATTATTAAAGTGAATTATTAAAGTTAAAGTAAAGTAAAATAAAAGTAAAGGTAAAGTTTAAGTATAGTAAAAGTATAAAACTATGTACGTATAATACGCGTATAAATATATATAATATTAATTTAAATCGTTATATATATTTAATAAAATAAAATATAAATATCGTTATCTTTATCATACTGGTTAACTAATGAGTTGTTAAAAGTGGTTCTAGATATTTATAAAAGTTATATACGTTTTAATAATAAAGTTCTTTTTAAACTGAAAACGTTTTTGTACGTTTGAAACTAAATCAAATAAATATAATAATTTTGTTTTCTAAAACCAAATATATTTTTAAGAATCATTTTGTTTAAAGGTTAAAATAATGGAAATCGTTATATCATAAAATGTTTTAGAAAAGTAGAATCATATATATTCATAATAGGTTTCAAGTTTTTAAATTACAGTTTGTTGGTGAAGCATGGGATAAAGTTCAAAGGTTAAATAAACGTATGAAATCATCTTAATGAAAAATGTCGAGTTACTTAACTTGTCAATATCCAACATCTAAGTTATTTACACTTCACGTTCTTACTTATAAATCACTTTACCATTTTCCGAATGTTGTCAAAAAGAATAGATTTCTTAAATCACAGTGGACCTCATAACATAGACCCGTAATCATATCATAATGTATCTGATAAATCAATCATTTGATATTATCTTCTAATTTCATCGATAAACATATTGAAACAAATATGTTCATGTAAAGTATTATACGTTTAATACTTTATTAATATTCTCAAGTTATAATATATATATACATATATATACATATTTATTTATATATAACGCTTCGTGAATCGTCGGAATTTGGTCGAGGTTATAATGAATATATGAACACAATTTAAAATTCTTGAGATTTAACTTAACAAACTCTGCTTATCGTGTCAGAATAATCTAAAGATAAAGTTTAAATTTGGTTGGAAATTTCCGGGTTGTCACAGGTAAACCTACTGGAAATGATGAAAAAAATAACTTGAGCTTCAAAGGATCTTTGATGGCTTGGAAGATCTTGAAGTAGAATCATGACACGAAAACAAGTTCAAGTAAGATTACTACTTGAATTAAGATATTTATAGTTATAGAAATCGAATCAAAGTTTAAATATGAATATTACCTTGTATTAGAAAGATAACCTACTGTAAATAACAAAGGTTTCTTGATCTTAGATGATTGCTTGGAATGGATTAGAAAGCTTGGAAGTATACTTGCAAACTTGTAAGTAACATCCCGCCTTTTTCCGTCTACTTTTCCGTTTAACTATTTGAGTTCCGTTATATGTTTATAACATCTCCCGTTAATACGCGTTTCGATTTATATTGATTAGGTAATTTAACGCACCCGATTGGAAGTAGAGGGACTTGTTTCGCCAACATGCCAAAATGGTGACTAGCCATTTGACTAGTCAACCCCCTTATCCTCCCCATTTTCATTTTCTTTCTTCTTTTCTTTTCATACTTCTCCATTTTTCTCAAATTCTCCAAAAAGCAAATCATCATCTAAAATCATTCAAGAAGGATTCATTCCAAACCGTTTACATATTTGAACTCCTCGTGATCTCCTCTTCGATTCCATACCAACCTCATCAAATTTGGGTAACTTTCTAAAATCACTAATCTTTGTGTTCTTGAGATTTTTAAGTTATAAGTTTGTTAATTAGTGTCTATGGCTCAAGTTTAGTTTGTTTATGTGATTTGTATGCGTGATTTCGATATTTTGAAGTAACTAGTTCATATGGAAAGTTAACATGTTTAATCTTGAATATTAAGTGTTCATATGTTGTTAGATGCTAAGACTTCATGTTTTAATCTTGTTCCTAGTGTTACTAGCTTCATTATGATGTAAAGATTGACCAAGGAAACCCCTTAAACTTGATTATGAAATTTGGTGATTTTTGGTTGGGGTTTCATGAACTAAGAATGAATCTTTGATGCATTAAATGACATGAATGTTAATTGTAAGTGTTAGGTTGTGTTGTATGCTTAATTACCTACGAAACGGCATATCGTTCATGTAATTTGGTTACCGAATCATTTAATTTCAATATTGACTTGAATGCATTGATTATGGAACATTAAATGCGATTTTAGGTTGTTTTAAGTGCAAGTTTGATTGATGATATGTGTTTAGTTGCATTCTTCGTCAAAATACCTTTCCAACGACGTATGATAGGCGCTATAAGTGTTTGCGGGTCAAGAGTTGTGTTAGAAAAGGTTTTGGTTCGTGCACACTTTGAAAAACTGGCCAGGATTCTCTGCCCAGGAAGTGGCGCGGCGCGCCCCCTTTCTGCGCGGCGCGCAGAATAACCTGGACAGATTCTGTCCAACTTGGTCAATTTTCGAATAATGTTTGCTATGCTACGCACCTCCGATTAACATGAAACTTGGCCAACATGCTCATATATGACTTCTAAGCTTAGAAAAATAGTTTGGGACCCGACCCGAACGTGTTGACTTTCGTTGACTTTGACCGACCAAAGTTTGACTTTTAATCAAACTTAACCAAATATTTGTGCAATCGTTCTAACATGTTTTTATACTTGTACCTTGCATGAAACATGACAATTTGATTCACATGCTATTATGATCGAGTCAAAACGAGCCATAGGACTAATTGAACATCTTTGACCTATCGTGGTTACCGTTATTAATACAACCTATTTGTTTAGGACAAGACTAGCATTGTTCTTTGCACGCGTTACTTGTCGAAGTACTTTTTGGTTCGTGCATACAAGGTGAGATCATAGTCCCACTTTTACTCTTTTAAACTTACTTTTGGGATGAGAAAACATAAACGATTCTTTTGAACTAAGTGAACACAAGAACGGGAAAACAAACATTCTACATACGAGTTTAGAACGAAAATCCTCAATCCGATTATCATTAGTTACATCAGATGGTGTAAGCGAGAACTTATGTTATATGGCCATATGGGTTTGACAAACCCTCATTCAAACGGTTCGCTACCGTTTACGAATGAAATATATTTTCGGGAACAGTGTTGTTCTAGCACTAATTGATGGGGTATTCAACGGACGGAACGTTAAGCTTTGATAATTGGGTGCTCGTGAATATTAACTTTTAGAATGTACTATGGCTTTATTGATGTTGCAAATCTTGTGGTTCAACTTACTATTACTCATTTACTTGTTTAAACCTATGATTTCACCAACGTTTTCGTTGACAGATTCTCTATGTTTTTCTCAGGTCCTTGAACTTAGGTGATACATGCTTCCGCTCATACTATTTGATACTTGCATTGGATGTCGAGTATACTTGCATACGTGGAGCGTCTTTTGACTACTTTTAATCGTGTCGCATGTGTTTCATACAAACTTTAAACATTGTTATGTACTTGTTATGGAAACTACTTTTGTAAACTTTGAAACACCCTTATTTATGAAATGAATGCGACATACTTTTCGGTCAAACTTTGTTATAAAGACTTACGACCATGTAATGGGACCATACGTAGATGACGCCGTCATTTGACGATTTGTCGGGGTCGCTACAAGTGGTATCAGAGCCTTGGTTGTAGGGATTTAGAGTTCATTGGTGTCAACCCCGAGTCATAGGGTACATTGGTGAGTCTAGACTACAACCGGCATATAGACTTGACGTAGGAATTACTTGACTATTTGTGCATTTATACTCGAACTCTCTTACTCATACCTACTCTTATCCTATCTAAATCTTGCGTTGTATAATTTAATTGACACGCCACCTTGACTATATGATGTAATGTCGAATGCACATATGAATTAGGGTAATATAATTCCCGGAAATTATATTACGGTGACTCATATGAACATACCGACATTATGACATAAAGAATTTAAGGCGGGTCAAGGATAATTTTTCTCTCTATCTTTATCCCATATCACGGTTAGTATCATTTAGAATACTAACCAACGGTATTATTTTGTTTTGAAGGAACAATGGCTCCTCGTCGTGTACGCCGCAATGAAACTCCCGAACAAGCTCTCGAACGGATGATAGCTACCGCCGTAGATGCGGCCATGGCCGGTCACTCTTCCAACAACAATAACAATAACAACAACCACAACAACAACAACAACAACAATGGGGCCGGTAACTCAAACGAGGGATGCTCCTACAAAGCTTTCATGGGGTGCAAACCTCACACTTATGATGGAACCGGTGGACCGGTTGTGCTTACTCGTTGGTTTGAACAAACCGAGGCCGTCTTTAGCATAAGCGGTTGTCGTGATCAAGACAAGGTCAAATACTCCACCCACACGTTCTCCGGTGTTGCTCTCACTTGGTGGAACACCTATGTTCAATCGGTGGGTACCGATGAAGCTCATGCCCTCTCTTGGACCGATTTGAAGGAAAAGATGATTGTCGAATATTTTCCGCGCGAAGAAACCCGAAAGCTTGAAGAAGAACTAAGAGCTTTGAAAGCGGTCGGAAACGATCTTAAGGCTTATAATCAACGCTTCGCCGAACTATCCTTAATGTGTCCTAATCTTGTTAACCCCGAATCTCAAAGGATTGAGCTTTACATGCTCGGTCTTCCAAAAAGCATCAAACAAGGGGTGATGTCATCCAAACCCACTACTCATCAAGCCGCTATGAACATGGCTCGCCAACTAATTGAAACGGTTGACGAAATCGTAGCGCCGGCTCCTAAGGCCGAGGACAAGTCGGGTGGCAACAAAAGGAAATGGGAAGCCACTCCATCAACCAACTACAACAACAACACCTTCACCAAAAAGCCCTTCAACAACGACGGCAAGAAGGGTTATGTCGGAAACTTACCTTTGTGCAACAAGTGCCACAAACATCATTACGGCGAATGTAACAAGCTAATTTGTCACCGTTGCCAAGGAGTTGGTCATAGGGCCAACAATTGCACAAGCACCGCCCCCGTCGCTCGAAAGGGGCCCAATCCTCCAAAAACGGTCACTTGTTACGAATGTGGCCAAACGGGCCATTATAAGAACGAATGCCCGAAAAAGAAAACCAACCCCAACAACCGAGGCCGAGCCTTTAACATCAACACCGAGGAAGCCCGAGATGACAATGAACTAGTCACGGGTACGTTTCTTCTCAACAACTCTTATGTTACTTGCTTATTCGATTCGGGTGCCGATAAATGTTTTGTGTCTAAGACTTTGGCTCCTACCCTTTGCACTCCACCACACCCTTTAGATACTACTTATTCCATCGAAGTGGCCGACGGAAAACTCTTAAGTGCCGACACATATTACCGGGGGTGTACTTTAAACATTTTGGGTAATGAATTTGAAATTGACTTGATACCCATGGAATTAGGGAGTTTTGATGTAATAATCGGTATGAATTGGATGGTCAAAAATAAATCTCACATTCTTTGCGATCTTCACGCAATCCGAATTCCTATCGAGAATGGTGAACCATTGATTGTCTATGGCGATAAGAGTTGCACCAGACTCAACCTCGTTTCGTGCCTTAAAGTTAGAAAACTGCTCCGTAAGGGTTGTTTTGCGATCCTTGCTCACGTTAAGAAAGTCGAGTCCGATGAGAAGCACATCGATGATGTGCCAATTGTTAGTGACTATTCCGATGTATTTCCCGACGAATTACCGGGTCTTCCACCTCATCGACCGGTTGAATTTCAAATCGATCTTATTCCAGGAGCCGCACCCGTAGCGCGTGCACCATATAGACTCGCTCCATCTGAAATGCAAGAATTGCAAAGTCAAATCCAAGAATTACTTGATCGTGGTTTTATCCAACCTAGCCATTCACCTTGGGGCGCTCCGATTTTGTTTGTTAAAAAGAAAGACGGATCCCTACGAATGTGCATTGATTATCGTGAACTAAATAAATTGACGGTTAAGAACCGATATCCCCTTCCTCGCATCGATGACCTCTTTGATCAACTACAAGGGTCTTGTGTATATTCGAAAATCGATCTCCGCTCGGGTTATCATCAATTAAGGGTTAAGGGGGAAGATGTCTCCAAAACCGCTTTCCGAACTCGTTATGGTAGTTATGAATTCCTTGTCATGCCATTTGGTCTCACTAACGCACCGGCGGTGTTCATGGATCTTATGAACCGCGTGTGCAAACCGTATCTCGATAAATTCGTTATTGTGTTCATTGATGACATATTGATCTATTCTAAAAATGAAGAAGAGCACGAACAACATCTCCGACTTGTGCTTGAACTTTTAAGACAAGAACAACTCTATGCCAAATTCTCCAAGTGTGAATTTTGGTTAAAGGAAGTTCAATTTCTTGGTCATGTTGTAAGTGACCAAGGTATTAAAGTCGATCCCACGAAAATCGAAGCCATTAGCAAATGGGAGACTCCTACTACTCCTACTCACATTCGTCAATTTTTGGGTCTCGCCGGGTACTATCGTAGATTCATCGAAAATTTCTCTTTGGTTGCACGTCCTCTAACCGCATTGACTCACAAGGGAAAGAAATTCATTTGGGCGACCGAACATGAATCCGCATTCCAAATCTTGAAAACGAAGCTAACCACCGCTCCTATCTTGTCACTTCCCGAAGGCAATGATGACTTTGTTGTATATTGTGATGCCTCGAAACATGGTTTTGGGTGTGTATTGATGCAACGAACGAAAGTCATTGCTTATGCTTCTCGACAACTCAAAATTCATGAACGAAACTATACGACACATGATCTCGAACTCGGAGCCGTTGTCTTTGCACTTAAAATGTGGAGACACTATCTTTATGGAACCAAGAGTACTATCTTTACCGACCACAAAAGCCTCCAACACATTTTCGATCAAAAGCAACTAAACATGAGACAACGAAGGTGGATTGAAACCTTAAACGATTACGATTGCGAGCTTCGTTACCATCCCGGGAAGGCAAATGTAGTAGCCGATGCCTTAAGTCGAAAAGAAAGAGCGGTGCCTCTTCGTGTCCGAGCCTTAAACATCACCATCCACACAAACCTTAATAGCCAAATTCGGGTAGCCCAAGATGAGGCTCTCAAGGATGAAAACCTTTCGCACGAGCTCTTGAACATTCTCGTCTCTCGATTCGAAATTAGGGAGACCGGACTCCGATATTACGCCGGAAGGATTTGGGTGCCTAGTTATGGGGACCTACGAAGCCTTATTTTAGATGAAGCCCATAAGTCACGATACTCGATTCACCCCGGTGCCAATAAGATGTACCACGACCTTAAACAACTATATTGGTGGCCGAACATCAAAAGGGACGTAGCTACTTATGTTTCCAAGTGTTTGACATGTTCCAAAGTCAAAGCCGAACACCAAAGACCGTCCGGACTACTTCAACAACCCGAGATCCCGCAATGGAAGTGGGAAAGGATAACGATGGATTTTATCACCAAGCTACCAAAAACGACGGGCGGTTATGATACCATTTGGGTTATTGTTGACCGTCTCACCAAATCCGCACACTTCCTTGCCATGAAAGAAACGGACAAAATGGAGAAACTTGCACAACTTTACATTAAGGAGATCGTAGCCCGACACGGTATACCTTTATCGATTATCTCCGACCGAGATGGCCGTTTCATTTCTAGATTTTGGCGTACATTGCAAGAAGCGTTGGGAACGCGTTTAGACATGAGCACCGCATATCATCCTCAAACCGATGGACAAAGCGAACGTACAATTCAAACCTTAGAAGACATGTTACGAGCTTGCGTGGTTGATTTCGGAAAAGCTTGGGACAAGCACTTACCTCTCGCCGAGTTCTCTTACAACAATAGTTATCACGCGAGTATTAAAGCCGCACCTTTTGAAGCGCTATATGGCCGCAAATGTCGTTCACCTCTTTGTTGGGCCGAGGTAGGTGACGTGCAAATCACCGGACCCGAACTCATTCACGAAACCACCGAGAAAATCGTTCAAATCCGAGATAGGCTTAGGACGGCCCGAAGTCGTCAAAAGAGCTATACCGACAAACGACGCAACGATCTTGAATTTCAAGTCGGTGACCGAGTAATGTTGAAAGTCGCACCTTGGAAGGGTGTAATCCGTTTTGGGAAACGCGGGAAGCTAAATCCGCGGTATATTGGTCCTTTCGAAATCTTGGAGCGTATTGGGACCGTTGCTTATCGTTTAGATCTTCCGCCTCAATTGAACTCCGTTCATCCTACTTTCCATGTATCCAACTTGAAAAAGTGTCTTGCCGAACCCGATATCGTCATTCCTCTCGAGGAGCTTACCATTGATGACAAACTTCATTTCGTGGAGGAACCGGTTGAAATTGTGGACACCTCCGTCAAGACATTGAAACAAAGCCGAATCCCGATTGTTAAAGTCCGTTGGAACGCCAAAAGGGGACACGAGTTTACTTGGGAAAGACAAGATCAAATGCAAAGGAAGTATCCTCATCTATTCGTGAATTCGGAAACGCAAGATCTCGAGGAAGAAACAACGACTACTACGCCTACTTAAATTTCGGGACGAAATTTCTTTTAAGGTGTAGGTAATGTAACATCCCGCCTTTTTCCGTCTACTTTTCCGTTTAACTATTTGAGTTCCGTTATATGTTTATAACATCTCCCGTTAATACGCGTTTCGATTTATATTGATTAGGTAATTTAACGCACCCGATTGGAAGTAGAGGGACTTGTTTCGCCAACATGCCAAAATGGTGACTAGCCATTTGACTAGTCAACCCCCTTATCCTCCCCATTTTCATTTTCTTTCTTCTTTTCTTTTCATACTTCTCCATTTTTCTCAAATTCTCCAAAAAGCAAATCATCATCTAAAATCATTCAAGAAGGATTCATTCCAAACCGTTTACATATTTGAACTCCTCGTGATCTCCTCTTCGATTCCATACCAACCTCATCAAATTTGGGTAACTTTCTAAAATCACTAATCTTTGTGTTCTTGAGATTTTTAAGTTATAAGTTTGTTAATTAGTGTCTATGGCTCAAGTTTAGTTTGTTTATGTGATTTGTATGCGTGATTTCGATATTTTGAAGTAACTAGTTCATATGGAAAGTTAACATGTTTAATCTTGAATATTAAGTGTTCATATGTTGTTAGATGCTAAGACTTCATGTTTTAATCTTGTTCCTAGTGTTACTAGCTTCATTATGATGTAAAGATTGACCAAGGAAACCCCTTAAACTTGATTATGAAATTTGGTGATTTTTGGTTGGGGTTTCATGAACTAAGAATGAATCTTTGATGCATTAAATGACATGAATGTTAATTGTAAGTGTTAGGTTGTGTTGTATGCTTAATTACCTACGAAACGGCATATCGTTCATGTAATTTGGTTACCGAATCATTTAATTTCAATATTGACTTGAATGCATTGATTATGGAACATTAAATGCGATTTTAGGTTGTTTTAAGTGCAAGTTTGATTGATGATATGTGTTTAGTTGCATTCTTCGTCAAAATACCTTTCCAACGACGTATGATAGGCGCTATAAGTGTTTGCGGGTCAAGAGTTGTGTTAGAAAAGGTTTTGGTTCGTGCACACTTTGAAAAACTGGCCAGGATTCTCTGCCCAGGAAGTGGCGCGGCGCGCCCCCTTTCTGCGCGGCGCGCAGAATAACCTGGACAGATTCTGTCCAACTTGGTCAATTTTCGAATAATGTTTGCTATGCTACGCACCTCCGATTAACATGAAACTTGGCCAACATGCTCATATATGACTTCTAAGCTTAGAAAAATAGTTTGGGACCCGACCCGAACGTGTTGACTTTCGTTGACTTTGACCGACCAAAGTTTGACTTTTAATCAAACTTAACCAAATATTTGTGCAATCGTTCTAACATGTTTTTATACTTGTACCTTGCATGAAACATGACAATTTGATTCACATGCTATTATGATCGAGTCTTAACGAGCCATAGGACTAATTGAACATCTTTGACCTATCGTGGTTACCGTTATTAATACAACCTATTTGTTTAGGTCAAGACTAGCATTGTTCTTTGCACGCGTTACTTGTCGAAGTACTTTTTGGTTCGTGCATACAAGGTGAGATCATAGTCCCACTTTTACTCTTTTAAACTTACTTTTGGGATGAGAAAACATAAACGATTCTTTTGAACTAAGTGAACACAAGAACGGGAAAACAAACATTCTACATACGAGTTTAGAACGAAAATCCTCAATCCGATTATCATTAGTTACATCAGATGGTGTAAGCGAGAACTTATGTTATATGGCCATATGGGTTTGACAAACCCTCATTCAAACGGTTCGCTACCGTTTACGAATGAAATATATTTTCGGGAACAGTGTTGTTCTAGCACTAATTGATGGGGTATTCAACGGACGGAACGTTAAGCTTTGATAATTGGGTGCTCGTGAATATTAACTTTTAGAATGTACTATGGCTTTATTGATGTTGCAAATCTTGTGGTTCAACTTACTATTACTCATTTACTTGTTTAAACCTATGATTTCACCAACGTTTTCGTTGACAGATTCTCTATGTTTTTCTCAGGTCCTTGAACTTAGGTGATACATGCTTCCGCTCATACTATTTGATACTTGCATTGGATGTCGAGTATACTTGCATACGTGGAGCGTCTTTTGACTACTTTTAATCGTGTCGCATGTGTTTCATACAAACTTTAAACATTGTTATGTACTTGTTATGGAAACTACTTTTGTAAACTTTGAAACACCCTTATTTATGAAATGAATGCGACATACTTTTCGGTCAAACTTTGTTATAAAGACTTACGACCATGTAATGGGACCATACGTAGATGACGCCGTCATTTGACGATTTGTCGGGGTCGCTACAGAGATCAATCAGATGAAGAAAATTGAAGAATGAAGGTGTTTATATGTGTTTTGGGTCGTGGTATATGGATTAGATATAAAGGATGTGTAAGTTTGTTTTCTTGTAAATAATTCATGAATGATTTATAATATTTTTGTAATATTGCTAAATAATTCATACTAAATTAGAAAGAATGGTTCCCACATGTTTGATGACTCATTAAGGCTGCTAAGGAGTTGATTATTGAGTGTATATACCAATAGTATATACAACTAGAAGCTAGGTATTTTACGAGTACGAGTACCGAACGAATACGAGTAGAATTCTTGATGAAAATGTATGAGAATGCAATTGTAACCAATTTTGTTAAGTACAAGTATTTTGATATATGTCTTGAAGTCTTTCAAAAGTGTATTAATACATCTTAATACACTACATGTATATACATTTTAACTGAGTCGTTAAGTCATCGTTAGTCGTTACATGTAAGTGTTGTTTCGAAACCTTTAAGTTAACGATCTTGTTAATGTAATTAATCCATTGTTATTAAACTTAATGAGATGTTAAATTGTTATGCTAACATGATAGTATAGTGTATTAATATATCTTAATATCATATATTTTAATATTATATATATATATATATATATATATATAATATATATATATATGTTAAAACGTCATTACAACGATAATCGTTACATATATAACTCATTTCGAAATATTTAAGTTAGTATTCTTGTTTTACATATGTAGTTCATTGTTAACATACTTAATGATATATTTAAATATCATTTTATCATGTTAAACATAGTGTATTAATATCTTAATACGATACATATGTATTTATTTTAATTCAAACGTTGTTATAACGATAATCGTTATATATATCGTTTCGAGTTCTTTAATTCAGTAGTTTTATTTTATGCATATAACTCTTTGTTAATATACTTTGTGAGATACTTACTTATCATAATATCATGTTATATATATATATATATCATCATGTCGTTTTTACAAGTTTTAACATTCGTGAATCGCCGGACAAACTGGGTGGTCAATTGTCTACATAAAAATCATTTCAATTAATCAAGTCTTAACAAGTTTGATTGCTTAACATGTTGGAAAAATTTAATCTTGTAATTATAGATCTCATATAATATATAATCATGGAAAAGTTCGGGTCACTACAGTACCTACCCGTTAAATAAATTTCGTCCCGAAATTTCAAGCTGTTGGAGGTGTTGACGCATCTTCTGGAAATAGGTGCGGGTTATTTTTCTTCTTCTGATCTTCATGTTCCCAGGTGAACTCAGGTCCTCTACGAGCATTCCATCGAACCTTAACAATTGGTATCTTGTTTTGCTTAAGTCTTTTAACCTCACGATCCATTATTTCGACAGGTTCTTCAATGAATTGAAGTTTTTCATTGATTTGAATTTCGTCTAACGGAATAGCGAGATCTTCTTTAGCAAAACATTTCTTCAGATTCGAGACATGAAAAGTATTAGGTACCCCGGCGAGTTGTTGAGGTAAGTTAAGTCGGTAAGCTACTGGTCCGACACGATCTATAATCTTGAATGGCCCAATGTACCTTGGGTTTAGTTTCTCCTGTTTACCAAATCGAACAACGCCCTTCCAAGGTGAAACCTTAAGCATGACCATTTCTCCAATCTCAAATTCTATATCTTTTCTATTAACGTCCGCGTAGCTCTTTTGTTGACTTTGGGTGGTTTTCAACCGTTGTTGAATTTGAATGATTTTCTCTTTAGTTTCTTGGATAATTTCTGGACCAGTAATTTGTATATCTCCCACTTCATTCCAACAAATCAGAGACCTGCACTTTCTGCCATTAAGTGCCTCAAACGGTGCCATCTCAATACTCGAGTGGTAACTGTTGTTGTAGGAAAATTCTGCTAACGGTAGATGTCGATCCCAACTGTTTCCAAAATCAACAACACATGCTCGTAGCATGTCTTTGAGAGTTTGTATCGTCCTTTCACTCTTCCCATCGGTTTGTGGATGATAGGCAGTACTCATATCTAGACGAGTTCCCAACGCTTGTTGTAACGTTTTCCAAAACCTTGAAATAAATCTACCGTCCCTATCAGAGATAATAGATATTGGTATTCCGTGTCTGGAGACGACTTCCTTCACGTATAGTCGTGCTAACTTTTCCATTTTATCATCTTCTCGCATTGGTAGATAGTGTGATGATTTGGTGAGACGATCGACTATTACCCAAATATTATCATAACCACTTGCCGTCCTTGGCAATTTAGTAATGAAATCCATGGTAATGTTTTTCCATTTCAATTCTGGGATTTCAAGTTGTTGAAGTAGACCTGATGGTTTCCGATGTTCAGCTTTAACCTTAGAACACGTCAAACATTCTCCTACGTATTTAGCAATATCGGCTTTCATACCTGGCCACCAAAAGTGTTTCTTGAGATCTTTGTACATCTTTCATGCTCCGGGATGTATTGAGTATATGGTTTTATGTGCTTCTTTAAGTACCATTTCTCTCACATCTCCAAACTTTGGTACCCAAATTCTTTCAGCCCTATATCGAGTTCCGTCTTCTAGAATATTAAGATGTTTTTCCGATCCTTTGGGTATTTCCTACTACAAATTTCCTTTTTTTAAAACTCCCTGTTGCGCCTCCTTTATTTGAGTAGTGAGGTTAGTACGAATAATTATATTCATAGCTTTTACCCGCATATGTTCTCTGTCCTTTCTACTCAAAGCATCGGCTACCACATTCGCCTTCCCCGGGTGGTAATGAATCTCAAAATCGTAATCATTTAACAATTCAATCCACCTACGCTGCCTCATGTTCAGTTGTTTCTGATCAAATATATGTTGGAGACTTTTGTGGTCGGTATATATGATACTTTTGACCCCATATAAGTAGTGCCTCCAAGTTTTTAATACAAAAACAACAGCGCCCAATTCCAAATCGTGAGTCGTATAATTTTGCTCGTGAATCTTCAATTGTCTGGACGCATAGGCAATTACCTTCGTTCATTGCATTAATACACAACTGAGGCCTTGCTTTGAGGTGTCACAATATATCACAAAATCATCATTCTCTTCAGGAAATGACAATATAGGTGCCGTGGTTAACTTTTTCTTCAATAATTGAAATGCTTTCTCATGCTCATCATTCCATTCAAATTTCTCCCCTTTATGCGTTAATGCAGTCAAGGGCTACACGAATTTAACTATTGAGATTGGTGTGAATGGTGATGTTTAAAGCTCGGACACGAAGAGGCACCGCTCTTTCCTTTCAACTTAAGGCATCGGCCACTACGTTTGCCTTCCCGGGATGGTAACGAAGCTCGCAATCGTTCAAAGTTTCAATCCACCGTCGTTGTCTCATGTTTAGTTGTTTTTGATCGAAGATGTGTTGAAGGCTTTTGTGTTCGATGAAGATAGTACTCTTGGTTCCATAAAGATAATGTCTCCACATTTTAAGTGTGAAGACAACGGCTCCGAGTTCGAGATCATGTGTCGTGTAGTTTCGTTCATTAATTTTGAGTTGTCGAGAGGCATAAGCAATGACTTTCTTTCGTTGCATCAATACACACCCAAAACCATGTTTCGAGGCATCGCAATATACAACAAAATTATCATTGCCTTCAGGAAGTGACAAGATAGGAGCGGTGGTTAGTTTGTCTTTAAAATTTGAAACGCGGATTCTTGCTCGGTCGCCCAAATGAATTTCTTTCCCTTGTGAGTTAATGCGGCTAGAGGACGAGCAACCAAAGAGAAATCCTTAATGAATCTACGATAGTATCCTACGAGACCCAAAAATTTAAGAATGTGAGTAGGAGTAGTAGGAGTCTCCCATTTACTAACGGCTTCGATTTTTGCGGGATCGACTTTAATACCTTGCTCACTTACAACATGACCAAGAAATTGAACTTCCTGCAACCAAAATTCACACTTGGAGAATTTGGCATAGAGTCGTTCTTGTCTCAAGAGTTCAAGCACAAGTCGGAGATGTTTTTCGTGCTCTTCTTCGCTTTTATAATAGACCAAAATATCATCGATGAACACGATAACGAATTTGTCGAGGTATGGTTTGGACACGCGGTTCATAAGATCCATGAACACCGCCGGTGCGTTAGTGAGACCAAATGACATTACAAGAAATTCATAACTACCATAACGAGTCCAAAAAGCGGTTTTGGAGACATCTTCTGAAATGTCCCGTTCTTATTGATTAAAAACGTTCCATATTAATTGATTTCGTTGCGAGGTTTTGACCTCTATATGAGACGTTTTTCAAAGACTGCATTCATTTTTAAAACAAACCATAACCTTTATTTCATAGATAAAGGTTTTAAAAAGCTTTACGTAGATTATCAAATAATGATAATCTAAAATATCCTGTTTACACACGACCATTACATAATGGTTTACAATACAAATATGTTACAACAAAATAAGTTTCTTGAATGCAGTTTTTACACAATATCATACAAGCATGGACTCCAAATCTCGTCCTTATTTAAGTATGCGATAGCGGAAGCTCTTAATAATCACCTGAGAATAAACATGCTTAAAACGTCAACAAAAATGTTGGTGAGTTATAGGTTTAACCTATATATATCAAATCATAATAATAGACCACAAGAGTTCATATTTCAATACACATCCCATACATAGAGATAAAAATCATTCATATGGTGAACACCTGGTAACCGACATTAACAAGATGCATATATAAGAATATCCCCATCATTCCGGGACACCCTTCGGATATGATATAAATTTCGAAGTACTAAAGCATCCGGTACTTTGGATGGGGTTTGTTAGGCCCAATAGATCTATCTTTAGGATTCGCGTCAATTAGGGTGTCTGTTCACTAATTCTTAGATTACCAGACTTAATAAAAAGGGGCATATTCGATTTAGATAATTCAACCATAGAATGTAGTTTCATGTACTTGTGTCTATTTTGTAAATCATTTATAAAACCTGCATGTATTCTCATCCCAAAAATATTAGATTTCAAAAGTGGGACTATAACTCACTTTCACAGATTTTTACTTCGTCGGGAAGTAAGACTTGGCCACTGGTTGATTCACGAACCTATAACAATATATACATATATATCAAAGTATGTTCAAAATATATTTACAACACTTTTAATATATTTTGATGTTTTAAGTTTATTAAGTCAGCTGTCCTCGTTAGTAACCTACAACTAGTTGTCCACAGTTAGATGTGCAGAAATAAATCGATAAATATTATCTTGAATCAATCCACGACCCAGTGTATACGTATCTCAGTATTGATCACAACTCAAACTATATATATTTTGGAATCAACCTCAACCCTGTATAGCTAACTCCAACATTCACATATAGAGTGTCTATGGTTGTTCCGAAATATATATAGATGTGTCGACATGATAGGTTGAAACATTGTATACGTGTCTATGGTATCTCAAGATTACATAATATACAATACAAGTTGATTAAGTTATGGTTGGAATAGATTTGTTACCAATTTTCACGTAGCTAAAATGAGAAAAATTATCCAATCTTGTTTTACCCATAACTTCTTCATTTTAAATCCGTTTTGAGTGAATCAAATTGCTATGGTTTCATATTGAACTCTATTTTTTGAATCTAAACAGAAAAAGTATAGGTTTATAGTCGGAAAAATAAGTTACAAGTCGTTTTTGTAAAGGTAGTCATTTCAGTCGAAAGAACGACGTCTAGATGACCATTTTAGAAAACACACTTCCACTTTGAGTTTAACCATAATTTTTGGATATAGTTTCATGTTCATAATAAAAATCATTTTCTCAGAATAACAACTTTTAAATCAAAGTTTATCATAGTTTTTAATTAACTAACCCAAAACAGCCCGCGGTGTTACTACGACGGCGTAAATCCGGTTTTACGGTGTTTTTCGTGTTTCCAGGTTTTAAATCATTAAGTTAGCATATCATATAGATATAGAACATGTGTTTAGTTGATTTTAAAAGTCAAGTTAGAAGGATTAACTTTTGTTTGCGAACAAGTTTAGAATTAACTAAACTATGTTCTAGTGATTACAAGTTTAAACCTTCGAATAAGATAGCTTTATATGTATGAATCGAATGATGTTATGAACATCATTACTACCTTAAGTTCCTTGGATAAACCTACTGGAAAAGAGAAAAATGGATCTAGCTTCAATGGATCCTTGGATGGCTCGAAGTTCTTGAAGCAGAATCATGACACGAAAACAAGTTCAAGTAAGATCATCACTTGAAATAAGATTGTTATAGTTATAGAAATTGAACCAAAGTTTGAATATGATTATTACCTTGTATTAGAATGATAACCTACTGTAAGAAACAAAGATTTCTTGAAGTTGGATGATCACCTTACAAGATTGGAAGTGAGCTAGCACACTTGAAAGTATTCTTGATTTTATGAAACTAGAACTTTTGGAATTTATGAAGAACACTTAGAACTTGAAGATAGAACTTGAGAGAGATCAATTAGATGAAGAAAATTGAAGAATGAAAGTATTTGTAGGTGTTTTTGGTCGTTGGTGTATGGATTAGATATAAAGGATATGTAATTTTGTTTTCATGTAAATAAGTCATGAATGATTACTCATATTTTTGTAATTTTATGAGATATTTCATGCTAGTTGCCAAATGATGGTTCCCACATGTGTTAGGTGACTCACATGGGCTGCTAAGAGCTGATCATTGGAGTGTATATACCAATAGTACATACATCTAAAAGCTGTGTATTGTACGAGTACGAATACGGGTGCATACGAGTAGAATTGTTGATGAAACTGAACGAGGATGTAATTCTAAGCATTTTTATTAAGTAGAAGTATTTTGATAAGTGTATTGAAGTCTTTCAAAAGTGTATAAATACATATTAAAACACTACATGTATATACATTTTAACTGAGTCATTAAGTCATCGTTAGTCGTTACATGTAAGTGTTGTTTTGAAACCTTTAGGTTAACGATCTTGTTAAATGTTGTTAACCCAATGTTTATAATATCAAATGAGATTTTAAATTATTATATTATCATGATATTATCATGTATGAATATCTCTTAATATGATATATATACATTAAATGTCTTTACAACGATAATCGTTACATATATGTCTCGTTTAAAAATCATTAAGTTAGTAGTCTTGTTTTTACATATGTAGTTCATTGTTAATATACTTAATGATATGTTTACTTATCATAGTATCATGTTAACTATATATATATCCATATATATGTCATCATATAGTTTTTACAAGTTTTAACGTTCGTGAATCACCGGTCAACTTGGGTGGTCAATTGTCTATATGAAACATATTTCAATTAATCAAGTCTTAACAAGTTTGATTGCTTAACATGTTGGAAACATTTAATCATGTAAATATCAATCTCAATTAATATGTATAAACATGGAAAAGTTCGGGTCACTACAGTACCTACCCGTTAAATAAATTTCGTCCCGAAATTTTAAGCTGTTGAAGGTGTTGACGAATCTTCTGTAAATAGATGCGGGTATTTCTTCTTCATCTGATCTTCACGCTCCCAGGTGAACTCGGGTCCTCTACGAGCATTCCATCGAACCTTAACAATTGGTATCTTGTTTTGCTTAAGTCTTTTAACCTCACGATCCATTATTTCGACGGGTTCTTCGATGAATTGAAGTTTTTCGTTGATTTGGATTTCATCTAACGGAATAGTGAGATCTTCTTTAGCAAAACATTTCTTTAAATTCGAGACGTGGAAAGTGTTATGTACAGCCGCGAGTTGTTGAGGTAACTCTAGTCGGTAAGCTACTGGTCCGACACGATCAATAATCTTGAATGGTCCAATATACCTTGGATTTAATTTCCCTCGTTTACCAAATCGAACAACGCCTTTCCAAGGTGCAACTTTAAGCATGACCATCTCTCCAATTTCAAATTCTATATCTTTTCTTTTAATGTCAGCGTAGCTCTTTTGTCGACTTTGGGCGGTTTTCAACCGTTGTTGAATTTGGATGATCTTCTCGGTAGTTTCTTGTATAATCTCCGGACCCGTAATCTGTCTATCCCCCACTTCACTCCAACAAATCGGAGACCTGCACTTTCTACCATAAAGTGCTTCAAACGGCGCCATCTCAATGCTTGAATGGTAGCTGTTGTTGTAGGAAAATTCAGCTAACGGTAGATGTCGATCCCAACTGTTTCCGAAATCAATAACACATGCTCGTAGCATGTCTTCAAGCGTTTGTATCGTCCTTTCGCTCTGCCCATCAGTTTGTGGATGATAGGCAGTACTCATGTCTAGACGAGTTCCTAATGCTTGCTGTAATGTCTGCCAGAATCTTGAAATAAATCTGCCATCCCTATCAGAGATAATAGAGATTGGTATTCCATGTCTGGAGATGACTTCCTTCAAATACAGTCGTGCTAACTTCTCCATCTTGTCATCTTCTCTTATTGGCAAGAAGTGTGCTGATTTGGTGAGACGGTCAACTATTACCCAAATAGTATCAAAACCACTTGCAGTCCTTGGCAATTTAGTGATGAAATCCATGGTAATGTTTTCCCATTTCCATTCCGGGATTTCGGGTTGTTGAAGTAGACCTGATGGTTTCTGATGCTCAGCTTTGACCTTAGAACACGTCAAACATTCTCCTACGTATTTAGCAACATCGGCTTTCATACCCGGCCACCAAAAATGTTTCTTGAGATCCTTGTACATCTTCCCCGTTACAGGATGTATTGAGTATCTGGTTTTATGAGCTTCTCTAAGTACCATTTCTCTCATATCTCCAAATTTTGGTACCCAAATCCTTTCAGCCCTATACCGGGTTCCGTCTTCCCGAATATTAAGATGCTTCTCCGATCCTTTGGGTATTTCATCCTTTAAATTTCCCTCTTTTAAAACTCCTTGTTGCGCCTCCTTTATTTGAGTAGTAATGTTATTATGAATCATTATATTCATAGATTTTACTCGAATGGGTTCTCTGTCCTTCCTGCTCAAGGCATCGGCTACCACATTTGCCTTCCCCGGGTGGTAACGAATCTCAAAGTCGTAATCATTCAATAATTCAATCCACCTACGCTGCCTCATATTCAGTTGTTTCTGATTAAATATGTGTTGAAGACTTTTGTGGTCGGTATATATAATACTTTTGACCCCATATAAGTAGTGCCTCCAAGTCTTTAATGCAAAAACAACCGCGCCTAATTCCAAATCATGCGTCGTATAATTTTGTTCGTGAATCTTCAATTGTCTAGACGCATAAGCAATCACCTTCGTTCGTTGCATTAATACACAACCGAGACCTTGCTTTGATGCATCACAATAAATCACAAAATCATCATTCCCTTCAGGAAATGACAATATAGGTACCGTAGTTAGCTTTTTCTTCAATAACTGAAACGCTTTCTCTTGTTCATCATTCCATTCAAATTTCTTCCCTTTATGCGTTAATGCAGTCAAGGGTTTTGCTATTCTGGAAAAGTCTTGGATGAACCTTCTGTAGTAACCAGCCAGTCCTAAAAATTGGCGTATATGCTTAGGAGTTTTCGGGGTTTCCCACTTTTCAACAGTTTCTATCTTTGCCGGATCCACCTTAATACCTTCTTTGTTCACTATGTGACCGAGGAATTGAACTTCTTCCAACCAAAATGCACACTTTGAAAACTTAGCGTACAATTCTTCCTTCCTCAATACTTCTAACACCTTTCTCAAATGTTCACCGTGTTCTTGGTCATTCTTTGAGTAAATAAGTATGTCATCAATGAAAACAATGACGAACTTGTCAAGGTATGGTCCACACACTCGGTTCATAAGGTCCATGAACACAGCTGGTGCATTAGTTAAACCAAACGGCATGACCATAAACTCGTAATGACCGTAACGTGTTCTGAAAGCAGTCTTTGGAATATCATCTTCTTTCACCCGCATTTGATGATACCCGGAACGTAAGTCAATCTTTGAATAAACAGACGAGCCTCGTAGTTGATCAAATAAGTCATCGATTCTCGGTAGTGGGTAGCGGTTCTTGATGGTAAGTTTGTTCAACTCTCGGTAGTCGATACACAACCTGAATGTACCATCTTTCTTCTTGACAAACAAAACAGGAGCTCCCCACGGTGATGTGCTTGGTCGAATGAAACCACGCTCTAAAAGTTCTTGTAATTGGCTTTGTAGTTCTTTCATCTCGCTGGGTGCGAGTATGTAAGGAGCACGAGCTATTGGTGCAGCTCCTGGTACAAGATCTATTTGAAATTCAACGGATCGATGTGGGGGTAATCCCGGTAATTCTTTCGGAAATACATCAGGAAATTCTTTTGCGACGGGAACATCATTGATGCTCTTTTCTTCAGTTTGTACTTTCTCGACGTGTGCTAGAACAGCATAGCAACCTTTTCTTATTAGTTTTTGTGCCTTCAAATTACTAATAAGATGTAGCTTCGTGTTGCCCTTTTCTCCGTACACCATTAAGGGTTTTCCTTTTTCTCGTATAATGCGAATTGCATTTTTGTAACAAACGATCTACGCTTTCACTTCTTTCAACCAGTCCATACCGATTATCACATCAAAACTCCCTAACTCTACTGGTATCAAATCAATCTTAAATGTTTCGCTAACCAGTTTAATTTCTCGATTCCGACATATATTATCTGCTGAAATTAATTTACCATTTGCTAATTCGAGTAAAAATTTACTATCCAAAGGCGTCAATGGACAACTTAATTTAGCACAAAAATCTCTACTCATATAGCTTCTATCCGCACCCGAATCAAATAAAACGTAAGCAGATTTATTGTCAATAAGAAACGTACCCGTAACAAGCTCCGGGTCTTCCTGTGCCTCTGCCGCATTAATATTGAAAACTCTTCCACGGCCTTGTCCATTCGTGTTCTCCTGGTTCGGGCAATTTCTAATAATGTGGCCCGGTTTTCCACATTTATAACAAACTACATTGGCATAACTTGCTCCGACACTACTTGCTCCGCCATTACTCGTTCCGACACCATTTGTTCCTTTCGTTCTATTAACCCCTGGTCCGTAGACCTCACACTTCGCCGCGCTATGACCATTTCTTTTACACTTGTTGCAAAATTTGGTGCAGAACCCCGAGTGATTCTTTTCACACCTTTGGCATAGCTGCTTCTGATTGTTGTTGTTGTTGCGGTTATTATTGTTGTTGGGATGATTGTTGTAGTTGCTGTTGTTGTTGTTGTTGTTGTTGTTGTTGTTGTTGTTGTTGTTGTTGGGCCGTTTGTTGTAGTTTTGATTGATGTTGCGATTGTTGGGATAATTGTTGCGATTATTGTTGTAATTGCTGTTGTTGTTGTATTGGTGATTCTTATCACCGTTTTCCTCCCACTTTCTTTTGACTTGCTTCACATTGGCCTCTTCAGCAGTCTGTTCTTTAATTCTTTCTTCAATTTGGTTCACGAGTTTGTGAGCCATTCTACATGCCTGTTGTATGGAGGCGGGCTCGTGTGAACTTATATCTTCTTGGATTCTTTCCGGTAATCCTTTCACAAACGCGTCGATCTTCTCTTCCTCATCTTCGAATTCTCCCGGACACAATAGGCACAATTCTGTGAATCGTCTTTCGTACGTGGTAATATCAAATCCTTGGGTTCGTAACCCTCTAAGTTCTGTCTTGAGCTTATTGACCTCGGTTCTGGGACGGTACTTCTCGTTCATCAAGTGCTTGAATGCTGACCACGGTAGTGCGTACGCATCGTCTTGTCCCACTTGCTCTAGATAGGTATTCCACCATGTTAACGCAGAACCTGTGAAGGTATGCGTAGCGTACTTTACTTTGTCCTCTTCAGTACACTTACTTATGGCAAACACCGATTCGACCTTCTCGGTCCACCGTTTCAATCCGATCGGTCCTTCGGTTCCATCAAATTCCAAAGGTTTGCAGGAAGTGAATTCTTTGTAGGTGCATCCTACACGATTTCCTGTACTGCTAGATCCAAGGTTATTGTTGGTATGTAGCGCAGCCTGTACTGCGGCTATGTTTGAAGCTAGAAAAGTACGGAATTCCTCTTCATTCATATTCACGGTGTGTCGAGTAGTCGGTGCCATTTCCTTCAAAATAGTTAAATGGAACAAGTTAATCATACAGAATATTAAGAGTAGTTAATAGTATTTCGTAGCATAATATGAACTCATTTATAAAAGCTTTTTCTTCTTATTAGCGTTTTATAAGTTTAAATTCGGGTAGTACCTACCCGTTAAGTTCATACTTAGTAGCTAATATACAATTCAACTACTACAATTCTATATGAAAAACTGATTATAATAATATTTCGCGTTCAAACTTTTATACAATATTTTACAAACTTACAATACCGCTTATTTTACATAAAGCATGAAATATAGCACACAATAACTTTGATACAAGATAGTTGTGAAGACAATTCTAGCTAGTACACAAGTCGTTCAGCAAAGGCAATAAAGACACGTAATTCATACGTCCAGAAACAAGTCATGCATTCTGGTTTTACTAGGACTACTTCCCATCCTTGGTCTTGTGCAACATAACCGTTATGGCCGTTGATAAGACAGCGTGTTGTAACGTCGTCAAAGGGACGAGGGTTACGTAATGTCTAACAGTCCCGTAATAATCTAAAAACCTCATTTCTTACCCCAATTACCGACTCCGTCACTTGTGGAAACGTTTTGTTTAATAGTTGTAGCCCGATGTTCTTGTTCTCACTTTGGTGAGAAGCGAACATTACTAATCCGTAAGCATAACAGGCTTCTTTATGTTGCATGTTAGCCGCTTTTTGTAAATCACGAAGTCCAATATTCGGATATATTGAGTCAAAATAATTTCTTAACCCGTTGCGTAAAATAGCATTTGGGTTCCCCGCAATATATGCGTCAAAGTAAACACATCGTAACTTATGTGTTTCCCAATGTGATATCCCCCATCTTTCAAACAAAAGTCTCTTATAAACCAAGACATTCTTGGAACGTTCTTTGAATGTCTTACAAACTGATCTCGCCTTAAATAGTTGTGCCGAGGAATTCTGGCCGACTCTAGACAAGATTTCATCAATCATGTCTCCGGGTAGGTCTCTTAAAATATTAGGTTGTCTATCCATTTTGTGTTTTTAAACTGTAAAATAGACAAGAGTTAGATTCATAAAAAAGTACTTATTAATACAAGCAATTTTTACATATATCATAAAGCATAAGAACACTATATTACATATATTACACCACACGAATACAACTATCTTATTCCGACTCGCTCGTTTCTTCTTCTTCGGTTTTGGTTCGTTTTGCCAAGTTTCTAGGGATATATGATGTTCCCCTAATACGAGCCGTCGTTGTCCACATTGGTTTAGAAAAACCTGGTGGTTTAGAGGTTCCCGGGTCATTGTTACAACTTAAGGACTTCGGGCGTTGACGATACATATGAAGTTCATCGGGGTTGGAATTAGATTTCTCTATTTTTATGCCCTTTCCCTTATTATTTTCTTTTGCCTTTTTAAATTCAGTTGGGGTAATTTCTATAACATCATCGGAATTCTCGTCGGAATCCGATTCATCGGAGAATTGGTAATCCTCCCAATATTTTGCTTCCTTGGCGGAAACACCATTGACCATAATTAACCTTGGTCGGTTGGTTGAGGATTTTCTTTTACTTAACCGTTTTATTATTTCCCCCACCGGTTCTATTTCTTCATCCGGTTCCGATTCTTCTTCCGGTTCCGATTCTTCTTCCGGTTCCGACTCTTCTTCCGGTTCCTCTTCGGGAACTTGTGAATCAGTCCACGAATCATTCCAATTTACATTTGACTCTTCATTATTATTAGGTGAGTCAATGGGACTTGTTCTAGAGGTAGACATCTATCACATAATATCAAACGCGTTAAGAGATTAATATATCACAAAATATTCACATGTTAAAAATATATAGTTTCCAACAAAATTTGTTAAGCAATCATTTTTCAAGTAAACACGGTCGAAGTCCAGACTCACTAATGCATCCTAACAAACTCGATAAGACACACTAATGCAAAATTCTGGTTCTCTAAGACCAACGCTCGGATACCAACTGAAATGTCCCGTTCTTATTGATTAAAAACGTTCCATATTAATTGATTTCGTTGCGAGGTTTTGACCTCTATATGAGACGTTTTTCAAAGACTGCATTCATTTTTAAAACAAACCATAACCTTTATTTCATAGATAAAGGTTTTAAAAAGCTTTACGTAGATTATCAAATAATGATAATCTAAAATATCCTGTTTACACACGACCATTACATAATGGTTTACAATACAAATATGTTACAACAAAATAAGTTTCTTGAATGCAGTTTTTACACAATATCATACAAGCATGGACTCCAAATCTCGTCCTTATTTAAGTATGCGATAGCGGAAGCTCTTAATAATCACCTGAGAATAAACATGCTTAAAACGTCAACAAAAATGTTGGTGAGTTATAGGTTTAACCTATATATATCAAATCATAATAATAGACCACAAGAGTTCATATTTCAATACACATCCCATACATAGAGATAAAAATCATTCATATGGTGAACACCTGGTAACCGACATTAACAAGATGCATATATAAGAATATCCCCATCATTCCGGGACACCCTTCGGATATGATATAAATTTCGAAGTACTAAAGCATCCGGTACTTTGGATGGGGTTTGTTAGGCCCAATAGATCTATCTTTAGGATTCGCGTCAATTAGGGTGTCTGTTCCCTAATTCTTAGATTACCAGACTTAATAAAAAGGGGCATATTCGATTTCGATAATTCAACCATAGAATGTAGTTTCATGTACTTGTGTCTATTTTGTAAATCATTTATAAAACCTGCATGTATTCTCATCCCAAAAATATTAGATTTCAAAAGTGGGACTATAACTCACTTTCACAGATTTTTACTTCGTCGGGAAGTAAGACTTGGCCACTGGTTGATTCACAAACCTATAACAATATATACATATATATCAAAGTATGTTCAAAATATATTTACAACACTTTTAATATATTTTGATGTTTTAAGTTTATTAAGTCAGCTGTCCTCGTTAGTAACCTACAACTAGTTGTCCACAGTTAGATGTGCAGAAATAAATCGATAAATATTATCTTGAATCAATCCACGACCCAGTGTATACGTATCTCAGTATTGATCACAACTCAAACTATATATATTTTGGAATCAACCTCAACCCTGTATAGCTAACTCCAACATTCACATATAGAGTGTCTATGGTTGTTCCGAAATATATATAGATTTGTCGACATGATAGGTCGAAACATTGTATACGTGTCTATGGTATCTCATGATTACATAATATACAATACAAGTTGATTAAGTTATGGTTGGAATAGATTTGTTACCAATTTTCACGTAGCTAAAATGAGAAAAATTATCCAATCTTGTTTTACCCATAACTTCTTCATTTTAAATCCGTTTTGAGTGAATCAAATTGCTATGGTTTCATATTGAACTCTATTTTATGAATCTAAACAGAAAAAGTATAGGTTTATAGTCGTAAAAATAAGTTACAAGTCGTTTTTGTAAAGGTAGTCATTTCAGTCGAAAGAACGACGTCTAGATGACCATTTTAGAAAACATACTTCCACTTTGAGTTTAACCATAATTTTTGGATATAGTTTCATGTTCATAATAAAAATCATTTTCTCAGAATAAAAACTTTTAAATCAAAGTTTATCATAGTTTTTAATTAACTAACCCAAAACAGCCCGCGGTGTTACTACGACGGAAATCCGGTTTTACGGTGTTTTTCGTGTTTCTAGGTTTTAAATCATTAAGTTAGCATATCATATAGATATAGAACATGTGTTTAGTTGATTTTAAAAGTCAAGTTAGAAGGATTAACTTTTGTTTGCGAACAAGTTTAGAATTAACTAAACTATGTTCTAGTGATTACAAGTTTAAACCTTCGAATAAGATAGCTTTATATGTATGAATCGAATGATGTTATGAACATCATTACTACCTTAAGTTCCTTGGATAAACCTACTGGAAAAGAGAAAAATGGATCTAGCTTCAATGGATCCTTGGATGGCTCGAAGTTCTTGAAGCAGAATCATGACACGAAAACAAGTTCAAGTAAGATCATCACTTGAAATAAGATTGTTATAGTTATAGAAATTGAACCAAAGTTTGAATATGATTATTACCTTGTATTAGAATGATAACCTACTGTAAGAAACAAAGATTTCTTGAGGTTGGATGATCACCTTACAAGATTGGAAGTGAGCTAGCAAACTTGAAAGTATTCTTGATTTTATGAAACTAGAACTTTTGGAATTTATGAAGAACACTTAGAACTTGAAGATAGAACTTGAGAGAGATCAATTAGATGAAGAAAATTGAAGAATGAAAGTGTTTATAGGTGTTTTTGGTCGTTGGTGTATGGATTAGATATAAAGGATATGTAATTTTGTTTTCATGTAAATAAGTCATGAATGATTACTCATATTTTTGTAATTTTATGAGATATTTCATGCTAGTTGCCAAATGATGGTTCCCACATATGTTAGGTGACTCACATGGGCTGCTAAGAGCTGATCATTGGAGTGTATATACCAATAGTACATACATCTAAAAGCTGTGTATTGTACGAGTACGAATACGGGTGCATACGAGTAGAATTGTTGATGAAACTGAACGAGGATGTAATTGTAATCATTTTTATTAAGTAGAAGTATTTTGATAAGTGTATTGAAGTCTTTCAAAAGTGTATAAATACATATTAAAACACTACATGTATATACATTTTAACTGAGTCGTTAAGTCATCGTTAGTCGTTACATGTAAGTGTTGTTTTGAAACCTTTAGGTTAACGATCTTGTTAAATGTTGTTAACCCAATGTTTATAATATCAAATGAGATTTTAAATTATTATATTATCATGATATTATCATGTATGAATATCTCTTAATATGATATATATACATTAAATGTCTTTACAACGATAATCGTTACATATATGTCTCGTTTAAAAATCATTAAGTTAGTAGTCTTGTTTTTACATATGTAGTTCATTGTTAATATACTTAATGATATGTTTACTTATCATAGTATCATGTTAACTATATATATATCCATATATATGTCATCATATAGTTTTTACAAGTTTTAACGTTCGTGAATCACCGGTCAACTTGGGTGGTCAATTGTCTATATGAAACATATTTCAATTAATCAAGTCTTAACAAGTTTGATTGCTTAACATGTTGGAAACATTTAATCATGTAAATATCAATCTCAATTAATATATATAAACATGGAAAAGTTCGGGTCACTACATCTTCCCCCTTAACCCTTAATTGATGATAACCCGAGCGGAGATTGATTTTCAAATATACACGAGATCCTTGTAGTTGATCAAAGAGGTCATCGAGGTGAAGAAGAGGATATCGGTTCTTAACCGTCAATTTATTTAGTTCACAATAATCAATGCACATTCGTAGGTATCCATCTTTCTTCTTAACGAACAAAATCGGAGTGCCCCATGGTGAATGGCTAGGTTGGATAAATCCACGGTCAAGTAATTCTTAGATTTGACTTTGCAATTCTTGCATTTCGGATGGAGCAAGTCTATACGATGCACGTGCTACGGGTGCGGATCCTGGAATAAGATCGATTTGGAATTCTATCGGTCGATGAGGTGAAAGACCCGGCAAATCTTCGGGAAATACATCGGAAAAGTCAGTAACAATTGGCACATCATCGATATGCTTCTCGTCGATCTCAACTTTCTTTACATGAGCTAGAATCGCGAAACAAGCTTTACGAAGGTATTTTTCAACTTTAAGGCACGAGACGAGGTTGAGTCCGGTGCAACTCTTATCGCCATAGACAATCAAGGGTTCACCATTCTCGATAGGAATTTGAATCGCTTTAAGATTGCAAAGAATGTGAGATTTTGTTTTGGCTAGCCAATCCATACCAATGATTACATCAAAGCTCCCTAGTTCTATAGGTATCAAGTCAATTTCAAACTCTTTACACATTAAGTTTAACGTACACCCCCGATAGAATTTGTCAGGACTCAATAGTTTCCCGTTGGCCACTACAATGGTATAAGTAGTATCTAGTGGGAGTGGTGGAGTATTAAAAGAATGAGTCAACGTCTTGGATACAAAACTCTTATCGGCACCCGAATCGAATAAGCAAGTGACATAAGAATTTTTGAGAAGAAACGTACCCGTGACTAGTTCATTGTCATCTCGGGCTTCCTCGGTGTTAATGTTGAAAGCTCGGCTGCGCGTATTGGGGTTATCTTTCTTCTTTCGGCATGTATTTCTATAATGACCCGTTTGGCCACATTCGTAACAAGTGACCGTCTTTGGTGCATTGGGCCCCTTTTGAGCGACGGGGGCGGCACTTTTACATTCGTTGGCCTTATGACCAATTCCTTGGCACCGATGGAAAATTAGCTTGCCACATTCACCAAAGTGATGCTTGTTGCATTTGTTGCAAAGAGGTAGGTTTTCGGCATAACCCTTCTTGCCGTCAGAGGTGAAAGGCTTCTTGGCAAAGTTGTTGTTGTTTGATTGGGGGGCTTCCCATTTTCTTTTGTTGTTACCCGACTTATCCTCGGCTTTATGTGCCGGCACTACAATTTCGTCCACCGTTTCTATCAATTTGCGGGCCATGTTCAAAGCTTCTTGATGATTAATAGGTTTGGATGACATTACTCCGTGTTTGATGCTCTTTAGAAGACCATCCATGTAAAGTTCAACCCTTAAAGATTCGGGTTCACAAGGTTTGGGCACATCAAGGCTAGTTCGGAAAATCGTTGATTATAGGCCTTAAGATCGTTCCCGACCGCTTTTAAAGTTCTTAGCTCTTGTTTGAGCCTTCGGGTTTCTTCACGAGGAAAATATTCGATGATCATCTTTTCCCTTAAATCAGCCCAAGAGAGGGCGTGGGCTTCATCGGTACCCACCGATTGCACATAGGTGTTCCACCAAGTGAGAGCGACACTGGCGAATGTGTGAGTGGAGTACTTGACCTTGTTTTGGTCCCGACAACCGCTTATGCTAAAGACGGCCTCCGTTTGCTCAATCCATCGGGTGAGCACAACCGGTCCCCCGGTTCCATCGAAAGTGTGAGGTTTGCACCCCATGAAAGCTTTATAGGAGCATCCCTCATTTGAATTACCGGCTCCATTGTTGTTGTTGTTGTGGTTGTTGTTATTGTTGTTGTTGTTGTTGGATGAGTGACCGGCCATGGCCGCATCTACGGCGGTGGCTATCATTCGTTGTAGAGCTTGTTCGGGTGTTTCTTGGCGTGGTACACGGCGATGAGGCATTGTTCCTTCAAAACACAAGAATACCGTTGATTAGTAATTTCAATAATACTAATCATGACATGGAATAAGGATAGAGAGAAAATTTTCCTTGACTCGCCTTAAATTCTTTATGCCATAATGTCGGAACGTTCATATGATTCACCGTAATATAATCCCAGAAATTATATTACCCTGATTCATATGTGCATTCTACATTATTTCATATAGTCAAGTTGGCGTGTCAATTAAATTAAACAACGTGAGATTAAGATGAAATAAGAGTAGATATGAGTAGAAACGTTCGAGTATAAATGCACAAGTAGTTAAGTAATTCCTACTTCAAGTCTATATGCCGGTTGTAGTCTAGACTCACTAATGTACCCTATAACTCGGGGTTGACACCAATGAACTCTAAATCCCTACAACCAACGCTCTGATACCATCTGTAATGACCCGACAAAATCGTCATTGACGGCGCCATCTACTTAGGTCCCGTTACGTGGTCATAAGTCTTTAAAACAACGTTTGACCAAAAATATGTCGCATTCATTTCAAATGTGAATATTGTTTCAAAGTTTACAAGGTTAGTTCAACCATAAGTTACGTTACAACGTTATAAGTACAAGTGAAACCTATGCGACACAATTTAAAAGTAGCCAAAAGACGCTCCATGTATGCATATATACTCGACATCCAATGCAAGTATCAAAATAATGAGCGGAAGCATGTATCACAAAACCTTCAAGGACCTGAGAAAAACATAAAAATCTGTCAACGAAAACGTTGGTGAAATCATAGGTTTAAGTAAGTAAGTAAGTAAGTACAAATGAACCACAAGATTTGTATCATTGAATAATAGTAAACCATTCTAAAATTTGTTATCATGAGCACCCAATTATCAAGGCTTAAATTTCCATTCATAGAACCCTATCACAATAGTGTTAGAACATACACTGTTTCTCGAAAATATATTTGATATGCGAAAAACACACCTAATCTTATTGTAATATACTTCCGAATTCGTTCACAGGGAGCAGAGTTTAGGATTTGAAAACTAATAATTATTCTGAAGATTTAAGTTTTAAAATGGGGTTTTGATTTAAAATTAATTAAAACAAAGTAAACAAAAACGAATTCAAATGGATAAGGGGTATTCACTTAGATTCAATTCCCTAGGATCTGGATTGCTTTTATTAAGAACAATGTAATTAAATCCCTAAGTATAACTCTCATTAACCAAGTTCATTAATCAATTAGTAAGATAAGCTGGTGTCCCTAACTTAGATATTAATATTGTCATGAAAGTGTCAATTTTTCACGTTTGTCTCCCATACGCTTCTGAAGAACACAATCAATCATTTGTAATTACTCAAGATTATGATTCAGTTGAAGGGTAAACCGGTGTCCCTCTTTAGGATTCACAATTACCTACTCAATTGATGGGATTAATTACTAATCTAATTACACCGGTGTCCCGTATGTAATTCAACTTATCTATTTATTTCTCAATAACCTAGATAAATTAATTGATCTAGTAACTCTCGTTACATCAACCAACAAACTAGTAATTAATGTGATCAATTAATGAGAGTAATTAAGAAACACAATCAATAGCAATTATTAATACATACAAAAGATCAAACAATCCATCTCCAAGGTTCAATCATCTAAGTGAATACAAGGGTTTTAGTTCATAATATGAATTGAACACAAACACGAATTAATTAAGCACAAATAACTACTCATTCGCATAACACAAATAATTAAGTCGAAGTACTAAATATTAAACATGTTCATGAACAAAACCAAAATATATGAATTAATTATTTAAAGTATGAAAATAAGTACTACCCTTGTTTGCTTTTGTTCTCTGCACGTGACCACCCCTTAAGTAGGGCCCTTTGGCTGTACAATTGACTGCAAAAAGATAATACTACGTAGTAATTGATATCTTCTCGAGACAAACGTACAAGGAATTATATGTACATGTGATGCAAATATCTTCTCCTGGTCGCTTTTTTCGAGAGCTTCCAAACCCCAAAAAGAAAACAAGGCTCTATAAGCCGTAACCCCTAAAGGTACGAAAAAAATAAATAAACCTAATTCTCTCTCGCTAAAATTAATTCCAAGTCTCATATATATCCAATAGGTAGGTCGGTGGAAATTATTAGTCATAAATACGTGTAGCCTAAATCTTCAAATATTAAACACCTACTCGTTTCCTCTCTTTGTATCATCGGCCCAAAATAATTACTTGGACAAAGGAAGTGTAGGCCCAAGTCAAATATCTCCATCTCACTTTTTTTATTTTAATTCATCTAACCCATGAGCTAACTCGCTTAATTTCTTTGGTGATATTCAGCCCATCTTTTAACTATTTAAATTCGCAACTGTAACAAAGTGACTTGCCACTGCGAAAACCTCAACAACTGCACCTTTTGAGTTAATTTCTTGTCAAGTCTTCAACAAAAGTCCAAAAATCAATTCTTAAACAGAAATCTTCATTTTAATCACAAATGAACTCAAAGTCTTCAAAATGTATCAAAAGTAATAACGATGGGAACCGATAACGCTAATAAAAATATATATAAATGTGGCATTATCAATATTTCATCCGAATAACGGTAGCGAACCGTCTGAATGAGGGTTTGTCAAACCCATATGGCCATACAACATAAGTTCTCGCTTACACCCAACAAGTGTAACTAATGATAATCTAATTGAGGATTTTTGTTCTAACTCATATGTAGAATGTTTGTTTTTGTACTTGTTTTCACTTTGTAAAATTAAACGTTTATGTTTTCTCATCCCAAATATAAGTTTAAAAGAGTAAAGGTGGGACTATGATCTCACCTTAAGTGCACGAGTGAATAAAGTACTTCACAATATAACGTGTGCAAGAACGAATGCTAGTCTTGACCTAAACAAGTAGGTCGTATCAATAACGGTAAACACGGATGGTCAAAGATGTTCAATTAGTCCTATGGCTCGTTACGACTCAATTATATAGCATGTGAATCAAATTGTCAAGTTCCAAGCAAGATACAAGTATAAAAGCATGTTAGAGCGATTGCACAAACATTTGGTTAAGTTTGTTTAAAAGTCAACTTTGGTCAGGTCAAATTCAACGAAAAAGTCAACACGTTCGGGACGGGTCCCGAACTATTTTTCTGAGGTTTTTAATCATATATAAGCATGTTAGAACAAGTTACATGTGAATCGGAGGTGCGTAGCATAGCAAACATTTTTCGTAAAAGTGTAAGTTTGATCAGAATCCAAACAAGCCTAATGCCGCGCCGCGACAAAGGATGGCCGCGCCGCGACACTCAACATGAGCTGGTACATGGGCTGGTGCAAGTGTTCAAGTCTCGAGCCAAAACTCATTTTAACACAACAAATGAACCGTAAACACTTAAAACGCATACCATACATCGTTGGAAAGGTAATCTAGCGAGGAACACAACTAAACACATATCATTAATCAATTCTAGCATTTACAACAATCAAAACCGCATTAAATGTTCATCTTTAACGATACTCAAGCTCATAAATACAGCCAATGATTCGGAAACCAAACGCACACATATAATACGCCGTTTCGTAGGTAATTATGCATACAATACAACTAAACACTTACAATTGACATTGCAAAGCATTCAATGCATCAAGAATCCATTTTACTTCTATCAAACCCTAACTCAAAATCACAAATTTAGCAATGAAGTTTATGGAGTCTTTCTAAGTCACCTACACATCAAATTGAAGCTAGTGATACTAGTAACACATTTAATACATGCACTTTTAACATCTAACAACATTTAAGCAACCAAATCACAAAATCAAACACATCAAATTTCAAGTTCATGTTAGTTACTTAAAATAACAAGATCGAACATACAAATCATATATTCATGTTAGACTTGAGCCATAGATACTAATTAACACTTTTATAAGTTAAAATCATCAAGAACACAAAATCTAGTGTTTTTAGAAAGCTACCCAAATGAGATGTAATCGGTATGGATTCGAAGAGGAAGATGCAAGGATTCCAAATATGTAATTTGTTTGAATTGATGCTTGCTAGATCTTGAATATATGATGAATCTTTGAATTTGAGTTTTGAGAGAAATGTTGAAAGTATTAAGAAAAATGGAAAAGCAAAATGGATAATGAATGGATGACGGAGGAGTTGACTCTTTGACCTAGTCACTCCTTTTGTCAATTGGCAAAATTGGTCCGTTAAGTTTAAAGCGGGTGCGTGTATTACCTAAACGAGTTATTTTAAAACGCGTTTTAACGGAAGATGTTATAATCATATAATGGACTTTAAATAAATAAACAAAAAGTAAACGGAAAAAGGCAGGATGTTAAAGTTTCAATCTTTGATGGATCCACTTGAATACCTTCCTTGTTTACTACGTGACCGAGGAATTGAACTTTTTTCAACCAAAATGCACACTTTGAAAACTTAGCGTACAATTTTTCTTTTCTCAACAATTCGAGCACTTTTCTCAAATGTTCTCCGTGCTCTTGTTCATTCTTTGAGTAAATAAGTATGTCATCGATGAAAACAATGACAAACTTGTCAAGATATGGCCCACACACTCGGTTCATGAGGTCCATGAACACAGCTGGTACGTTAGTTAATCCAAAAGATATAACCATAAACTCATAATGACCGTAACACGTTCTGAAAGCAGTCTTCGGAATATCATCCTCTTTCACCCGCATTTGATGATACCCAGAACGTAAATCAATATTCGAATAAACTGACGAACCTTGCAGCTGATCAAACAAGTCGTCGATTCTTGGCAGTGGATAACGGTTCTTGATGGTAACTTTGTTCAACTCTCGATAGTCGATACACAACCTGTATGTACCATCCTTCTTTTTGACAAACAAAACAGGAGCTTCCCACGGTGATGTGCTTGGTCGTATGAAACCACGCTCTAAAAGTTCTTGTAATTGACATTGGAGTTCCTTCATTTTGTTGGGTACGAGTCTGTATACAGCACGAGCTATTAGTGCAGCTCCTGGTACAAGATCTATTTGAAATTCAACAGATCAGTGTGGAGGTAATCCCGGTTATTCTTTCGAAAATACATCGGGAAATTCTTTTGCAACAGGAACATCATTGATGTTCTTTTCTTCGAAATTGACTTTCTCGATGTGTGCTAAAATGGAATAGCAACCTTTTCTTATTAGTTTTTCCGCCTTCAGGTTACTAATAAGATTTAACTTCGCGTTGCTCTTTTCTCCGTACACCATTAAAGGTTTTCTCTTCTCGCGCATAATGTGTATCACATTTTTGTAACAAATAATTTCTGCTTTCATCTCTTTCAACCAGTCCATGCTAATTATCACATCAAAACTCCCTAACTCTACTGGTATCAAATCACGTTTCGCTAACCAGTTTAATTTATCGATTACGACATATTTTATATGCTGTAATTAACTTACCGTTTGCTAATTCCCGTAAAAATTTATTATCCAAAGACGTCAATGGACCACTTAAACATAAGGACATTTTTCATTGATAAGAAATGTACACGTAACAAGCTCCGGGTCTTCATGCTCTTCTTCCGCATTAATGTTAAAAACTCTTCCATGGCTTTGCCCCTTATTATTCTCCTGATTTGGGCACATAGTTTTGTCGTGGCCCTTCTTCCCGCATCCGAAACAAATAATGTGGGCGTTATTTGTTCCTTTAGTCGTTGGTCCGTAAGTTTCACACTTCGTCGCACCATGACCCGGTCTATTACATTTGGTACATACAACCCTATAGTATTTATCCGGATGATATCCTTCACACCTATAACATGGAATTTTCTGATTGTTGTTGCCGTTGTTGTTATTGAGATTGTTGTTGGAATTATTGTTGTTGTTGTTATTGTTGTCGGGACGGTTGTTATAGTTGTTGTTGGGATGTTTGTTGTATTTATTGATGGAATTGCGATTGTTGTTGTTGCGATTGATGTTGCGGTTGTTGGAATAGTTGTTGCGATCGTGGTTGTGATTGTTGTTGTTGTTGTATTGGTGACTCTTGTCACTGTTTTCCTCCTATTTTCTCTTGACTTGTTTCATGTTGGCTTCTTCGACCGCCTGCTCTTTAATTCTTTCCTCAATTTGATTTATGAGTTTATGAGCCATTCGACTTGCCTTTTGTATGGAGGTGGGCTCGTGTGAACTCACATCTTCTTGAATTCTTTCTGGTAACCCTTTCACAAATGCGTCGATCTTCACTTCTTCATCTTCGAACTCTCTTGGACACAATAGGCACAATTCTGTAAATCTTCGTTTGTACGTGATAATGTCAAAACCTTGCGTTCGTAATCCTCTAAGCTCTACCTTGAGCTTATTGACCTCGTTTCTGGGACGATACTGCTCATTCATCAAGTGTTTAAATGCTGACCACGGTAGTGCGTAAGCAGTATCTTGTCCCACTTGTTATAGATAGGTGTTCCACCATGTTAACGCAGTACCTGTGAAGGTATATGTAGCGTACTTCACCGTATCCATGTTAACGCAGTACCTATGAAGGTATATGTAGCGTACTTCACCGTATCTTCTTCGACCTTCTCGGTCCACCGTTTCAATTCGATTGGTCCTTCGGTTCCATCAAATTCCAATGGTTTGCACGCAGTAAATTCTTTGTAGGATCATCCTACACGATTTCTTGTAGAATTAGTTCCACTGCTAGAACCAGAGTTATTGGTGTTATTTTTCATTGCGGCCTGCACTGCGGCTATGTTCACAGCAAGGAAAACACGGAAGTCTTCCTCACTCATCTTCAAGTTCTGACGAGTCGTCGGTGCCATTTCCTTCAAAAATAACCAAAAGAATTGAGTTAATCATATAGAATTTAAGAGTAGTCAATAGTATTTCGTAGCATAATATGAACTTATTTATAAAAGCTTTTTCTTCATATTAGCGTTTTATAGTTTTAATTCGGGTAGTACCTACCCGTTAAGTTCATACTTAGTAGCTACTATACAATTCAACTACTACGATTCTATATGAAAAACTAAATACAATAATATTTCGCGTTCAACCTATTATAAAAATATTTCAACTTACAATACCGCTATTTTACATATAGCATGAAGTATAATACATAATAACTATGATACAAGGCAGTTGTGAAGACAATTCTAGTTAATACGCAAGTCGTTCAGCAAATGTAATAAAGACACGTAATTCATAAGTCCAGAAACAAGTCATGCATTCGGGTTTTACTAGTATTATTTCCCACCCTTAGTCTTGTGGAAAATAACTGTTGTCGTCGTTAGCAAAACAGCATGTTGTAACGTCATCAAAAGGACGAGGGTTACGTAATGCCCAACAGCCCCGTAACAATTAAAAAACCTTATTTCTCACCCCAACTATTGAATCCGTCACTTGTGGGAATGTTTTATTTAACAGTTGCAATCCGATGTTCTTTTTCTCAATTTGGTGAGAAGCGAACATCACTAACCCGTAAACATAACATGCTTCTTTATATTGCATGTTTGAAGCTCTTTCTAAAGAACGAAGTCCTATGTTGGGATATGTGGAGTCAAAATAGGTTCTCAACCCGTAGCATAAAATTGCATCTGGGTTTCCCGCATTTAATGCGTTAAAGAAAACACGGCGTAACTTAAAGTCTCCCCAATGTGATATGCCCCATCTTTCAAAGGAAAGCCTTTTATAAACTAAGGCATGCTTGGAACGTCTTTCGAATGTTCGAAAAACAAATTTTGCCGTAAATAATTGTGCCGATGAATTCTGATCGGCTGTAGACAAGATTTCATCAATCATGTCCCCGGGTAGGTCTTCTAAAATATTCAATTGTCTAACCTTAACGTCCATTGTGTGTTTTTATACTGTAAAATAGACGAGAATTAGATTCGTAAAAGATAATTAACAAACAATACAAGTAATTTTTACATATAACATAAAAATACAAGAATGCTACAATACATATATTACACAACATGATTACAACTCTTTATTCTGACTCACTCGTTTCTTCCTCCTCGGACTTGGTTCGTTTTGCTAACTTCCTAGGGATATATGGTGCTCCTCTAATGCGAGCCGTCGTTTTCACAAATGGCTTAGAAAAACTTGGTGGTTTAGATGTTCCAGGCTTATAGTGAAAGTTTAAGAAATACTGGTGTTTACGGTACACCCCATCAGGATATTTCATGTTAACGTAGAGTTCATCGGCGTTGGAATTAGGTTTCTCTATTTTGATGCCTTTTCCCTTATTATTTTCTTTTGCTTTTTCAAATTGGGTCGAGGTAATTTCTATAACATCATCTGAATCCTCATCGGGATCCGATTCATCAGAAAATTGGTAATTTTCCCAATATTTTGCTTCCTCGGTGGAAACACCATTGACCATGTAGCGACCCGACAAAATCGTCATTGACGGTGACGACTACTTAGGTCCCATTACGTGGTCATAAGTCTTTAAAATAACGTTTGACCGAAAATATGTCGCATTCATTTCAAAAATTAAGATTTGTTCCCAAGTTTACAAGAATCGTTCATCCAAAAGTTACGTTACAAAGTTATAAGTACAATTGAAATCTATGCGACACGATTTAAAAGTAGCCAAAAGATGCTCCATGCATGCATGTATATACTAGACATCCAAGCAAGTATCAAAAGTAATGAGCGGAAGCATGTATCACAAAACGTTCAAGGACCTGAGAAAAACATAGAAATCTGTCAACGAAAACGTTGGTGAAATCATAGGTTTAAGTAAGTAAGTACAAGTGAACCACAAGAGTTTTAACATTGATATAATAGTAATACATTCCAAAAGTTTGTTTCACGAGCACCCAATTATCAATGCTTAACATTCCTTCCATAGAACCCCATCACAATAGTGTTAGAACATACACTGTTTCTCGAAAATATATTTCATTCGTAAACGGTAGCGAACCATTTGAATGAGGGTTTGTCAAACCCATATGGCCATAAAACATAAGTTCACGCTAACACCCGGCAAGTGTAACTAATGATAATCGAATTGAGGATTTTTGTTCAAACTCGTATGTAGAATGTTTGTTTTCCTGTACTTGTGTTCACTTAGTAAAAAGAAATGTTTATATTTTCTCATCCCAAATGTAAGTTCAAAAGAGTAAAAGTGGGACTATGATCTCACCTTGAGTGCACGTATGTAAAAGTACTTCAAGAAGCAAACGTATGCAAGAACGAATGCTAGTCTTGACCTAAACAAATAGGTTTGTATCAATAACGGTAAACACGATAGGTCAAAGTGTTCAATTAGTCCTATGGCTCGTTAAGACTCGATCATAATAGCATGTGAATCAAATTGTCATGTTTCATGTAAGGTACAAGTATAAAAGCATGTTAGAATGATTTCCTAAACATTTGGTTAAGTTTGATTAAAAGTCAACTTTAGTCGGTCAAAGCCAACGAAAAAGTCAACACGTTCGGGTCGGGTCCCGAACTGTTTTTCTGAGGTTTTTATTCTTATATAAGCATGTTAGAATAAGTTACATGTGAATCGGAGGTCCATAGTGTGCCAAAAATTTTTCATATTTTGACCATGTAGGTCAGAACCTGGACACGCCTTAGGTCGCGCCGCGACCGAAGACTTCCGCGCCGCGGCATTTAACGTGTGCTGGTACCTGGTCAGTCTCAAATGTCTAAGTCTCAAATCAAAACCTTTTTATGCATAAAACACAAACCGTTAACACTTAGAACTCGCACCTTATATCGTTAAAAAGCTAATTTGACAAGGAACCCAACTAAACACATTTCACCAACCGAAAACATTATTTGCAATAACCGAGTTTTCAAATCAAATGATCAATCAATGCACACATTTAATGCTTTAAATTTAACAAGTGCACATTTATGATTCGGGCATTTAATGCATACATAAAACACGCCGTTTTGTAGATAATCAAGTATACAATACAACTAACTACTTACAAACAATAATTCATGGCATTCAATGCATCAAATATTCATTTCAAGCTTATCAAACTCTAACCCAAATTCACCAAAATCACTAATCAAGTTTATCGAGTTTTCTCAAGCAACCTACACATCAAATTGAAGCTAGTGATGTTAGGAACACATTTAATACATGCATTTATAACATTTAACATCATTCAAACAACCAAATCATCAAATCAAACACACCAAAGTTTCAAGTTCATGCTAGTTACAAAATAACAAGATCAAACATATAAATCATATATTCATGTTAGACTTGAGCCATAGACACTAATTAACAACTTTATATGTTAAAAACATTAAGAACACAAAATCTAGTGATTATAGAAAGTTACCCAAATATAATGAAATCGGTATGGAATCGAAGAGGAAGTTGTAAGGATTCTAAATATGTAATTTGTTTTGATTGATGCTTGCTTGAACAGATTTAGATGTTGAATCTTCAAATTGGAGAATTGAAAGAAAATAGAGAAGTAGTAAAAGAAAAGGAAAATGGAAATGAAAAAAAGATGGGAGGTGGGGTTGACTAGTCAAATGCTAGTCACCTCTTTGGCACTTTGGCGAAACTAGTCCCTCGAGTTCGGTTGCGGGTGCTTGAATTACCTAAACGAGATATTTTTAAAACGCGTATTAACGAGGGATGTTATAATCATATAACGAACTTTAAATAATTAAACGGAAAAGTAAACGGAAAAAGGCGGGATGTTACATTACCTACTCCTTAAAAGAAATTCCGTCTCGGAATTTAAGTAGGCGTAGTAGTCGTTGTTCCTTCCTCGGGATCTTGCGTTTCCGAATTCGCGAATAGATGAGGATACTTCCTTTGCATTTGATCTTGTCTTTCCCAAGTAAACTCGGGTCCCCTTTTGGCGTTCCAACGGACCTTGACAATCGGAATTCGACTTTGTTTCAATGTCTTCACGGAGGTGTCCACAATTTCAAGCGGTTCCTCCACAAAATGAAGTTTGTCATCAATAGTAAGTTCCTCGAGAGGGATGATGATATCAGGTTCGGCAAGACACTTTTTCAAGTTAGATACATGGAAGGTAGGATGAACGGAGCACAATTGAGGTGGAAGATCTAAACGATAAGCAACGGTTCTAATACGCTCCAAGATTTCGAAAGGACCAATATACCGCGGATTTAGCTTCCAGCGTTTCCCAAAATAGATTACACCTTTCCAAGGTGTGACTTTTAACATTACTCGATCACCGACTTGAAATTCGAGTTCGTTGCGTCATTTGTCGGTATAGCTCTTTTGACGACTTCGGGCCGTCCTAAGCCTATCTCGGATTTGACCAATTTTCTCGGTTGTTTCTTGAATGAGTTCGGGTCCAGTGATTTATGTGTCGCCTACTTCGGCCCAACAAAGAGGTGAACGACATTTTCGGCCATATAAAGCTTCGAATGGTGCAGCGTTAATACTCGCGTGATAACTATTATTTTAGGAGAATTCGGCGAGAGGCAAGTGCTTATCCCAAGCTTTTCCAAAGTCGACAACGCAAGCTCATAGCATGTCTTCCAAGGTTTGAATTATGCGTTCGCTTTGTCCGTCGGTTTGCGGATGGTATGCGGTGCTCATGTCTAAACGCATTCCCAAAGCTTCTTGTAAAGTACGCCAAAATCTAGAAACAAAATGGCCATCTCGATCGGAGATAATCGATAACGGTACGCCGTGTCAGGCTACGATCTCCTTAATGTAAAGTTGTGCAAGTTTCTCCATTTTATCGGTTTCCTTCATGGCTAGGAAGTGCACGGATTTGGTGAGTCGGTCAACAATAATCCAAATAGTATCATAACCGCCAACCGTCTTTGGTAGTTTGGTGATAAAATCCATCGTTATCCTTTCCCACTTCCATTGCGGGATCTCGGGTTGTTGAAGTAGTCCGGACGGTCTTTGGTGTTCGGCTTTGACTTTGGAACATGTCAAACACTTGGAAACATAAGTAGCTACGTCCCTTTTGATGTTCGGCAACCAATATTGTTGTTTAAGGTCGTGGTACATCTTATTGGCACCGGGGTGAATCGAGTATCGTGACTTATGGGCTTCATCTAAAATAAGACTTCATAGGTCCCCATATCTAGGCACCCAAATCCTTCTGGTGAAAAATCGAAGTCCGGTCTCCCTAACTTTGAATCGAGAGACGAGAATGTTCAAGAGCTCGTGTGAAATGTTTTCGTCCTTGAGAGCCTCATCTTGGGCTACCCAAATTTGTCTATTAAGTTTTGTGTGGATGGTGATGTTTAAAGCTCGTACTCGAAGGGGCACCGCTCTTTCCTTTCGACTTAAGGCATCGGCTACTACATTTACCTTTCCGAGATGGTAACGAAGCTCGCAATCATAATCGTTTAAGGTTTCAATCCACCTTCGTTGTCTCATATTTTGTTGCTTTTGATCGAAGATGTGTTGGAGACTTTTGTGATCGGTAAAGATAGTACTCTTGGTTCCATAAAGATAGTGTCTCCACATTTTAAGTGCAAAGACAACGGCTCCGGGTTCGAGATCAAGTGTCGTGTAGTTTCGTTCATGAATTTTGAGTTGTCGAGAAGCATAAGAAATGACTTTCGTTCGTTGCATCAACACACACCCAAAACCATGTTTCGAGGCGTCGCAATACACAACAAAATCATCATTGCCTTTAGGAAGTGACAAGATAGGAGCGGTGGTTAGCTTCTTTTTCAAGATTTGAACTGCGGATTCTTGTTCGGTTGTCCAAACAAATTTTCTTCCCTTATGAGTTAACGCTGTTAGAGGACGAGCGACCAAAGAGAAATCTTTGATGAATCTACGATAGTATCCGGCGAGACCCAAGAATTGACGAATGTGAGTAGGAGTAGTAGGAGTCTCCCATTTACTAATGGCTTCGATTTTTGATGGATCGACTTTAATACCTTGGTTACTTACAACATGACCAAGAAATTGAACTTCCTTTAACCAAAATTCACACTTGGAGAATTTGGCATAGAGTCGTTCTTGTCTTAAAAGTTCAAGCATAAGTTGGAGGTGTTCCTCGTGTTCTTCTTCGCTTTTAGAATAAACCAAAATATCATCGATGAACACGATAACGAATTTGTCAAGATACGGTTTGCACACGCGGTTCATAAGATCCATGAACACCGCTGGTGCGTTAGTGAGACCAAATGGCATGACAAGGAATTCAAAACTACCATAACGAGTTCGGAAACCAGTTTTGGAGACATCTTCCCCCTTAACCCTTAATTGATGATAACTCGAGCGGAGATCGATTTTCGAATATACACAAGACCCTTGTAGTTGATCAAAGAGGTCATCGATGCGAGGAAGAGGATATCGGTTCTTAACCGTCAATTTGTTTAGTTCACGATAATCAATGCACATTCGTAGGGATCCGTCTTTCTTTTTAACATACAAAATCGGAGCGCCCCAAGGTGAATGGCTAGGTTGGATAAAACCATGATCAAGTAGTTCTTGGATTTGACTTTGCAATTCCTGCATTTCGGATGGAGCGAGTCTATATGGTGCACGTGCTACGGGTACGGCTCCCGGAATTAGATCGATTTGGAATTCAACCGGTCGATGAGGTGGAAGACCCGGCAATTCGTCGGGAAATACATCGGAATAGTCACTAACAACTGGCACATCATCGATGTGATTCTCATCGGACTCGACTTTCTTAACGTGAGCAAGGATCGCAAAACAACCCTTACGGAGTAGTTTTCTAACTTTAATGCATGAAACGAGGTTGAGTCCGGTGCAACTCTTATCGCCATAAACAATCAAGGGTTCACCATTCTCGATAGGAATCCGTATTGCGTTAAGATCACAAAGGATGTGAGATTTCGTTTTGGCTAACCAATTCATACCGATTATTACATCGAAGCTTCCTAGTTCCATGGGTATCAAGTCAATTTCAAACTCTTTACCCAAAATGTTTAACGTACACCCCCGGTAATATGTGTTGGCACTCAATAGTTTCCCGTTGGCCACTTCAATGGTATAAGTGGTGTCTAGTGGGAGTGGTGGAGTGCTAAAAGAATGAATCAAAGTCTTGGATACAAAGCATTTATCGGCAACCAAATCGAATAAACAAGTAACATAAGTGTTGTTGAGAAGAAACGTACCCGTGACTAATTCATTGTCATTTCAGGCTTCCTCAGTATTGATTTTGAAAGCTCGGCCGCGCGTATTGGGGTTATCTTTCTTCTTCGGGCATGCATTTCTATAATGGCCCGTTTGGCCACATTCGTAACAAGTGCCCGTTTTTGGTGCATTGGGCCCCTTTCGAGCGATGGGGGCGACACTTTTACATTCGTTGGCCTTATGACCAACTCCTTGGCACCGATGGCAAATTAGCTTGCCACATTCACCAAAGTGATGCTTGTTGCATTTGTTGCAAAGAGGTAGGTTTCCGGCATAACCCTTCTTACCGTCGGAGGTGTAAGGCTTTTTGGCAAAGTTATTGTTGCTTGATTGGGGGGTTTCCCATTTTCTTTTGTTGTTACCCAACTTATCCTCGGCTTTAGGTGTCGGCACTACAATTTCGTCCACCGTTTCTATCAACTTGCGGGCCATGTTCAAAGCTTCTTGATGATTAATGGGTTTGGATGACATTACCCCGTGTTTGATGCTCTTTTGGAGACCATCCATGTAAAGTTCAACCCTTAAAGCTTCGGGGTTCACAAGGTTTGGGCACATCAAGGCTAGTTCGGAAAATCGTTGATTATAAGTCTTGAGATTGTTTCCGACCGCCTTCAAAGTTCTTAGCTCTTGTTCGAGCCTTCGTGTTTCTTCACGAGGGAAATATTCGACGATCATCTTTTCCCTTAGGTCGGCCCAAGAGAGGGCGTGAGCTTCATCGGTACCCACCGATTGTACATAGGTGTTCCACCATGTGAGGGCGACACCGGCGAAAGTGGGAGTGGTGTATTTGACCTTATCATGGTTCCGACAACTGCTTATGCTAAAGACGGCCTCCGTTTGTTCGAACCATTGAGTGAGAGTAACCGGTCCCCTGGTCCCATCAAAAGTATGAGGTTTGCACCCCATGAAAGCTTTATAGGAGCATCCCTCGCTTGAGTTACCGGCTCCTTGATTGTTGTTGTTGTGGTTGTTGTTATTGTTGTTGTTGGAGGAGTGACCGGCCATGGCCGCATCCACGGCAGTGGCTATCATCTGTTGAAGGGCTTGTTCGGGAGTCTCATGGCATGGCACACGACGAGGAGGCATTGTTCCTTCAAAACACAAGAATACCGTTGATTAGTATTTTCAATAATACTAATCATGATATGGGATAAGGATAGAGAGAAAAATTTTCCTTGACTCGCCTTAAATTCTTTATGCCACAATGTCGGAACGTTCATATGAGTCACCGTAATATAATCCCGGAAATTATATTACCCTGATTCATATGTGCATTCGACATCATTTCATATAGTCAAGGTGGCGTGTCAATCAAATTTAACAACGTGAGATTAAGATGAACAAAGAGTAGATGTGAGTAGAAACGTTCGAGTATAAATGCACAAGTAGTCAAGTAATTCCTACTTCAAGTCTATATGCCGGTTGTAGTCTAGATTCACTAATGTACCCTATGACTCGGGGTTGACACCAATGAACTCTAAATCCCTACAACCAACACTCTGATACCATCTGTAGCGACCCGACAAAATCGTCATTGACGGCGCCGACTACTTAGGTCCCATTACGTGGTCATAAGTCTTTAAAATAACGTTTTACCGAAAATATGTCGCATTCATTTCAAAAGTTAAGATTTGTTCCCAAGTTTACAAGAATCGTTCATCCAAAAGTTACGTTGCAAAGTTATAAGTACAATTGAAATCTATGCGACACGATTTAAAAGTAGCCAAAAGATGTTCCATGTATGCATGTATATACTCGACATCCAAGCAAGTATCAAAAGTAATGAGCGGAAGCATGTATCACAAAACGTTCAAGGACCTAAGAAAAACATAGAAATCTGTCAACGAAAACGTTGGTGAAATCATAGGTTTAAGTAAGTAAGTACAAGTGAACCACAAGATTTGTAACATTGATATAATAGTAATACATTCCAAAAGCTTGTTTCATGAGCACCCAATTATCAATGCTTAACATTCCTTCCATAGAACTCCATCACAATAGTGTTAGAACATACACTGTTTCTCGAAAATATATTTCATTCGTAAACGGTAGCGAACCATTTGAATGAGGGTTTGTCAAACCCATATGACCATATAACATAAGTTCTCGCTTACACCCGGCAAGTGTAACTAATGATAATCGAATTGAGGATTTTTGTTCAAACTCATATGTAAAATGTTTGTTTTCCTGTACTTGTGTTCACTTAGTAAAAAGAAACGTTTATGTTTTCTCATCCCAAATGTAAGTTCAAAAGAGTAAAAGTGGGACTATGATCTCACCTTGAGTGCACGTATGTAAAAGTACTTCAACAAGTAAACGTATGCAAGAACGAATGCTAGTCTTGACTTAAACAAATAGGTTTGTATCAATAATAGTAAACACGATAGGTCAAAGTGTTCAATTAGTCCTATGGCTCGTTAAGACTCGATCATAATAGCATGTGAATCAAATTGTCATGTTTCATGTAACGTACAAGTATAAAAGCATGTTAGAATGATTGCCCAAACATTTGGTTAAGTTTGATTAAAAGTCAACTTTGGTCGATCAAAGTCAACGAAAAAGTCAACACGTTCGGGTCGGGTCCCGAACTATTTTTCTGAGGTTTTTATTCATATATAAGCATGTTAGAACAAGTTACATGTGAATCGGAGGTCCATAGTGTGCCAAACATTTTTCATATTTTGACCATGTAGGGCAGAACCTGGATACGCCCTAGGTCGCGCCGCGACCGAAGACTTCCGCGCCGCGGCATTTAACGTGTGCTGGTACCTGGTTAGTCTCAAATGTCCAAGTCTCAAATCAAAACCTTTTTATACATAAAACACAAACCGTTAACACTTAGAACTCGCACCTTATATCGTTAGAAAGCTAATTTGACAAGGAACCCAACTAAACACATTTCACCAACCGAAAACATTATTTGCAATAATCGAGTTTTCAAATCAAATGATCAATCAATGCACACATTTAATGCTTCAAATTTAACAAGTGCACATTTATGATTCGGGCATTTAATGCATACATAAAACACGCCGTTTTGTAGATAATCAAGCATACAATAAAACTAACTACTTACAAAAAATAATTCATGGCATTCAATGAATCAAATATTCATTTCAAGCTTATCAAACCCTAACCCAAATTCACCAAAATCACTAATCAAGTTTATCGAGTTTTCTCAAGCAACCTACACATCAAATTGAAGCTAGTAATGTTAGGAACACATTTAATACATGCATTTATAATATTTAACATCATTCAACCAACCAAATCACCAAATCTAACACACCAAAATTTCAAGTTCATGCTAGTTACCAAAATAACAAGATCGAACATGTAAATCATATATTCATGTTAGACTTGAGCCATAGACACTAATTAACAACTTTATAAGTTAAAAACATTAAGAACACAAAATCTAGTGATTTTAGAAAGTTACCCAAATGTAATGAAATCGGTATGAAATCGAAGAGGAAGTTGTAAGGATTCTAAATATGTAATTTATTTTGATTAATGCTTGCTTGAACGGATTTAGATGATGAATCTTCAAATTGGAGAATTGAAAGAAAATAGAGAAGTAGTAAAAGAAAAGGAAAATGGTGATGAAAAAAGATGGGAGGTGGGGTTGACTAGTCAAATGCTAGTTACCTCTTTGGCACTTTGGCGAAACTAGTCCCTCGAGTTCGGTTACAGGTGCGTGAATTACCTAAACGAGATATTTTTAAAATGCGTATTAACGAGGGATGTTATAATAATATAACGGAATTTAAATAATTAAACGGAAAAGTAAACGGAAAAAGGTGGGATGTTACAGACCATTTTTCTCTTTGGTCCATTGGTTGAGGATTTTCTTTTATTTAACCATTTTTCTGTAGTTATTAACATTTCTTCCTCCGGAACCTCTTCTTCTTCTTCCGGTTCCTCTTCTCCCGGTTCCTCTTCTTTCGGAATTTGTGAATCTTCCCAAAATGCATTCGACCCTTCATTATTATTAGGTGAGTCGATGTGATTTGTACTAGACGTAGACATCTATCACATAATAGCAAGCACGTTAAGAGATTAATATATCACATAATATTTACATGTAAAAATATATATAGTTTCCAACAAAAGTGTTAAGCAATCGTTTTTAAAGAAAAACACGGTCGAAGTCCAGACTCACTAATGCATCCTATCAAACTCGATAAGACACACTAATGCAAATTTATGGTTCTCTAACACCAACGCTCGGATACCAACTGAAATGTCCCGTTTATATCGATTATAAACGTTTCATATTAATTGATTTCGTCGCGAGGTTTTGACCTCTATATGAGACATTTTTCAAAGACTGCATTCGTTTTTAAAACAAACCATAACCTTTATTTTATCGATAAAGGTTCAAAAACCATAACGTAGATTATCAGGTAATGATAATCTAAAAGATAATATTTTACACACGAACATTACATATTGGATTACAATAATATTACACAACAACTTAAGTCTTCGAATGCAGTTTTAAAACAATATTATACAAGCATGCAGACTATAATCTTGACTTTATTTAGCAAGCAACAGCGGAAGCTCTTAATAATCACCTGAGAAAAAAAATCTTTAAACGTCAACAAAAATGTTGGTGAGTCATTGGTTTAACCTATATATTTATCAAATCGTAATAATATACCACAAGATTTCATATTTCCATTTCTCATAAACAACATGCAATCTGCATAAAAATCATTCATATGATGAACACCTGGTAACCGACCTTAACAGGATACATATAGAATATCCCCATCATTCCGGGACACTCATCGGACATGATAAATCGAAGTACTAAAGCATCCGTAACTCAGATGAGGCTTGTTGGGCCAAATAGATCTATCTTTAGGATTCGCGTCAATTGATGGAAATTATCATAAACACCAATTCTTAGGCTACCAAGCTAAAAAGGGGCATATTTGGTTCGATAATTCAACATAGAATGTAATTTTGATCACTTGTGTCTATTTTGTAAAAACATTTATAAAACTGCATGTATTCTCATCCCAAAAATAAACGATTTTAAAAGTGAGACTATAACTCATTTTCACGTATTTTCACTTCATCAGAAAATAAGACTTGGCCACGGGTTGATTCACGAACCTATAACAAATATATATATATATATATATATATATATATATATATATATATATATATATATATATATATATATATACATATATATATATATATATATATGTATATATATATACATATATATATATATACATATATACATACATATATATATATGTATATATATGTATATATATGTATGTATATATATATATATATATATATCAAAGTATGATCGAAATATAATTATACCATATTTTATTACATTTTAACGATTTAAGTTTGTTAAGTTGACAGTCCAACGTTTGTAGTCCACAAATAATTGTCCACAGTTAGTAGTATAGAAATAAATCAATATATATTATCTCGAATCAATACACGACCCAGTGCATACAAGTCTCGAAATCGATTACAACTCAAAGTATATATATTATTTTGGAATCAACCTCAACCCTGTATAGCTAACTCGATCATTACCGCATATAGAGTGTCTATGGTTGTTCCAAATAATATATATAGATGACATCTATATGATATGTCAAAACATTGTATATGTGTCTATGGTCTATCAAGACATGTATAATACAATATAAGTCAGTTAAGTTATGATATCCAATTTTGTTTTACCCATAACGTCTTCGTTTTAAATCCATTTTGAGTGAATCCAATTGCTATGGTTTCATAATGAACTGAAATTTATGAAACTAAATAGAAAAAGTATAAGTTTATAGTCGGAAATACAAGTTACAAGTCGTTTTTGTAAGAGGTAGTCATTTCAGTCGAAAGAACGACGTTCTGATGACCATTATGAAAAACATACTTCCACTTTGATTTTAACCATGTTTTTTGGATATAGTTTCATGTCCATAAAAAAAATAATTTTCCCATAAGGACACCTTTTAAATCAAAGTTTATCATATTTTTTAATTATCTAACCCAAAACAGCCCCCGGTTTCACTACGACGGCGTATGTCTGGTTTTATGGTGTTCTTCGTGTTTCCAGGTTTTAAATCATTAAGTTAGCATATCATATAGATATATAACATGTGTTTAGTTGATTTTAAAAGTCAAGTTAGAAGGATTAACTTTGTTTGCGAACAAGTTTAGAATTAACTAAACTATGTTCTAGTTATTACAAAATCGAATGATGTTATGAACATCATTACTACCTCAAGTTTAGTAGGTAAACCTACTGAAAGTGATAAGAAATGATCTAGCTTCAAAGGATCTTGGATGTCTTGAAAGTTCTTGAAGTAGAATTTTCACACGAAAACAAGTTCAAGTAAGATTATCACTCGAAATAAGATGGTTTATAGTTATAGAAATTGAATCAAAGTTTGAATATGAATATTACCTTGAATAAGAAAGATAACCTACTATAAATAACAATGGTTTCTTGATCTTAGATGATTACTTGAAATGGATTAGAAAGCTTGGAAGTAGACTTGTAAACTTGAAAGTGTTCTTGAAGTTTTCTTGAGTAGTTGTTTTATAAGTTGATATAGGTTAGGATTTATGAGCTAGATTGATGTAGATTTTGATGAATTTGATGAAGAACACTTAGAACATCATCATAGAATTAGAGAGAGATCAAATGGATAGAAGAAAATTGAAAAATGAAAGTGTATGAGAGTGTGATTAAAAAACGTGAACCATGGTGTCATTATATGCAATTTGTAATTTGATTTTTAGTGTAATAATTCATGCTAGTTGCTAAATGATGGTTCCACATGTTTGTTGACTAAATGAGGGCTGCTAAGAGCTGATCATTGAAGTGTATATACTAATAGTATATACATATAGGATATGTGTATTGTACGAGTACCAATACGGCTGCATACGAGTAGAATTGTTGATAAAAATGAATGAGAATGTAAATGTAAGCATTTTTGTTAAGTAGAAATACTTTGATATGTGTCATAAAGTCTTTAAAAAGTGTACTAATACATCTTAATATACTACATGTGATAATACTAAAAACGAACATATATTTCATAGCATTATCCCTCAAGAAAGACAAGCTTTTAGTTGCAATTGTTCTATTTACAAGTAATATTCGTTTAAATAAATAAGTGCGAAGACAAAAGGCGAAAACAAAGATTTGAAGACGCAAATGACCAAAAAGTTCAAAAGTACAAAGTACAATCAAAGTGGTTCAAATTATTGGTGAGAAACGTTTAGAAATTACAAAAGTACAAGTTACAAAACGCAAAGTACAAGATATTAAATTATACGAAAAAGCGTTCGAAAATCCGGAACCGGGACATGAACCAACTTTCAACGCGCGATGCAACGGAATTAAAATTACAAGTCAACTATGCACATAAATATAATATAATATATAAATAATTCTTAAAATTATATATATATATATTATATATATATATATATTTATAAAACGTCGGTAAGCTAGGAGCCAAAGTTAGTGAGCTGGAATCTAACACTTCGCGATCGCGGAGCTGTGAAGGAGAATTCCTTCGAGATCGTGGAGCACACCAAAACAGAAATGGGGCCTATAAAAGGCAACGCATTCGATCGATTTCATAATATCTTTTTCTCTTCCTATATATCAACGTGTGTATATATATATATATATATATATATATATATATATATATATATATATATATATATATATATATATATATATATATATATATATATATTAATTTTCATTTTCATTTTCATTTTTATTTTAATAATAATAAGGGTATGTTAGCGAATGTTGTAAGGGTGTAAGTCGAAGTTCTGTCCGTGTAACGCTACGCTATTTTTAATCATTGTAAGTTATGTTCAACCTTTTTAAATTAATGTCTGGTAGCTAAGTTATTATTATGCTTATTTAATGTCGAAGTAATCGTGATGTTGGACTAAATATTAAAATTGGGTAATTGGGCTTTGTACCATAATTGGGGTTTGGATAAAAGAACGACACTTGTAGAAATTAGACTATGGGCTATTAATGGGTTTTATATTAACTTAACGATACCTCGTTAATTTAATATAAAGGTTATAATTTGACATATTTATATATAACCACATACGCTTGACTGGGTACGGTGGGCGGGATATCTATAAATACCAATAATTGTCCATTTTACCGGACATGGGACTGGATTAATAGTTAATGGACTAGTTAAAACTGGGGTGGATTACATTCAAGGGTAATTGGTGTAATTATTAACAAAGTAGTAAAACCTTGGACTACACGCAGTCGATAACCTGGTGTATTCATTAAACAAAGTATTAAGACCTTGTTACAATTCGAGTCCCCAATTAGTTGGAATATTTGAATTCGGGAATAAGAATAATTTGACGAAGACTTCCGCATTTTATGATTATGACTGATGGACTATTATGGACAAATCCGTATGGACATATTAAATAATCCAGGACAAAGGACAATTAACCCATGATAATAAACTAAAATCAACACGTCAAACATCATGATTACGGAAGTTTAAATAAGCATAATTCCTTTATTTCATATTTAATTGCACTTTTAATTATCGCACTTTTATTTACTGTCATTTTATTTAATTGCACTTTTAATTATCGTACGTTTTAATTATCGCAATTTTCTTTATCGCACTTTTATTTATCGCAATTTCATTATTGTTATTTACTTTACGCTTTAAATTAAGTCTTTTACATTTTTAAATTTTTTTTACATTAGGTTTTAACTGCGACTAAAGTTTTAAAATCGACAAACCAGTCATTAAACGGTAAAAACCCCCTTTTATAATAATAATACTACTTATATATATTTATATATTTACAAATATATTTTTAAAAATATAGCGTTAAACTTGGCGAGTTCCCTGTGGACGAACCGGAGTTACTAAAAACTACACTACTGTACGATTAGGCACACTGCCTATAAGTGTTGTAGCAAGGTTTAGGTATATCCACTCTATAAATAAATAAATAAATAACTTGTATAAAATTGTATCGTATTTAATAGTATTTTCCTTGTAAAAATAAAACTATTTCGTATACACCTCTACGCACATCAAGTATTTTTGGCGCCGCTACCGGGGAATAACATCGCCGAAAGCGCAACGCTATATATAAAAAAAAGAGAGATTTTTAATTTAGTAAAAATACGTTATTATTATTAAAAATACAAAAATATAAAAAGAAAAACAAAATATATCTATTTTTAAGAATTTGTTCAAAATATATAAATTTATAAAGTATTTTTATTTCCATTTTAGTTTTTAAATATAAGTTTTTATTCAATTTATATAAATATTTTATATATATAAAAAAAATAGAAAAATAAATAATAATAAAAATCGAACTGGGCCAGATTAATACGAAGCCCAAAACTGTTTTTAATTAAATTTTGAATTGTGCCGAACTGTTTTAGCCCAATACGGAGTCCGGTACTATTGAGCTCCGCGATCTCGGAGGAGACAAGGCAAAAAGCTACGAGATCGCGTAGCCTATTATGACACGTCTGTTTTGACTTAATTTCGCATTAATTACGGAGTATTTTTATTTATTATTATTTTTAAACCCTAATTAGGTTATAGATATTTAGTATTTAATTTGTATTTTTAGTTTAAATTAGTTTTATAAATATATAAAATTAATAGTTTTATAAAATAAATAATATATAATGGATATTTTTTATAAAAATTGTATTTTTATAACTTTAAGTTTATTTTTATATTTTGTATCTTTTTATTTGTTTTATCATAATATTTGTATTTTTTGTTCGTATTTAGTTTTAAGTTATAGTTTTTGCCATAGTTATTTTTTTTTTATTTCTAGATTTTTAGGCTTTGCCGTAAAATCCCTTAAGTACTTTTTCTTTAGACTAAGATTTAGATTCTTTAGAATTTTGCGACGCCATTCTAATATTTTAGTATCTTTTTAAGATATTGCCATTTTGGATATAGAATTCCTTTTAAGCTTTAATACTTTTAGACGCAACTTTTAATTTTTAGTTTTTAGAATTTTAAGTTTCGACGCGCTACTTTCTTATTTTATTTTTCAATTTTTTATTTTTCGACGTTTTTCGACGCGTTCTTTTTCTTTCTTATTTCTCGACGCTCTAGTTTTTAGGACATAGAGTTTTCTATTTCTTCTCTAAAATTTCTTTAAATTTCGACGAAAAATTATTTTAAGTGGTTAAATTGATAGACATCCAAAATTTTCTGGTTCGTAGTAATAGTTGGATTTGTTAGTGGCGAGTTGTGGGCTTCCGATTTAAAGGGTCCTGGCTACCTGCTGCATCTATTGGCTATTCGAAACGTGGGCAAAATCAGAAAAGTCTATTTAATTTGATAACTTATATAATTTTTATCTTTTATAACTAATAGGATATTCAGTGAATGCACCGAGCAAAAAGTTCACCACCTTTTATACGTTCACCACCTGTAACTCGATCAAGACATCTAGCCAATATTGTCACCGTTGATTTTTCTTTAGAATCTTCATCAAGTGAACCAAGTACTTGTAGTGACCCGAACTTTTCCATGTTTATATATATTAATTGAGATTGATATTTACATGATTAAATGTTTCCAACATGTTAAGCAATCAAACTTGTTAAGACTTGATTAATTGAAATATGTTTCATATAGACAATTGACCACCCAAGTTGATCGGTGATTCACGAACGTTAAAACTTGTAAAAACTATATGATGACATATATATGGATATATATATATATATATAGTTAACATGATACTATGATAAGAAAACATATCATAAAGTATATTAACAATGAACTACATATGTAAAAACAAGACTACTAACTTAATGATTTTGAAACGAGACATATATGTAACGTTTATCGTTGTAACGACATTTAATGTATATATATCATATTAAGAGATATTCGTACATCATAATATCATGATAATATAATAATTTAAAATCTCTTTTGTTATTATAAACATTGGGTTAACAACATTTAACAAGATCGTTAACCTAAAGGTTTCAAAACAACACTTACATGTAACGACTAACGATGACTTAACGACTCAGTTAAAATGTATATACATGTAGTGTTTTAATATGTATTTATACACTTTTGAAAGACTTCAATACACTTATCAAAATACTTCTACTTAACAAAAATGCTTACAATTACATTCTCGTTCAGTTTCATCAACAATTCTACTCGTATGCACCCGTATTCGTACTCGTACAATACACAGCTTTTAGATGTATGTACTATTGGTATATACACTCCAATGATCAGCTCTTAGCAGCCCATGTGAGTCACCTAACACATGTGGGAACCATCATTTGGCAACTAGCATGAAATATCTCATAAGATTACAAAAATATGAGTAATCATTCATGACTTATTTACATGAAAACAAAATTACATATCCTTTATATCTAATCCATACACCAACGACCAAAAACACCTAAAAACACTTTCATTCTTCAATTTTCTTCATCTAATTGAACTCTCTCAAGTTCTATCTTCAAGTTCTAAGTGTTCTTCATAAATTCCAAAAGTTCTAGTTTCATAAAATCAAGAATACTTTCAAGTTTGCTAGCTCACTTCCAATCTTGTAAGGTGATCATCCAACCTCAAGAAATCTTTGTTTCTTACAGTAGGTTATCATTCTAATACAAGGTAATAATCATATTCAAACTTTGGTTCAATTTCTATAACTATAACAATCTTATTTCAAGTGATGATCTTACTTGAAGTTGTTTTCGTGTCATGATTTTGCTTCAAGAACTTTGAGCCATCCAAGGATCCATTGAAGCTAGATCCATTTTTCTCTTTTCCAGTAGGTTCATCCAAGGAACTTAAGGTAGTAATGATGTTCATAACATCATTCGATTCATACATATAAAGCTATCTTATTCGAAGGTTTAAACTTGTAATCACTAGAACATAGTTTAGTTAATTCTAAACTTGTTCGCAAACAAAAGTTAATCCTTCTAACTTGACTTTTAAAATCAACTAAACACATGTTCTATATCTATATGATATGCTAACTTAATGATTTAAAACCTGGAAACACGAAAAACACCGTAAAACCGGATTTACGCCGTCGTAGTAACACCGCGGGCTGTTTTGGGTTAGTTAATTAAAAACTATGATAAACTTTGATTTAAAAGTTGTTATTCTGAGAAAATGATTTTTATTATGAACATGAAACTATATCCAAAAATTATGGTTAAACTCAAAGTGGAAGTATGTTTTCTAAAATGGTCATCTAGACGTCGTTCTTTCGACTGAAATGACTACCTTTACAAAAACGACTTGTAACTTATTTTTCTGACTATAAACCTATACTTTTTCTGTTTAGATTCATAAAATAGAGTTCAATATGAAATCATAGCAATTTGATTCACTCAAAACGGATTTAAAATGAAGAAGTTATGGGTAAAACAAGATTGGATAATTTTTCTCATTTTAGCTACGTGAAAATTGGTAACAAATCTATTCCAACCATAACTTAATCAACTTGTATTGTATATTATGTAATCTTGAGATACCATAGACACGTATACAATGTTTCGACCTATCATGTCGACACATCTATATATATTTCGGAACAACCATAGACACTCTATATGTGAATGTTGGAGTTAGCTATACAGGGTTGAGGTTGATTCCAAAATATATATAGTTTGAGTTGTGATCAATACTGAGATACGTATACACTGGGTCGTGGATTGATTCAAGATAATATTTATCGATTTATTTCTGTACATCTAACTGTGGACAACTAGTTATAGGTTACTAACGAGGACAGCTGACTTAATAAACTTAAAACATCAAAATATATTAAAAGTGTTGTAAATATATTTTGAACATACTTTAATATATATGTATATATTGTTATAGGTTCGTGAATCAACAGTGGCCAAGTCTTACTTCCCGACGAAGTAAAAATCTGTGAAAGTGAGTTATAGTCCCACTTTTAAAATCTAATATTTTTGGGATGAGAATACATGCAGGTTTTATAAATGATTTACAAAATAGACACAAGTACGTGAAACTACATTCTATGGTTGAATTATCGAAATCGAATATGCCCCTTGTTATTAAGTCTGGTAATCTAAGAATTAGGGAACAGACACCCTAATTGACGCGAATCCTAAAGATAGATCTATTGGGCCTAACAAACCCCATCCAAAGTACCGGATGCTTTAGTACTTCGAAATTTATATCATATCCGAAGGGTGTCCCGGAATGATGGGGATATTCTTATATATGCATCTTGTTATTGTCGGTTACCAGGTGTTCACCATATGAATGATTTTTATCTCTATGTATGGGATGTGTATTGTAATATGAAATCTTGTGGTCTATTGTTACGATTTGATATATATAGGTTAAACCTATAACTCACCAACATTTTTGTTGACGTTTAAAGCATGTTTATTCTCAGGTGAATATTAAGAGCTTCCGCTGTTGCATACTAAAATAAGGACAAGATTTGGAGTCCATGTTTGTATGATATTGTGTAAAAACTGCATTCAAGAAACTGATTTCGATGTAACATATTTGTATTGTAAACCATTATGTAATGGTCGTGTGTAAACAGGATATTTTAGATTATCATTATTTGATAATCTACGTAAAGCTTTTTAAACCTTTATTTATGAAATAAAGGTTATGGTTTGTTTTAAAAATGAATGCAGTCTTTGAAAAACGTCTCATATAGAGGTCAAAACCTCGCAACGAAATCAATTAATATGGAACGTTTTTAATCAATAAGAACGGGACATTTCAGTTGGTATCCGAGCGTTGGTCTTAGAGAACCAGAAAATTTGCATTAGTGTGTCTTATCGAGTTTGTTAGGATGCATTAGTGAGTCTGGACTTCGACCGTGTTTTCTTTAAAAATGATTGCTTAACATTTTTGTTGGAAACTATATATTTTTAACATATGAATATTATGTGATATATTAATCTCTTAACGTGTTTGATATTATGTGATAGATGTCTACCTCTAGAACAAGTCCCATTGACTCACCTAATAATAATGAAGAGTCAAATGTAAATTGGAATGATTTGTGGACTGATTCACAAGTTCCCGAAGAGGAACCGGAAGAAGAGTCGGAACCGGAAGAAGAATCGGAACCGGAAGAAGAATCGGAACCGGATGAAGAAATAGAACCGGTGGGGGAAATAATAAAACGGTTAAGTAAAAGAAAATCCTCAACCAACCGACCAAAGTTAATTATGGTCAATGGTGCTTCCGCCAAGGAAGCAAAATATTGGGAGGATTACCAATTCTCCGATGAATCGGATTCCGACGAGAATTCCGATGATGTTATAGAAATTACCCCAACTGAATTTAAAAAGGCAAAAGAAAATAATAAGGGAAAGGGCATAAAAATAGAGAAATCTAATTCCAACCCCGATGAACTTTATATGTATCGTCAACCCCCGAAGTCCTTAAGTTGTAACAATGACCCGGGAACCTCTAAACCACCAGGTTTTTCAAAACCAATGTGGACAACGACGGCTCGTATTAGGGGAACATCATATATCCCTAGAAACTTGGCAAAACGAACCAAAACTGAAGAAGAAGAAACGAGCGAGTCGGAATAAGATAGTTGTATTCGTGTGGTGTAATATATGGAATATAGTGTTCTTATGCTTTATGATATATGTAAAAATTGCTTGTATTAATAAGTATTTTTTTTTATGAATCTAACTCTTGTCTATTTTACAGTTTAAAAATACAAAATGGATAGACAACCCAATATTTTAAGAGACCTACCCGGAGACATGATTGATGAAATCTTGTCTAGAGTCGGCCAGAATTCTTCGGCACAACTATTTAAGGCGAGATCAGTTTGTAAGACATTCGAAGAACGTTCCAAGAATGTCTTGGTTTATAAGAGACTTTCGTTTGAAAGATGGGGGATATCACATTGGGAAACCCATAAGTTACGATGTGTTTACTTTGACGCATATATTGCGGGGAACCCAAATGCTATTTTACGCAACGGGTTAAGAAATTATTTTGACTCAATATATCCGAATATTGGACTTCGTGATTTAGAAAAAGCGGCTAACATGCAACATAAAGAAGCATGTTATGCTTACGGATTAGTAATGTTCGCTTCTCACCAAAGTGAGAACAAGAACATCGGGCTACAACTATTAAACAAAACGTTTCCACAAGTGACGGAGTCGGTAATTGGGGTAAGAAATGAGGTTTTTAGATTATTACGGGACTGTTGGACATTACGTAACCCTCGTCCCTTTGATGACGTTACAACACGCTGTCTTATCAACGGCCATAACGGTTATGTTGCACAAGACCAAGGATGGGAAGTAGTCCTAGTAAAACCAGAATGCATGACTTGTTTCTGGACGTATGAATTACGTGTCTTTATTGCCTTTGCCGAACGACTTGTGTACTAGCTAGAATTGTCTTCACAACTATCTTGTATCAAAGTTATTGTGTGCTATATTTCATGCTTTATGTAAAATAAGCGGTATTGTAAGTTTGTAAAATATTGTATAAAAGTTTGAACGCGAAATATTATTACAATCAGTTTTTCATATAGAATTGTAGTAGTTGAATTGTATATTAGCTACTAAGTATGAACTTAACGGGTAGGTACTACCCGAATTTAAACTTATAAAACGCTAATATGAAGAAAAAGCTTTTATAAATGAGTTCATATTATGCTACGAAATACTATTAACTACTCTTAATATTCTGTATGATTAACTTGTTCCATTTAACTATTTTGAAGGAAATGGCACCGACTACTCGACACACCGTGAATATGAATGAAGAGGAATTCCGTACTTTTCTAGCTTCAAACATAGCCGCAGTACAGGCTGCGCTACATACCAACAATAACCTTGGATCTAGCAGTACAGGAAATCGTGTAGGATGCACCTACAAAGAATTCACTGCCTGCAAACCTTTGGAATTTGATGGAACCGAAGGACCGATCGGATTGAAACGGTGGACCGAGAAGGTTGAATCGGTGTTTGCCATAAGTAAGTGTACTGAAGAGGACAAAGTGAAGTACGCTACGCATACCTTCACAGGTTCTGCGTTAACATGGTGGAATACCTATCTAGAGCAAGTGGGACAAGATGATGCGTACGCACTACCGTGGTCAGCATTCAAGCACTTGATGAACGAGAAGTACCGTCCCAGAACCGAGGTCAATAAGCTCAAGACAGAACTTAGAGGGTTACGAACCCAAGGATTTGATATTACCACGTACGAAAGACGATTCACAGAATTGTGCCTATTGTGTCCGGGAGCATTCGAAGATGAGGAAGAGAAGATCGACGCGTTTGTGAAAGGATTACCGGAAAGAATCCAAGAAGATATAAGTTCACACGAGCCCGCCTCCATACAACAGGCATGTAGAATGGCTCACAAACTAGTGAACCAGATTGAAGAAAGAATTAAAGAACAGACTGCTGAAGAGGCCAATGTGAAGCAAGTCAAAAGAAAGTGGGAGGAAAACGGTGATAAGAATCACCAATACAACAACAACAGCAATTACAACAATAATCGCAACAATTATCCCAACAATCGCAACATCAATCGCAACTACAACAAACGGCCCAACAACAACAACAACAACAACAGCAACTACAACAATCATCCCAACAACAATAATAACCGCAACAACAACAACAATCAGAAGCAACTATGCCAAAGGTGTGAAAAGAATCACTCGGGGTTCTGCACCAAATTTTGCAACAAGTGTAAAAGAAATGGTCATAGCGCGGCGAAGTGTGAGGTCTACGGACCAGGGGTTAATAGAACGAAAGGAACAAATGGTGTCGGAATGAGTAATGGTGGAGCAAGTAGTGTCGGAGCAAGTTATGCCAATGTAGTTTGTTATAAATGTGGAAAACCAGGCCACATTATTAGAAATTGCCCGAACCAGGAGAACACGAATGGACAAGGCCGTGGAAGAGTTTTCAATATTAATGCGGTAGAGGCACAGGAAGACCCGGAGCTTGTTACGGGTACGTTTCTTATTGACAATAAATCTGCTTACGTTTTATTTGATTCGGGTGCGGATAGAAGCTATATGAGTAGAGATTTTTGTGCTAAATTAAGTTGTCCATTGACGCCTTTGGATAGTAAATTTTTACTCGAATTAGCAAATGGTAAATTAATTTCAGCAGATAATATATGTCGGAATCGAGAAATTAAACTGGTTAGCGAAACATTTAAGATTGATTTGATACCAGTAGAGTTAGGGAGTTTTGATGTGATAATCGGTATGGACTGGTTGAAAGAAGTGAAAGCGGAGATCGTTTGTTACAAAAATGCAATTCGCATTATACGAGAAAAAGGAAAACCCTTAATGGTGTACGGAGAAAAGGGCAACACGAAGCTACATCTTATTAGTAATTTGAAGGCACAAAAACTAATAAGAAAAGGTTGCTATGCTGTTCTAGCACACGTCGAGAAAGTACAAACTGAAGAAAAGAGCATCAATGATGTTCCCATTGCAAAAGAATTTCCCGATGTATTTCCGAAAGAATTACCGGGATTACCCCCACATCGATCCGTTGAATTTCAAATAGATCTTGTACCAGGAGCTGCACCAATAGCTCGTGCTCCTTACAGACTCGCACCCAGCGAGATGAAAGAACTGCAAAGCCAATTACAAGAACTTTTAGAGCGTGGTTTCATTCGACCAAGCACATCACCGTGGGGAGCTCCTGTTTTGTTTGTCAAGAAGAAAGATGGTACATTCAGGTTGTGTATCGACTATCGAGAGTTGAACAAACTTACCATCAAGAACCGCTACCCACTACCAAGAATCGACGACTTATTTGATCAACTACAAGGCTCGTCTGTTTATTCAAAGATTGACTTACGTTCCGGGTATCATCAAATGCGGGTGAAAGAAGATGATATTCCAAAGACTGCTTTCAGAACACGTTACGGTCATTACGAGTTTATGGTCATGCCGTTTGGTTTAACTAATGCACCAGCTGTGTTCATGGACCTTATGAACCGAGTGTGTGGACCATACCTTGACAAGTTTGTCATTGTTTTCATTGATGACATACTTATTTACTCAAAGAATGACCAAGAACACGGTGAACATTTGAGAAAGGTGTTAGAAGTATTGAGGAAGGAAGAATTGTACGCTAAGTTTTCAAAGTGTGCATTTTGGTTGGAAGAAGTTCAATTCCTCGGTCACATAGTGAACAAAGAAGGTATTAAGGTGGATCCGGCAAAGATAGAAACTGTTGAAAAGTGGGAAACCCCGAAAACTCCGAAACACATACGCCAGTTTTTAGGACTAGCTGGTTACTACAGAAGGTTCATCCAAGACTTTTCCAGAATAGCAAAACCCTTGACTGCATTAACGCATAAAGGGAAGAAATTTGAATGGAATGATGAACAAGAGAAAGCGTTTCAGTTATTGAAGAAAAAGCTAACTACGGCACCTATATTGTCATTGCCTGAAGGGAATGATGATTTTGTGATTTATTGTGATGCATCAAAGCAAGGTCTCGGTTGTGTATTAATGCAACGAACGAAGGTGATTGCTTATGCGTCTAGACAATTGAAGATTCACGAACAAAATTATACGACGCATGATTTGGAATTTGGCGCGGTTGTTTTTGCATTAAAGACTTGGAGGCACTACTTATATGGGGTCAAAAGTATTATATATACCGACCACAAAAGTCTTCAACACATATTTAATCAGAAACAACTGAATATGAGGCAGCGTAGGTGGATTGAATTATTGAATGATTACGACTTTGAGATTCGTTACCACCCGGGGAAGGCAAATGTGGTAGCCGATGCCTTGAGCAGGAAGGACAGAGAACCCATTCGAGTAAAATCTATGAATATAATGATTCATAATAACATTACTACTCAAATAAAGGAGGCGCAACAAGGAGTTTTAAAAGAGGGAAATTTAAAGGATGAAATACCCAAAGGATCGGAGAAGCATCTTAATATTCGGGAAGACGGAACCCGGTATAGGGCTGAAAGGATTTGGGTACCAAAATTTGGAGATATGAGAGAAATGGTACTTAGAGAAGCTCATAAAACCAGATACTCAATACATCCTGGAATGGGGAAGATGTACAAGGATCTCAAGAAACATTTTTGGTGGCCGGGTATGAAAGCCGATGTTGCTAAATACGTAGGAGAATGTTTGACGTGTTCTAAGGTCAAAGCTGAGCATCAGAAACCATCAGGTCTACTTCAACAACCCGAAATCCCGGAATGGAAATGGGAAAACATTACCATGGATTTCATCACTAAATTGCCAAGGACTGCAAGTGGTTTTGATACTATTTGGGTAATAGTTGATCGTCTCACCAAATCAGCACACTTCCTGCCAATAAGAGAAGATGACAAGATGGAGAAGTTAGCACGACTGTATTTGAAGGAAGTCGTCTCCAGACATGGAATACCAATCTCTATTATCTCTGATAGGGATGGCAGATTTATTTCAAGATTCTGGCAGACATTACAGCAAGCATTAGGAACTCGTCTAGACATGAGTACTGCCTATCATCCACAAACTGATGGGCAGAGTGAAAGGACGATACAAACGCTTGAAGACATGCTACGAGCATGTGTTATTGATTTCGGAAACAGTTGGGATCGACATCTACCATTAGCAGAATTTTCCTACAACAACAGCTACCATTCAAGCATTGAGATGGCGCCGTTTGAAGCACTTTATGGTAGAAAGTGCAGGTCTCCGATTTGTTGGAGTGAAGTGGGGGATAGACAGATTACAGGTCCGGAGATTATACAAGAAACTACCGAGAAGATCATCCAAATTCAACAACGGTTGAAAACCGCCCAAAGTCGACAAAAGAGCTACGCTGACATTAAAAGAAAAGATATAGAATTTGAAATTGGAGAGATGGTCATGCTTAAAGTTGCACCTTGGAAAGGCGTTGTTCGATTTGGTAAACGAGGGAAATTAAATCCAAGGTATATTGGACCATTCAAGATTATTGATCGTGTCGGACCAGTAGCTTACCGACTAGAGTTACCTCAACAACTCGCGGCTGTACATAACACTTTCCACGTCTCGAATTTAAAGAAATGTTTTGCTAAAGAAGATCTCACTATTCCGTTAGATGAAATCCAAATCAACGAAAAACTTCAATTCATCGAAGAACCCGTCGAAATAATGGATCGTGAGGTTAAAAGACTTAAGCAAAACAAGATACCAATTGTTAAGGTTCGATGGAATGCTCGTAGAGGACCCGAGTTCACCTGGGAGCGTGAAGATCAGATGAAGAAGAAATACCCGCATCTATTTCTAGAAGATTCGTCAACACCTTCAACAGCTTAAAATTTCGGGACGAAATTTATTTAACGGGTAGGTACTGTAGTGACCCGAACTTTTCCATGTTTATATATATTAATTGAGATTGATATTTACATGATTAAATGTTTCCAACATGTTAAGCAATCAAACTTGTTAAGACTTGATTAATTGAAATATGTTTCATATAGACAATTGACCACCCAAGTTGATCGGTGATTCACGAACGTTAAAACTTGTAAAAACTATATGATGACATATATATGGATATATATATATATATAGTTAACATGATACTATGATAAGAAAACATATCATAAAGTATATTAACAATGAACTACATATGTAAAAACAAGACTACTAACTTAATGATTTTGAAACGAGACATATATGTAACGTTTATCGTTGTAACGACATTTAATGTATATATATCATATTAAGAGATATTCGTACATCATAATATCATGATAATATAATAATTTAAAATCTCTTTTGTTATTATAAACATTGGGTTAACAACATTTAACAAGATCGTTAACCTAAAGGTTTCAAAACAACACTTACATGTAACGACTAACGATGACTTAACGACTCAGTTAAAATGTATATACATGTAGTGTTTTAATATGTATTTATACACTTTTGAAAGACTTCAATACACTTATCAAAATACTTCTACTTAACAAAAATGCTTACAATTACATTCTCGTTCAGTTTCATCAACAATTCTACTCGTATGCACCCGTATTCGTACTCGTACAATACACAGCTTTTAGATGTATGTACTATTGGTATATACACTCCAATGATCAGCTCTTAGCAGCCCATGTGAGTCACCTAACACATGTGGGAACCATCATTTGGCAACTAGCATGAAATATCTCATAAGATTACAAAAATATGAGTAATCATTCATGACTTATTTACATGAAAACAAAATTACATATCCTTTATATCTAATCCATACACCAACGACCAAAAACACCTACAAACACTTTCATTCTTCAATTTTCTTCATCTAATTGAACTCTCTCAAGTTCTATCTTCAAGTTCTAAGTGTTCTTCATAAATTCCAAAAGTTCTAGTTTCATAAAATCAAGAATACTTTCAAGTTTGCTAGCTCACTTCCAATCTTGTAAGGTGATCATCCAACCTCAAGAAATCTTTGTTTCTTACAGTAGGTTATCATTCTAATACAAGGTAATAATCATATTCAAACTTTGGTTCAATTTCTATAACTATAACAATCTTATTTCAAGTGATGATCTTACTTGAACTTGTTTTCGTGTCATGATTTTGCTTCAAGAACTTTGAGCCATCCAAGGATCCATTGAAGCTAGATCCATTTTTCTCTTTTCTAGTAGGTTCATCCAAGGAACTTAAGGTAGTAATGATGTTCATAACATCATTCGATTCATACATATAAAGCTATCTTATTCGAAGGTTTAAACTTGTAATCACTAGAACATAGTTTAGTTAATTCTAAACTTGTTCGCAAACAAAAGTTAATCCTTCTAACTTGACTTTTAAAATCAACTAAACACATGTTCTATATCTATATGATATGCTAACTTAATGATTTAAAACCTGGAAACACGAAAAACACCGTAAAACCGGATTTACGCCGTCGTAGTAACACCGCGGGCTGTTTTGGGTTAGTTAATTAAAAACTATGATAAACTTTGATTTAAAAGTTGTTATTCTGAGAAAATGATTTTTATTATGAACATGAAACTATATCCAAAAATTATGGTTAAACTCAAAGTGGAAGTATGTTTTCTAAAATGGTCATCTAGACGTCGTTCTTTCGACTGAAATGACTACCTTTACAAAAACGACTTGTAACTTATTTTTCTGACTATAAACCTATACTTCTTCTGTTTAGATTCATAAAATAGAGTTCAATATGAAATCATAGCAATTTGATTCACTCAAAACGGATTTAAAATGAAGAAGTTATGGGTAAAACAAGATTGGATAATTTTTCTCATTTTAGCTACATGAAAATTGGTAACAAATCTATTCCAACCATAACTTAATCAACTTGTATTGTATATTATGTAATCTTGAGATACCATAGACACGTATACAATGTTTCGACCTATCATGTCGACACATCTATATATATTTCGGAACAACCATAGACACTCTATATGTGAATGTTGGAGTTAGCTATACAGGGTTGAGGTTGATTCCAAAATATATATAGTTTGAGTTGTGATCAATACTGAGATACGTATACACTGGGTCGTGGATTGATTCAAGATAATATTTATCGATTTATTTCTGTACATCTAACTGTGGACAACTAGTTATAGGTTACTAACGAGGACAGCTGACTTAATAAACTTAAAACATCAAAATATATTAAAAGTGTTGTAAATATATTTTGAACATACTTTAATATATATGTATATATTGTTATAGGTTCGTGAATCAACAGTGGCCAAGTCTTACTTCCCGACGAAGTAAAAATCTGTGAAAGTGAGTTATAGTCCCACTTTTAAAATCTAATATTTTTGGGATGAGAATACATGCAGGTTTTATAAATGATTTACAAAATAGACACAAGTACGTGAAACTACATTCTATGGTTGAATTATCGAAATCGAATATGCCCCTTGTTATTAAGTCTGGTAATCTAAGAATTAGGGAACAGACACCCTAATTGACGCGAATCCTAAAGATAGATCTATTGGGCCTAACAAACCCCATCCAAAGTACCGGATGCTTTAGTACTTCGAAATTTATATCATATCCGAAGGGTGTCCCGGAATGATGGGGATATTCTTATATATGCATCTTGTTATTGTCGGTTACCAGGTGTTCACCATATGAATGATTTTTATCTCTATGTATGGGATGTGTATTGAAATATGAAATCTTGTGGTCTATTGTTACGATTTGATATATATAGGTTAAACCTATAACTCACCAACATTTTTGTTGACGTTTAAAGCATGTTTATTCTCAGGTGAATATTAAGAGCTTCCGCTGTTGCATACTAAAATAAGGACAAGATTTGGAGTCCATGTTTGTATGATATTGTGTAAAAACTGCATTCAAGAAACTGATTTCGATGTAACATATTTGTATTGTAAACCATTATGTAATGGTCGTGTGTAAACAGGATATTTTAGATTATCATTATTTGATAATCTACGTAAAGCTTTTTAAACCTTTATTTATGAAATAAAGGTTATGGTTTGTTTTAAAAATGAATGCAGTCTTTGAAAAACGTCTCATATAGAGGTCAAAACCTCGCAACGAAATCAATTAATATGGAACGTTTTTAATCAATAAGAACGGGACATTTCAGTACTCCAATTCAAATTTCCGATAATCCATTTTTTGAACCCGACCTCACAATTGAGAATCCGGAGGATATTCAGGGACAATTCAAAGATCCTGAACCACTAATCTTTCCTCCGGAACCACCAATCATTCAAACAGAGATTGTCGAGGAACAACCCATTAAATCAAAATCCTCTAGTGATTCAGATTCAACAAATTCAATCATGGAAAATCTGGAACCTCTAAGTATGGAAGACTGAATGCGAGCTAAACGCACTGGTCAAGGTCACGCAATTACTCAACCAGACATTAATGCGCCAGATTATGAAATAAAAGGACAAATCCTACACATGGTAACTAATCAATTCCAATTTAGTGGTGTGCCGAAGGAAGATCCAAACGAACATCTTCGTACCTTTAATAGGATTTGTACACTATTCAAAATTCGAGAAGTTGAGGATGAACAGATATATCTCATGTTATTTCCATGGACTTTAAAGGGAGTAGCCAAAGATTGGTTAGAATCGTTACATGAAGGGGCGATTGATACATGGGACATTTTAGTTGAAAAATTTCTTAAACAATTCTTTCCGGCATCTAAAGCCGTAAGACTTCAAAGAGAAATTGTTACGTTCACGCAAAAGCCAAATGAAACTCTATATGAAGCGTGGACAAGATTTGGAAAGTTATTGAGAGGATGTCCGCAACATGGTTTAGACACTTTTCAAATAGTACAACTATTCTACCAAGGATGCGACATCACTACAAGAAAAGACATAGATATAGCAGATGGTGGTTCCATTATGAAGAAACCAGCAACTGACACTTACAAAATTATTGATAACACTGCTTCCCACTCACATGAGTGGCACCAAGAAAAAGATATCGTTAGATCATCTAAAGCAGCTAGAGGCGATTCTAGCCATGATTTTGATTCCATTTCTGCAAAGATAGATGCTGTTGAGAGACGAATAGAAAAGATGACTAAAGATATTCACTCAATACGAATTAGTTGTGAGCTGTGTGGAGGACCACATTTGACAAAAGATTGTCTCAGTATTGAACTAACAATGGAACAAAGAGAGAATATTTCATACATAAACCAAAGGCCTGGAAATAATTATCAGAATAATTATCAACCGGCAAGACCAATCTACAATCAAAACCAGAATTATAACCGAAATGTTCCATACAATAACCAACAAGGTCCTAACAATCAAAAAGTATCCAACAATACTTACAATTAGCAAAGACCTAATTTTCAAAACAAATCACCACAAACCGATGATAAAAAGCCAAATTTAGAAGATATGATGTCGAAGCTAGTTGAATCTCAAACGCAGTTTTTTACATCTTAGAAACAAACCAATGAACAAAATGCTCAAGCATTTAGAAATCAACAAGCTTCTATTCAAAATTTGGAACAAGAAGTAAGTAACCTAGCAAGGTTGATAGGTGAAAGAAAACCGGAAAGTCTGCCTAGAAGTGGTATTACACTTAAACCACCTGAAATGCCTGTAATTTCTGATAAAGCTATTCCTACTCCACAAGAACCACAATCTGAGCAAGATAAGGAAACAGAACCGGTAGTTGAAAAGGTTAATGAAGATAACACAATTAAGGCCAAACCTTATGTTAAACCATACCAACCACCACTTCCTTACCCGAGTAAAATGAGAAAAGAGAGACTTGAAGCCGAGCAATCTAAATTCTTGGATATGTTTAAACAAATAAATGTTAATCTTCCTTTCATTGATGTGATTTCAGGAATGCCTAGATATGCTAAATTCTTGAAAGATCTAATCACAAATAGAAAGAAAATGGAAGAACTCTCGGCTGTTACTATGAATGCTAATTGTTCTGCAGTGCTGTTGAATAAGATACCAGAAAAATTATCAGATCCAGGAAGTTTCACAATTCCATATTTTCTGGGTAGTCTTAGTTCAATAGAAGCATTGGCAGATTTAGGTGCTAGTATAAATTTAATGCCATATTCACTATACGCTAAACTAGACCTTGGAGAATTGAAACCAACATGAATAAGCATACAACTAGCAGATCGATCAGTAAAATATCCTAGAGGGATAATGGAAAACATGCTAGTTAAAGTTGGTACTTTAGTATTTCCAGTAGATTTTGTTATTCTGGATATGGAAGAAGATTCCTGAGTTCCTCTCATATTAGGAAGACCATTCTTAAACACGGCTAAAGCAATAATAGACGTGTTCGGTAAGAAACTGACCCTAAGTATAGAGGATGAGAGTGTTACCTTTTCAGTTGATAGAGCCATGTAACAACCGCAATCTGCAGATGATACATGTTATTATATTCAAACTATAGATTCACATGCAGAATTGTTAGAAGAATTTCCAGAATTACAAGGAACAGGAGAATGTTCTTTAGGAGAAGGAACTGAACCAATTGATGAAGCTGAAATGTTAGCTACACTCATGGCTAATGGATATGAACCAACAACAGAAGAAATTCAAATGCTAAAAGAGGAAGACAGATATCGATACAAATCATCGATAGAAGAACCACCGACATTAGAGTTAAAGCCACTTCCAAACCATTTGGAATATGCTTATTTACATGGTGAATCTGAATTACCTGTAATAATATCGTCTTCTCTTACTGAAAATGAAAAATCTCAACTCATTACTGTGCTAAAAGCTCATAAACTAGCTATTGCATGGAAGATTCATGATATTAAAGGTATAAGTCCTTCATATTGCACACATAAAATCCTTATGGAAAAAGGTCATAAAACGTATGTGCAACGCCAACGAAGACTAAATCCTAATATGCAAGATGTTGTTAAGAAAGAAATTATTAAACTGCTTGATGCAGGTTTAATTTATCCAATCTCTGATAGTCCATGGATTAGCCCAGTTCAATGCGTACCTAAGAAGGGTGGCATGACTGTCATCACAAATGAGAAAAATGAGCTTATTCCTACTAGGACGGTAACAGGATGGCGTGTTTGTATTGATTATAGAATATTAAATGACACCACCAGAAAAGATCACTTTCTCTTACCTTTCATTGATCAAATGTTGGAAAGATTAGCCGGAAATAGTTACTATTATTTTCTTGACGGTTTTTCCGGATACTTTCAAATTCCAATAGCACCCGAGGACCAGGAAAAAACCACGTTCACGTGCCCTTATGGTACTTTTGCTTATAAACGCATGCTATTTGGACTTTGCAACGCCCCTGCAACCTTTCAAAGGTGCATGATGGGGATTTTTCATGACATGATAGAAGAATGCATGGAAGTTTTCATGGATGACTTTTCAGTCTTCGGTGATACATTTGAATCATGTCTAGTTAATCTTGAACGAATGCTTATTAGATACGAACAATCAAATCTAGTACTTAATTAGGAGAAATGCCATTTCATGGTTAAAGAAGGCATAGTTCTTGGTCATAAAATTTCAAATGAAGGAATTGAAGTGGATAGAGCTAAAGTAGATGTAATTGCTGAAATGTCCCGTTCTTATTGATTAAAAACGTTCCATATTAATTGATTTCGTTGCGAGCTTTTGACCTTTATATGAGACGTTTTTCAAAGACTGCATTCATTTTTAAAACAAACCATAACCTTTATTTCATAAATAAAGGTTTAAAAAGCTTTACGTAGATTATCAAATAATGATAATCTAAAATATCCTGTTTACACACGACCATTACATAATGGTTTACAATACAAATATGTTACATCGAAATCAGTTTCTTGAATGCAGTTTTACATATTATCATACAAACATGGACTCCAAATCTTGTCCTTATTTTAGTATGCAACAGCGGAAGCTCTTAGTATTCACCTGAGAATAAACATGCTTTAAACGTCAACAAAAATGTTGGTGAGTTATAGGTTTAACCTATATATATCAAATCGTAATAATAGACCACAAGATTTCATATTTCAATACACATCCCATACATAGAGATAAAAATCATTCATATGGTGAACACCTGGTAACCGACATTAACAAGATGCATATATAAGAATATCCCCATCATTCCGGGACACCCTTCGGATATGATATAAATTTCGAAGTACTAAAGCATCCGGTACTTTGGATGGGGTTTGTCAGGCCCAATAGATCTATCTTTAGGATTCGCGTCAATTAGGGTGTCTGTTCCCTAATTCTTAGATTACCAGACTTAATAAAAAGGGGCATATTCGATTTCGATAATTCAACCATAGAATGTAGTTTCACGTACTTGTGTCTATTTTGTAAATCATTTATAAAACCTGCGTGTATTCTCATCCCAAAAATATTAGATTTTAAAAGTGGGACTATAACTCACTTTCACAGATTTTTACTTCGTCGGGAAGTAAGACTTGGCCACTGATTGATTCACGAACCTATAACAATATATACATATATATCAAAGTATGTTCAAAATATATTTACAACACTTTTAATATATTTTGATATTTTAAGTTTATTAAGTCAGCTGTCCTCGTTAGTAACCTACAACTAGTTGTCCATAGTTAGATATACAGAAATAAATCGATAAATATTATCTTGAATCAATCCACGACCCAGTGTATACGTATCTCAGTATTGATCACAACTCAAACTATACATATTTTGAAATCAACCTCAACCCTGTATAGCTAACTCCAACATTCACATATAGAGTGTCTATGGTTGTTCCGAAATATATATAGATGTGTCGACATGATAGGTCGAAACATTGTATACGTGTCTATGGTATCTAAAGATTAAATAATATACAATACAAGTTGATTAAGTTATGGTTGGAATAGATTTGTTACCAATTTTCACGTAGATAAAATGAGAAAAATTATCCAATCTTGTTTTACCCATAACTTCTTCATTTTAAATCCGTTTTGAGTGAATCAAATTGCTATGGTTTCATATTGAACTCTATTTTATGAATCTAAATAGAAAAAGTATAGGTTTATAGTCGGAAAAATAAGTTACAAGTCGTTTTTGTAAAGGTAGTCATTTCAGTCGAAAGAACGACGTCTAGATGAGCATTTTAGAAAACATACTTCCACTTTGAGTTTAACCATAATTTTTGGATATAGTTTCATGTTCATAATAAAAATCATTTTCTCAGAATAACAACTTTTAAATCAAAGTTTATCATAGTTTTTAATTAACTAACCCAAAACAGCCCGAGGTGTTACTACGACGGCGTAAATCCGGTTTTACGGTGTTTTTCGTGTTTCCAGGTTTTAAATCATTAAGTTATCATATCATATAGATATAGAACATGTGTTTAGTTAATTTTAAAAGTCAAGTTAGAAGGATTAACTTTTTTTTGCGAACAAGTTTAGAATTAACTAAACTATGTTCTAGTGATTACATGTTTAAACCTTCGAATAAGATAGCTTTATATGTATGAATCGAATGATGTTATGAACATCATTACTACCTTAAGTTCCTTGGATAAACCTACTGGAAAAGAGAAAAATGGATCTAGCTTCAACGGATCCTTGGATGGCTCAAAGTTCTTGAAGCAGAATCATGACACGAAAACAAGTTCAAGTAAGATCATCACTTGAAATAAGATTGTTATAGTTATAGAAATTGAACCAAAGTTTGAATATGATTATTACCTTGTATTAGAATGATAACCTACTGTAAGAAACAAAGATTTCTTGAGGTTGGATGATCACCTTACAAGATTGGAAGTGAGCTAGCAAACTTGAAAGTATTCTTGATTTTATGTAACTAGAACTTGTAGAATATATGAAGAACACTTAGAACTTGAAGATAGAACTTGAGAGAGATCAATTAGATGAAGAAAATTGAAGAATGAAAGTGTTTGTAGGTGTTTTTTGTCGTTGGTGTATGGATTAGATATAAAGGATATGTAATTTTGTTTTCATGTAAATAAGTCATGAATGATTACTCATATTTTTGTAATTTTATGAGATATTTCATGCTAGTTGCCAAATGATGGTTCTCACATGTGTTAGGTGACTCACATGGGCTGCTAAGAGCTGATCATTGGAGTGTATATACCAATAGTACATACATCTAAAAGCTGTGTATTGTATGAGTACGAATACGGGTGCATACGAGTAGAATTGTTGATGAAACTGAACGAGGATGTAATTGTAAGCATTTTTGTTAAGTAGAAGTATTTTGATAAGTGTATTGAAGTCTTTCAAAAGTGTATAAATACATATTAAAACACTACATGTATATACATTTTAACTGAGTCGTTAAGTCATCGTTAGTCGTTACATGTAAGTGTTGTTTTGAAACCTTTAGGTTAACGATCTTGTTAAATGTTGTTAACCCAATGTTTATAATATCAAATGAGATTTTAAATTATTATATTATCATGATATTATCATGTATGAATATCTCTTAATATGATATATATACATTAAATGTCTTTACAACGATAATCGTTACATATATGTCTCGTTTAAAAATCATTAAGTTAGTAGTCTTGTTTTTACATATGTAGTTCATTGTTAATATACTTAATGATATGTTTACTTATCATATTATCATGTTAAATATATATATATATCCATATATATGTCATCATATAGTTTTTACAAGTTTTAACGTTCGTGAATCACCGGTCAACTTGGGTGGTCAATTGTCTATATGAAACATATTTCAATTAATCAAGTCTTAACAAGTTTGATTGCTTAACATATTGGAAACATTTAATCATATAAATATCAATCTCAATTAATATATATAATCATGGAAAAGTTCGGGTCACTACAGTACCTACCCGTTAAATAAATTTCGTCCCGAAATTTTAAGCTGTTGAAGGTGTTGACGAATCTTCTGGAAATAGATGCGGGTATTTCTTCTTCATCTGATCTTCACGCTCCCAGATGAACTCGGGTCCTCTACGAGCATTCCATCGAACCTTAACAATTGGTATCTTGTTTTGCTTAAGTCTTTTAACCTCACGATCCATTATTTCGAGGGGTTCTTCGATGAATTGGAGTTTTTCATTGATTTGGATTTCATCTAACGGAATAGTGAGATCTTCTTTAGCAAAACATTTCTTCAAATTCGAGACGTGGAAAGTGTTATGTACAGTCGCGAGTTGTTAAGGTAACTCAAGTCGGTAAGCTACTGGTCCGACACGATCAATAATCTTGAATGGTCCAATATACCTTGGATTTAATTTCCCTCGTTTACCAAATCGAACAACGCCTTTCCAAGGTGCAACTTTAAGCATGACCATCTCTCCAATTTCAAATTCTATATCTTTTCTTTTAATGTCAGCGTAGCTCTTTTGTCGACTTTGGGCGGTTTTCAACCGTTGTTGAATTTGGATGATCTTCTCGGTAGTTTCTTGTATAATCTCCGGACCCATAATCTGTCTATCCCCCACTCCACTCCAACAAATCGGAGACCTGCACTTTCTACCATAAAGTGCTTCAAACGGCGCCATCTCAATGCTTGAATGGTAGCTGTTGTTGTAGGAAAATTCTGCTAACGGTAGATGTCGATCCCAACTGTTTCCGAAATCAATAACACATGCTCGTAGCATGTCTTCAAGCGTTTGTATCGTCCTTTCTGAAATGTCCCGTTCTTATTGATTAAAAACGTTCCATATTAATTGATTTCGTTGCGAGGTTTTGACCTCTATATGAGACGTTTTTCAAAGACTGCATTCATTTTTAAAACAAACCATAACCTTTATTTCATAAATAAAGGTTTAAAAAGCTTTACGTAGATTATCAAATAATGATAATCTAAAATATCCTGTTTACACACGACCATTACATAATGGTTTACAATACAAATATGTTACATCGAAATCAGTTTCTTGAATGCAGTTTTTACACAATATCATACAAACATGGACTCCAAATCTTGTCCTTATTTTAGTATGCAACAGCGGAAGCTCTTAATATTCACCTGAGAATAAACATGCTTTAAACGTCAACAAAAATGTTGGTGAGTTATAGGTTTAACCTATATATATCAAATCGTAACAATAGACCACAAGATTTCATATTTCAATACACATCCCATACATAGAGATAAAAATCATTCATATGGTGAACACCTGGTAACCGACAATAACAAGATGCATATATAAGAATATCCCCATTATTCCGGGACACCCTTCGGATATGATATAAATTTCGAAGTACTAAAGCATCCGGTACTTTGGATGGGGTTTGTTAGGCCCAATAGATCTATCTTTAGGATTCGCGTCAATTAGGGTGTCTGTTCCCTAATTCTTAGATTACCAGACTTAATAAAAAGGGGCATATTCGATTTCGATAATTCAACCATAGAATGTAGTTTCACGTACTTGTGTCTATTTTGTAAATCATTTATAAAACCTGCATGTATTCTCATCCCAAAAATATTAGATTTTAAAAGTGGGACTATAACTCACTTTCACAGATTTTTACTTCGTCGGGAAGTAAGACTTGGCCACTGTTGATTCACGAACCTATAACAATATATACATATATATTAAAGTATGTTCAAAATATATTTACAACACTTTTAATATATTTTGATGTTTTAAGTTTATTAAGTCAGCTTTCCTCGTTAGTAACCTATAACTAGTTGTCCACAGTTAGATGTACAGAAATAAATCGATAAATATTATCTTGAATCAATCCACGACCCAGTGTATACGTATCTCAGTATTGATCACAACTCAAACTATATATATTTTGGAATCAACCTCAACCCTGTATAGCTAACTCCAACATTCACATATAGAGTGTCTATGGTTGTTCCGAAATATATATAGATGTGTCGACATGATAGGTCGAAACATTGTATACGTGTCTATGGTATCTCAAGATTACATAATATACAATACAAGTTGATTAAGTTATGGTTGGAATAGATTTGTTACCAATTTTCACGTAGCTAAAATGAGAAAAATTATCCAATCTTGTTTTACCCATAACTTCTTCATTTTAAATCCGTTTTGAGTGAATCAAATTGCTATGATTTCATATTGAACTCTATTTTATGAATCTAAACAGAAAAAGTATAGGTTTATAGTCGGAAAAATAAGTTACAAGTCGTTTTTGTAAAGGTAGTCATTTCAGTCGAAAGAACGACGTCTAGATGACCATTTTAGAAAACATACTTCCACTTTGAGTTTAACCATAATTTTTGGATATAGTTTCATGTTCATAATAAAAATAATTTTCTCAGAATAACAACTTTTAAATCAAAGTTTATCATAGTTTTTAATTAACTAACCCAAAACAGCCCGCGGTGTTACTACGACGGCGTAAATCCGGTTTTACGGTGTTTTTCGTGTTTCCAGGTTTTAAATCATTAAGTTAGCATATCATATAGATATAGAACATGTGTTTAGTTGATTTTAAAAGTCAAGTTAGAAGGATTAACTTTTGTTTGCGAACAAGTTTAGAATTAAATAAACTATGTTCTAGTGATTACAAGTTTAAACCTTCGAATAAGATAGCTTTATATGTATGAATCGAATGATGTTATGAACATCATTACTACCTTAATTTCCTTGGATAAACCTACTGGAAAAGAGAAAAATGGATCTAGCTTCAATGGATCCTTGGATGGCTCGAAGTTCTTGAAGCAGAATCATGACACGAAAACAAGTTCAAGTAAGATCATCACTTGAAATAAGATTGTTATAGTTATAGAAATTGAACCAAAGTTTGAATATGATTATTACCTTGTATTAGAATGATAACCTACTGTAGGAAACAAAGATTTCTTGAGGTTGGATGATCACCTTACAAGATTGGAAGTGAGCTAGCAAACTTGAAAGTATTCTTGATTTTATGAAACTAGAACTTTTGGAATTTATGAAGAACACTTAGAACTTGAAGATAGAACTTGAGAGAGATCAATTAGATGAAGAAAATTGAAGAATGAAAGTGTTTGTAGGTGTTTTTGGTCGTTGGTGTATGGATTAGATATAAAGGATATGTAATTTTGTTTTCATGTAAATAAGTCATGAATGATTACTCATATTTTTGTAATTTTATGAGATATTTCATGCTAGTTTCCAAATGATGGTTCCCACATGTGTTAGGTGACTCAAATGGGCTACTAAGAGCTGATCATTGGAGTGTATATACCAATAGTACATACATCTAAAAGCTGTGTATTATACGAGTACGAATACGGGTGCATACGAGTAGAATTGTTGATGAAACTGAACGAGGATGTAATTGTAAGCATTTTTGTTAAGTAGAAGTATTTTGATAAGTGTATTGAAGTCTTTCAAAAGTGTATAAATACATATTAAAACACTACATGTATATACATTTTAACTGAGTCGTTAAGTCATCGTTAGTCGTTACATGTAAGTGTTGTTTTGAAACCTTTAGGTTAACGATCTTGTTAAATGTTGTTAACCCAATGTTTATAATATCAAATGAGATTCTAAATTATTATATTATCATGATATTATCATGTATGAATATCTCTTAATATGATATATATACATTAAATGTCTTTACAACGATAATCGTTACATATATGTCTCGTTTAAAAAATCATTAAGTTAGTAGTCTTGTTTTTACATATGTAGTTCATTGTTAATATACTTTATGATATGTTTTCTTATCATAGTATCATGTTAACTATATATATATATCCATATATATGTCATCATATAGTTTTTACAAGTTTTAACGTTCGTGAATCACCGATCAACTTGGGTGGTCAATTGTCTATATGAAACATATTTCAATTAATCAAGTCTTAACAAGTTTGATTACTTAACATGTTGGAAACATTTAATCATGTAAATATCAATCTCAATTAATATATATAAACATGGAAAAGTTCGGGTCACTACAGTACCTACCCGTTAAATAAATTTCGTCCCGAAATTTTAAGCTGTTGAAGGTGTTGACGAATCTTCTGGAAATAGATGCGGGTATTTCTTCTTCATCCGATCTTCACGCTCCCAGGTGAACTCGGGTCCTCTACGAGCATTCCATCGAACCTTAACAATTGGTATCTTGTTTTGCTTAAGTCTTTTAACCTCACGATCCATTATTTCGACGGGTTCTTCGATGAATTGAAGTTTTTCGTTGATTTGGATTTCATCTAACGGAATAGTGAGATCTTCTTTAGCAAAACATTTCTTTAAATTCGAGACGTGGAAAGTGTTATGTACAGCCGCGAGTTGTTGAGGTAACTCTAGTCGGTAAGCTACTGGTCCGACACGATCAATAATCTTGAATGGTCCAATATACCTTGGATTTAATTTCCCTCGTTTACCAAATCGAACAACGCCTTTCCAAGGTGCAACTTTAAGCATGACCATCTCTCCAATTTCAAATTCTATATCTTTTCTTTTAATGTCAGCGTAGCTCTTTTGTCGACTTTGGGCGGTTTTCAACCGTTGTTGAATTTGGATGATCTTCTCGGTAGTTTCTTGTATAATCTCCGGACCCGTAATCTGTCTATCCCCCACTTCACTCCAACAAATCGGAGACCTGCACTTTCTACCATAAAGTGCTTCAAACGGCGCCATCTCAATGCTTGAATGGTAGCTGTTGTTGTAGGAAAATTCAGCTAACGGTAGATGTCGATCCCAACTGTTTCCGAAATCAATAACACATGCTCGTAGCATGTCTTCAAGCGTTTGTATCGTCCTTTCGCTCTGCCCATCAGTTTGTGGATGATAGGCAGTACTCATGTCTAGACGAGTTCCTAATGCTTGCTGTAATGTCTGCCAGAATCTTGAAATAAATCTGCCATCCCTATCAGAGATAATAGAGATTGGTATTCCATGTCTGGAGATGACTTCCTTCAAATACAGTCGTGCTAACTTCTCCATCTTGTCATCTTCTCTTATTGGCAAGAAGTGTGCTGATTTGGTGAGACGGTCAACTATTACCCAAATAGTATCAAAACCACTTGCAGTCCTTGGCAATTTAGTGATGAAATCCATGGTAATGTTTTCCCATTTCCATTCCGGGATTTCGGGTTGTTGAAGTAGACCTGATGGTTTCTGATGCTCAGCTTTGACCTTAGAACACGTCAAACATTCTCCTACGTATTTAGCAACATCGGCTTTCATACCCGGCCACCAAAAATGTTTCTTGAGATCCTTGTACATCTTCCCCGTTACAGGATGTATTGAGTATCTGGTTTTATGAGCTTCTCTAAGTACCATTTCTCTCATATCTCCAAATTTTGGTACCCAAATCCTTTCAGCCCTATACCGGGTTCCGTCTTCCCGAATATTAAGATGCTTCTCCGATCCTTTGGGTATTTCATCCTTTAAATTTCCCTCTTTTAAAACTCCTTGTTGCGCCTCCTTTATTTGAGTAGTAATGTTATTATGAATCATTATATTCATAGATTTTACTCGAATGGGTTCTCTGTCCTTCCTGCTCAAGGCATCGGCTACCACATTTGCCTTCCCCGGGTGGTAACGAATCCCAAAGTCGTAATCATTCAATAATTCAATCCACCTACGCTGCCTCATATTCAGTTGTTTCTGATTAAATATGTGTTGAAGACTTTTGTGGTCGGTATATATAATACTTTTGACCCCATATAAGTAGTGCCTCCAAGTCTTTAATGCAAAAACAACCGCGCCTAATTCCAAATCAAGCGTCATATAATTTTGTTCGTGAATCTTCAATTGTCTAGACGCATAAGCAATCACCTTCGTTCGTTGCATTAATACACAACTGAGACCTTGCTTTGATGCATCACAATAAATCACAAAATCATCATTCCCTTCAGGCAATGACAATATAGGTGCCGTAGTTAGCTTTTTCTTCAATAACTGAAACGCTTTCTCTTGTTCATCATTCCATTCAAATTTCTTCCCTTTATGCGTAATTGCAGTCAAGGGTTTTGCTATTCTGGAAAAGTCTTGGATGAACCTTCTGTAGTAACCAGCTAGTCCTAAAAACTGGCGTATGTGTTTCGGAGTTTTCGGGGTTTCCCACTTTTCAACAGTTTCTATCTTTGCCGGATCCACCTTAATACCTTCTTTGTTCACTATGTGACCGAGGAATTGAACTTCTTCCAACCAAAATGCACACTTTGAAAACTTAGCATAAAATTCTTCCTTCCTCAATACTTCTAACACCTTTCTCAAATGTTCACCGTGTTATTGGTCATTCTTTGAGTAAATAAGTATGTCATCAATGAAAACAATGACAAACTTGTCAAGGTATGGTCCACACACTCGGTTCATAAGGTCCATGAACACAGCTGGTGCATTAGTTAAACCAAACGGCATGACCATAAACTCGTAATGACCGTAACGTGTTCTGAAACCAGTCTTTGGAATATCATCTTCTTTCACCCGCATTTGATGATACCCGGAACGTAAGTCAATCTTTGAATAAACAGACGAGCCTTGTAGTTGATCAAATAAGTCGTCGATTCTCGGTAGTGGGTAGCGGTTCTTGATGGTAAGTTTGTTCAACTCTCGGTAGTCGATACACAACCTGAATGTACCATCTTTCTTCTTGACAAACAAAACAGGAGCTCCCCACGGTGATGAGCTTGGTCGAATGAAACCACGCTCTAAAAGTTCTTGTAATTGGCTTTGCAGTTCTTTCATCTCACTGGGTGCGAGTCTGTAAGGAGCACGAGCTATTGGTGCAGCTCCTGGTACAAGATCTATTTGAAATTCAACGGATCGATGTGGGGGTAATCCCGGTAATTCTTTCGGAAATACATCGGGAAATTCTTTTGCAATGGGAACATCATTGATGCTCTTTTCTTCAGTTTGTACTTTCTCGACGTGTGCTAGAACAGCATAGCAACCTTTTCTTATTAGTTTTTGTGCCTTCAAATTACTAATAAGATGTAGCTTCGTGTTGCCCTTTTCTCCGTACACCATTAAGGGTTTTCCTTTTTCTCGTATAATGCGAATTGCATTTTTGTAACAAACGATCTCCGCTTTCACTTCTTTCAACCAGTCCATACCGATTATCACATCAAAACTCCCTAACTCTACTGGTATCAAATCAATCTTAAATGTTTCGCTAACCAGTTTAATTTCTCGATTCCGACATATATTATCTGCTGAAATTAATTTACCATTTGCTAATTCGAGTAAAAATTTACTATCCAAAGGCGTCAATGGACAACTTAATTTAGCACAAAAATCTCTACTCATATAGCTTCTATCCGCACCCGAATCAAATAAAACGTAAGCAGATTTATTGTCAATAAGAAACGTACCCGTAACAAGCTCCGGGTCTTCCTGTGCCTCTACCGCATTAATATTGAAAACTCTTCCACGGCCTTGTCCATTCGTGTTCTCCTGGTTCGGGCAATTTCTAATAATGTGGCCTGGTTTTCCACATTTATAACAAACTACATTGGCATAACTTGTTCCGACACTACTTGCTCCGCCATTACTCGTTCCGACACCATTTGTTCCTTTCGTTCTATTAACCCCTGGTCCGTAGACCTCACACTTCGCCGCGCTATGACCATTTCTTTTACACTTGTTGCAAAATTTGGTGCAGAACCCCGAGTGATTCTTTTCACACCTTTGGCATAGCTGCTTCTGATTGTTGTTGTTGTTGCGGTTATTATTGTTGTTGGGATGATTGTTGTAGTTGCTGTTGTTGTTGTTGTTGTTGTTGTTGTTGTTGGGCCGTTTGTTGTAGTTGCGATTGATGTTGCGATTGTTGGGATAATTGTTGCGATTATTGTTGTAATTGCTGTTGTTGTTGTATTGGTGATTCTTATCACCGTTTTCCTCCCACTTTCTTTTGACTTGCTTCACATTGGCCTCTTCAGCAGTCTGTTCTTTAATTCTTTCTTCAATCTGGTTCACTAGTTTGTGAGCCATTCTACATGCCTGTTGTATGGAGGCGGGCTCGTGTGAACTTATATCTTCTTGGATTCTTTCCGGTAATCCTTTCACAAACGCGTCGATCTTCTCTTCCTCATCTTCGAATGCTCCCGGACACAATAGGCACAATTCTGTGAATCGTCTTTCGTACGTGGTAATATCAAATCCTTGGGTTCGTAACCCTCTAAGTTCTGTCTTGAGCTTATTGACCTCGGTTCTGGGACGGTACTTCTCGTTCATCAAGTGCTTGAATGCTGACCACGGTAGTGCGTACGCATCATCTTGTCCCACTTGCTCTAGATAGGTATTCCACCATGTTAACGCAGAACCTGTGAAGGTATGCGTAGCGTACTTCACTTTGTCCTCTTCAGTACACTTACTTATGGCAAACACCGATTCAACCTTCTCGGTCCACCATTTCAATCCGATCGGTCCTTCGGTTCCATCAAATTCCAAAGGTTTGCAGGCAGTGAATTCTTTGTAGGTGCATCCTACACGATTTCCTGTACTGCTAGATCCAAGGTTATTGTTGGTATGTAGCGCAGCCTGTACTGCGGCTATGTTTGAAGCTAGAAAAGTACGGAATTCCTCTTCATTCATATTCACGGTGTGTCGAGTAGTCGGTGCAATTTCCTTCAAAATAGTTAAATGGAACAAGTTAATCATACAGAATATTAAGAGTAGTTAATAGTATTTCGTAGCATAATATGAACTCATTTATAAAAGCTTTTTCTTCATATTAGCGTTTTATAAGTTTAAATTCGGGTAGTACCTACCCGTTAAGTTCATACTTAGTAGCTAATATACAATTCAACTACTACAATTCTATACGAAAAACTGATTGTAATAATATTTCGCGTTCAAACTTTTATACAATATTTTACAAACTTACAATACCGCTTATTTTACATAAAGCATGAAATATAGCACACAATAACTTTGATACAAGATAGTTGTGAAGACAATTCTAGCTAGTACACAAGTCGTTCGGCAAAGGCAATAAAGACACGTAATTCATACCTCCAGAAACAAGTCATGCATTCTGGTTTTACTAGGACTACTTCCCATCCTTGGTCTTGTGCAACATAACCGTTATGGCCGTTGATAAGACAGCGTGTTGTAACGTCATCAAAGGGACGAGGGTTACGTAATGTCCAACAGTCCCGTAATAATCTAAAAACCTCATTTCTTACCCCAATTACCGACTCCGTCACTTGTGGAAACGTTTTGTTTAATAGTTGTAGCCCGATGTTCTTGTTCTCACTTTGGTGAGAAGCGAACATTACTAATCCGTAAGCATAACATGCTTCTTTATGTTGCATGTTAGCCGCTTTTTCTAAATCACGAAGTCCAATATTCGGATATATTGAGTCAAAATAATTTCTTAACCCGTTGCGTAAAATAGCATTTGGGTTCCCCGCAATATATGCGTCAAAGTAAACACATCGTAACTTATGGGTTTCCCAATGTGATATCCCCCATCTTTCAAACGAAAGTCTCTTATAAACCAAGACATTCTTGGAACGTTCTTCGAATGTCTTACAAACTGATCTCGCCTTAAATAGTTGTGCCGAAGAATTCTGGCCGACTCTAGACAAGATTTCATCAATCATGTCTCCGGGTAGGTCTCTTAAAATATTGGGTTGTCTATCCATTTTGTGTTTTTAAACTGTAAAATAGACAAGAGTTAGTTTCATAAAAAAATACTTATTAATACAAGCAATTTTTACATATATCATAAAGCATAAGAACACTATATTGCATATATTACACCACACGAATACAACTATCTTATTCTGACTCGCTCGTTTCTTCTTCTTCGGTTTTGGTTCGTTTTGCCAAGTTTCTAGGGATATATGATGTTCCCCTAATACGAGCCGTCGTTGTCCACATTGGTTTAGAAAAACCTGGTGGTTTAGAGGTTCCCGGGTCATTGTTACAACTTAAGGACTTCGGGGGTTGACGATACATATAAAGTTCATCGGGGTTGGAATTAGATTTCTCTATTTTTATACCCTTTCCCTTATTATTTTCTTTTGCCTTTTTAAATTCAGTTGGGGTAATTTCTATAACATCATCGGAATTCTCGTCGGAATCCGATTCATCGGAGAATTGGTAATCCTCCCAATATTTTTCTTTTACTTAACCGTTTTATTATTTCCCCCACCGGTTCTATTTCTTCATCCGGTTCCGATTCTTCTTCCGGTTCCGATTCTTCTTCCGGTTCCTCTTCGGGAACTTGTGAATCAGTCCACAAATCATTCCAATTTACATTTGACTCTTCATTATTATTAGGTGAGTCAATGGGACTTGTTCTAGAGGTAGACATCTATCACATAATATCAAACACGTTAAGAGATTAATATATCACATAATATTCATATGTTAAAAATATATAGTTTCCAACAAAAATGTTAAGCAATCATTTTTAAAGAAAACACGGTCGAAGTCCAGACTCACTAATGCATTCTAATAAACTCGATAAGACACGCTAATGCAAATTTTCTGGTTCTCTAAGACCAACGCTCGGATACCAACTGAAATGTCCCGTTCTTATTGATTAAAAACGTTCCATATTAATTGATTTCGTTGCGAGGTTTTGACCTCTATATGAGACGTTTTTCAAAGACTGCATTCATTTTTAAAACAAACCATAACCTTTATTTCATAAATAAAGGTTTAAAAAGCTTTACGTAGATTATCAAATAATGATAATCTAAAATATCCTGTTTACACACGACCATTACATAATGGTTTACAATACAAATATGTTACATCGAAATCAGTTTCTTGAATGCAGTTTTTACACAATATCATACAAACATGGACTCCAAATCTTGTCCTTATTTTAGTATGCAACAGCGGAAGCTCTTAATATTCACCTGAGAATAAACATGCTTTAAACGTCAACAAAAATGTTGGTGAGTTATAGGTTTAACCTATATATATCAAATCGTAACAATAGACCACAAGATTTCATATTTCAATACACATCCCATACATATAGATAAAAATCATTCATATGGTGAACACCTGGTAACCGACAATAACAAGATGCATATATAAGAATATCCCCATCATTCCGGGACACCCTTCGGATATGATATAAATTTCGAAGTACTAAAGCATCCGGTACTTTGGATGGGGTTTGTTAGGCCCAATAGATCTATCTTTAGGATTCGCGTCAATTAGGGTGTCTGTTCCCTAATTCTTAGATTACCAGACTTAATAAAAAGGGGCATATTCGATTTCGATAATTCAACCATAGAATGTAGTTTCACGTACTTGTGTCTATTTTGTAAATCATTTATAAAACCTGCATGTATTCTCATCCCAAAAATATTAGATTTTAAAAGTGGGACTATAACTCACTTTCACAGATTTTTACTTCGTCGGGAAGTAAGACTTGGCCACTGTTGATTCACGAACCTATAACAATATATACATATATATTAAAGTATGTTCAAAATATATTTACAACACTTTTAATATATTTTGATGTTTTAAGTTTATTAAGTCAGCTTTCCTCGTTAGTAACCTATAACTAGTTGTCCACAGTTAGATGTACAGAAATAAATCGATAAATATTATCTTGAATCAATCCACGACCCAGTGTATACGTATCTCAGTATTGATCACAACTCAAACTATATATATTTTGGAATCAACCTCAACCCTGTATACCTAACTCCAACATTCACATATAGAGTGTCTATGGTTGTTCCGAAATATATATAGATGTGTCGACATGATAGGTCGAAACATTGTATACGTGTCTATGGTATCTCAAGATTACATAATATACAATACAAGTTGATTAAGTTATGGTTGGAATAGATTTGTTACCAATTTTCACGTAGCTAAAATGAGAAAAATTATCCAATCTTGTTTTACCCATAACTTCTTCATTTTAAATCCGTTTTGAGTGAATCAAATTGCTATGATTTCATATTGAACTATATTTTATGAATCTAAACAGAAAAAGTATAGGTTTATAGTCGGAAAAATAAGTTACAAGTCGTTTTTGTAAAGGTAGTCATTTCAGTCGAAAGAACGACGTCTAGATGACCATTTTAGAAAACATACTTCCACTTTGAGTTTAACCATAATTTTTGGATATAGTTTCATGTTCATAATAAAAATCATTTTCTCAGAATAACAACTTTTAAATCAAAGTTTATCATAGTTTTTAATTAACTAACCCAAAACAGCCCGCGGTGTTACTACGACGGCGTAAATCCGGTTTTACGGTGTTTTTCGTGTTTCCAGGTTTTAAATCATTAAGTTAGCATATCATATAGATATAGAACATGTGTTTAGTTGATTTTAAAAGTCAAGTTAGAAGGATTAACTTTTGTTTGCGAACAAGTTTAGAATTAACTAAACTATGTTCTAGTGATTACAAGTTTAAACCTTCGAATAAGATAGCTTTATATGTATGAATCGAATGATGTTATGAACATCATTACTACCTTAATTTCCTTGGATAAACCTACTGGAAAAGAGAAAAATGGATCTAGCTTCAATTGATCCTTGGATGGCTCGAAGTTCTTGAAGCAGAATCATGACACGAAAACAAGTTCAAGTAAGATCATCACTTGAAATAAGATTGTTATAGTTATAGAAATTGAACCAAAGTTTGAATATGATTATTACCTTGTATTAGAATGATAACCTACTGTAAAAAACAAAGATTTCTTGAGGTTGGATGATCACCTTACAAGATTGGAAGTGAGCTAGCAAACTTGAAAGTATTCTTGATTTTATGAAACTAGAACTTTTGGAATTTATGAAGAACACTTAGAACTTGAAGATAGAACTTGAGAGAGATCAATTAGATGAAGAAAATTGAAGAATGAAAGTGTTTGTAGGTGTTTTTGGTCGTTGGTGTATGGATTAGATATAAAGGATATGTAATTTTGTTTTCATGTTAATAAGTCATGAATGATTACTCATATTTTTGTAATTTTATGAGATATTTCATGCTAGTTGCCAAATGATGGTTCCCACATGTGTTAGGTGACTCACATGGGCTGCTAAGAGCTGATCATTGGAGTGTATATACCAATAGTACATACATCTAAAAGCTGTGTATTGTACGAGTACGAATACGGGTGCATACGAGTAGAATTGTTGATGAAACTGAACGAGGATGTAATTGTAAGCATTTTTGTTAAGTAGAAGTATTTTGATAAGTGTATTGAAGTCTTTCAAAAGTGTATAAATACATATTAAAACACTACATGTATATACATTTTAACTGAGTCGTTAAGTCATCGTTAGTCGTTACATGTAAGTGTTGTTTTGAAACCTTTAGGTTAACGATCTTGTTAAATGTTGTTAACCCAATGTTTATAATATCAAATGAGATTTTAAATTATTATATTATCATGATATTATCATGTATGAATATCTCTTAATATGATATATATACATTAAATGTCTTTACAACGATAATCGTTACATATATGTCTCGTTTAAAAAATCATTAAGTTAGTAGTCTTGTTTTTACATATGTAGTTCATTGTTAATATACTTTATGATATGTTTTCTTATCATAGTATCATGTTAACTATATATATATATATCCATATATATGTCATCATATAGTTTTTACAAGTTTTAACGTTCGTGAATCACCGATCAACTTGGGTGGTCAATTGTCTATATGAAACATATTTCAATTAATCAAGTCTTAACAAGTTTGATTACTTAACATGTTGGAAACATTTAATCATGTAAATATCAATCTCAATTAATATATATAAACATGGAAAAGTTCGGGTCACTACACTTTCACTCTGCCCATCAGTTTGTGGATGATAGGCAGTACTCATGTCTAGACGAGTTCCTAATGCTTGCTGTAATGTCTGCCAGAATCTTGAAATAAATCTGCCATCCCTATCAGAGATAATAGAGATTGGTATTCCATGTCTGGAGACGACTTCCTTCAAATACAGTCGTCCTAACTTCTCCATCTTGTCATCTTCTCTTATTGGCAGGAAATGTGCTGATTTGGTGAGACGATCAACTATTACCCAAATAGTATCAAAACCACTTGCAGTCCTTGGCAATTTAGTGATGAAATCCATGGTAATGTTTTCCCATTTCCATTCCGGGATTTCGGGTTGTTGAAGTAGACCTGATGGATTCTGATGCTCAGCTTTCACCTTAGAACACGTCAAACATTCTCCTACGTATTTAGCAACATCGGCTTTCATACCAGGCCACCAAAAATGTTTCTTGAGATCCTTGTACATCTTCCCCGTTCCAGGATGTATTGAGTATCTGGTTTTATGAGCTTCTCTAAGTACCATTTCTCTCATATCTCCAAATTTTGGTACCCAAATCCTTTCAGCCCTATACCGGGTTTCGTCTTCCCGAATATTAAGATGCTTCTCCGATCCTTTGGGTATTTCATCCTTTAAATTTCCCTCTTTTAAAACTCCTTGTTGCGCCTCCTTTATTTGAGTAGTAAGGTTATTATGAATCATTATATTCATAGATTTTACTCGAATGGGTTCTCTGTCCTTCCTGCTCAAGGCATCGGCTACCACATTTGCCTTCCCCGGGTGGTAACGAATCTCAAAGTCGTAATCATTCAATAATTCAATCCACCTACGCTGTCTCATATTCAGTTGTTTCTGATTAAATATGTGTTGAAGACTTTTGTGGTCGGTATATATACTACTTTTGACCCCATATAAGTAGTGCCTCCAAGTCTTTAATGCAAAAACAACCGCGCCTAATTCCAAATCATGCGTCGTATAATTTTGTTTGTGAATCTTCAATTGTCTAGACGCATAAGCAATCACCTTCGTTCGTTGCATTAATACACAACCGAGACCTTGCTTTGATGCGTCACAATAAATCACAAAATCATCATTCCCTTCAGGCAATGACAATATAGGTGCCGTAGTTAGATTTTTCTTCAATAACTGAAACGCTTTCTCTTGTTCATCATTCCATTCAAATTTCTTCCCTTTATGCGTTAATGCAGTCAAGGGTTTTGCTATTCTGGAAAAGTCTTGGATGAACCTTCTGTAGTAACCAGCTAGTCCTAAAAACTGGCGTATGTGTTTCGGAGTTTTCGGGGTTTCCCACTTTTCAACAGTTTCTATCTTTGCCGGATCCACCTTAATACCTTCTTTGTTCACTATGTGACCGAGGAATTGAACTTCTTCCAACCAAAATGCACACTTTGAAAACTTAGCGTACAATTCTTCCTTCCTCAATACTTCTAACACCTTTCTCAAATGTTCACCGTGTTCTTGGTCATTCTTTGAGTAAATAAGTATGTCATCAATGAAAACAATGACAAACTTGTCAAGGTATGGTCCACACACTCGGTTCATAAGGTCCATGAACACAGCTGGTGCATTAGTTAAACCAAACGGCATGACCATAAACTAGTAATGACCGTAACGTGTTCTGAAAGCAGTCTTTGGAATATCATCTTCTTTCACCCGCATTTGATGATACCCGGTGTAGTGACCCGAACTTTTCCATGGTTATATATATTAATTGAGATTGATATTTACATGATTAAATGTTTCTAACATGTTAAGCAATCAAACTTGTTAAGACTTGATTAATTGAAATAGATTTCATATAGACAATTGACCACCCAAGTTGACCGGTGATTCACGAACGTTAAAACTTGTAAAAACTATATGATGATATATATATATATGGATATATATATAGTTAACATGATACTATGATAAGTAAACATATCATTAAGTATATTAACAATGAACTACATATGTAAAAACAAGACTACTAACTTAATGATTTTTAAACGAGACATATATGTAACGATTATCGTTGTAAAGACATTTAATGTATATATATCATATTAAGAGATATTCATACATGATAATATCATGATAATATAATAATTTAAAATCTCATTTGATATTATAAACATTAGGTTAACAACATTTAACAAGATCGTTAACCTAAAGGTTTCAAAACAACACTTACATGTAACGACTAACGATGACTTAACGACTCAGTTAAAATGTATATACATGTAGTGTTTTAATATGTATTTATACACTTTTGAAAGACTTCAATACACTTATCAAAATACTTCTACTTAACAAAAATGCTTACAATTACATCCTCGTTCAGTTTCATCAACAATTCTACTCGTATGCACCCGTATTCGTACTCGTACAATACACAGCTTTTAGATGTATGTACTATTGGTATATACACTCCAATGATCAGCTCTTAGCAGCCCATGTGAGTCACCTAACACATATGGGAACCATCATTTGGCAACTAGCATGAAATATCTCATAAAATTACAAAAATATGAGTAATCATTCATGACTTATTTACATGAAAACAAAATTACATATCCTTTATATCTAATCCATACACCAACGATCAAAAACACCTACAAACACTTTCATTCTTCAATTTTCTTCATCTAATTGATCTCTCTCAAGTTCTATCTTCAAGTTCTAAGTGTTCTTCATAAATTCCAAAAGTTCTAGTTTCATAAAATCAAGAATACTTTCAAGTTTGCTAGCTCACTTCCAATCTTGTAAGGTGATCATCAAACCTCAAGAAATCTTTGTTTCTTACAGTAGGTTATCATTCTAATACAAGGTAATAATCATATTCAAACTTTGGTTCAATTTCTATAACTATAACAATCTTATTTCAAGTGATGATCTTACTTGAACTTGTTTTCGTGTCATGATGTTGCTTCAAGAACTTTGAGCCATCCAAGGATCCATTGAAGCTAGATCCATTTTTCTCTTTTCCAGTAGGTTTATCCAAGGAACTTAAGGTAGTAATGATGTTCATAACATCATTCGATTCATACATATAAAGCTATCTTATTCGAAGGTTTAAACTTGTAATCACTAGAACATAGTTTTGTTAATTCTAAACTTGTTCGCAAACAAAAGTTAATCCTTCTAACTTGACTTTTAAAATCAACTAAACACATGTTCTATATCTATATGATATGCTAACTTAATGATTTAAAACCTGGAAACACGAAAAACACCGTAAAACCGGATTTACGCCGTCGTAGTAACACCGCGGGCTGTTTTGGGTTAGTTAATTAAAAACTATGATAAACTTTGATTTAAAAGTTGTTATTCTGAGAAAATGATTTTTATTATGAACATGAAACTATATCCAAAAATTATGGTTAAACTCAAAGTGGAAGTATGTTTTCTAAAATGGTCATCTAGACGTCGTTCTTTCGACTGAAATGACTACCTTTACAAAAACGACTTGTAACTTATTTTTCCGACTATAAAGCTATAATTTTCTGTTTAGATTCATAAAATAGAGTTCAATATGAAACCATAGCAATTTGATTCACTCAAAACGGATTTAAAATGAAGAAGTTATGGGTAAAACAAGATTGGATAATTTTTCTCATTTTAGCTACGTGAAAATTGGTAACAAATCTATTCCAACCATAACTTAATGAACTTGTATTGTATATTATGTAATCTTGAGATACCATAGACACGTATACAATGTTTCGACCTATCATGTCGACACATCTATATATATTTCGGAACAACCATAGACACTCTATATGTGAATGTTGGAGTTAGCTATACAGGGTTGAGGTTGATTCCAAAATATATATAGTTTGAGTTGTGATAAATACTGAGATACGTATACACTGGGTCGTGGATTGATTCAAGATAATATTTATCGATTTATTTCTGTACATCTAACTGTGGACAACTAGTTGTAGGTTACTAACGAGGACAGCTGACTTAATAAACTTAAAACATCAAAATATATTAAAAGTGTTGTAAATATATTTTGAACATACTTTGATATATATGTATATATTGTTATAGGTTCGTGAATCAACCAGTGGCCAAGTCTTACTTCCCGACGAAGTAAAAATCTGTGAAAGTGAGTTATAGTCCCACTTTTAAAATCTAATATTTTTGGGATGAGAATACATGCAGGTTTTATAAATGATTTACAAAATAGACACAAGTACGTGAAACTACATTCTATGGTTGAATTATCGAAATCGAATATGCCCCTTTTTATTAAGTCTGGTAATCTAAGAATTAGGGAACAGACACCCTAATTGACGCGAATCCTAAAGATAGATCTATTGGGTCTAACAAACCCCATCCAAAGTACCGGATGCTTTAGTACTTCAAAATTTATATCATATCCGAAGGGTGTCCCGGAATGATGGGGATATTCTTATATATGCATCTTGTTAATGTCGGTTACCAGGTGTTCACCATATGAATGATTTTTATCTCTATGTATGGGATGTGTATTGAAATATGAAATCTTGTGGTCTATTATTATGATTTGATATATATAGGTTAAACCTATAACTCACCAACATTTTTGTTGACGTTTTAAGCATGTTTATTCTCAGGTGATTATTAAGAGCTTCCGCTGTCGCATACTTAAATAAGGACGAGATTTGGGGTCTATGCTTGTATGATATTGTGTAAAAACTGCATTCAAGAAACTTTTTGTTGTAACATATTTGTATTGTAAACCATTATGTAATGGTCGTGTGTAAACAGGATATTTTAGATTATCATTATTTGATAATCTACGTAAAGCTTTTTAAACCTTTATTGATGAAATAAAGGTTATGGTTTGTTTTAAAATGAATGCAGTCTTTGAAAAACGTCTCATATAGATTTCAAAACCTCGCAACGAAATCAATTAATATGGAACGTTTTTAATCAATAAGAACGGGACATTTCAGTTGGTATCCGAGCGTTGTTCTTAGAGAACCAGAAAATTTGCATTAGTGTGTCTTATCGAGTTTGTTAGGATGCATTAGTGAGTCTGGACTTCGACCGTGTTTTCTTTAAAAATGATTGCTTAACATTTTTGTTGGAAACTATATATTTTTAACATATGAATATTATGTGATATATTAATCTCTTAACGTGTTTGATATTATGTGATAGATGTCTACCTCTAGAACAAGTTCCATTGACTCACCTAATAATAATGAAGAGTCAAATGTAAATTGGAATGATTTGTGGACTGATTCACAAGTTCCCGAAGAAGAACCGGAAGAAGAGTCGGAACCGGAAGAAGAATCGGAACCGGAAGAAGAATCGGAACCGGATGAAGAAATAGAACCGGTGGGGGAAATAATAAAACGGTTAAGTAAAAGAAAATCCTCAACCAACGGACCAAAGTTAATTATGGTCAATGGTGTTTCCGCCAAGGAAGCAAAATATTGGGAGGATTACCAATTCTCCGATGAATCGGATTCCGACTAGAATTCCGATGATGTTATAGAAATTACCCCAACTGAATTTAAAAAGGCAAAAGAAAATAATAAGGGAAAGGGCATAAAAATAGAGAAATCTAATTCCAACCCCGATGAACTTTATATGTATCGTCAACCCCCGAAGTCCTTAAGTTGTAACAATGACCCGGGAACCTCTAAACCACCAGGTTTTTCTAAACCAATGTGGACAACGACGGCTCGTATTAGGGGAACATCATATATCCCTAGAAACTTGGCAAAACGAACCAAAACCGAAGAAGAAGAAACGAGCGAGTCGGAATAAGATAGTTGTATTCGTGTGGTGTAATATATGTAATATAGTGTTCTTATGCTTTATGATATATGTAAAAATTGCTTGTATTAATAAGTATTTTTTTTTATGAATCTAACTCTTGTCTATTTTACAGTTTAAAAACACAAAATGGATAGACAACCCAATATTTTAAGAGACCTACCCGGAGACATGATTGATGAAATCTTGTCTAGAGTCGGCCAGAATTCTTCGGCACAACTATTTAAGGCGAGATCAGTTTGTAAGATATTCGAAGAACGTTCCAAGAATGTCTTGGTTTATAAGAGACTTTCGTTTGAAAGATGGGGGATATCACATTGGGAAACCCATAAGTTACGATGTGTTTACTTTGACGCATATATTGCGGGGAACCCAAATGCTATTTTACGCAACGGGTTAAGAAATTATTTTGACTCAATATATCCGAATATTGGACGTCGTGATTTAGAAAAAGCGGCTAACATGCAACATAAAGAAGCATGTTATGCTTACGGATTAGTAATGTTCGCTTCTCACCAAAGTGAGAACAAGAACATCGGGCTACAACTATTAAACAAAACGTTTCCACAAGTGACGGAGTCGGTAATTGGGGTAAGAAATGAGGTTTTTAGATTATTACGGGACTGTTGGACATTACGTAACCCTCGTCCCTTTGATGACGTTACAACACGCTGTCTTATCAACGGCCATAACGGTTATGTTGCACAAGACCAAGGATGGGAAGTAGTCCTAGTAAAACCAGAATGCATGACTTGTTTCTGGACGTATGAATTACGTGTCTTTATTGCCTTTGCTGAACGACTTGTGTACTAGCTAGAATTGTCTTCACAACTATCTTGTATCAAAGTTATTGTGTGCTATATTTCATGCTTTATGTAAAATAAGCGGTATTGTAAGTTTGTAAAATATTGTATAAAAGTTTGAACGCGAAATATTATTATAATCAGTTTTTCATATAGAATTGTAGTAGTTGAATTGTATATTAGCTACTAAGTATGAACTTAACGGGTAGGTACTACCCGAATTTAAACTTATAAAACGCTAATATGAAGAAAAAGCTTTTATAAATGAGTTCATATTATGCTACGAAATACTATTAACTACTCTTAATATTCTGTATGATTAACTTGTTCCATTTAACTATTTTGAAGGAAATGGCACCGACTACTCGACACACCGTGAATATGAATGAAGAGGAATTCCGTACTTTTCTAGCTTCAAACATAGCTGCAGTACAGGCTGCGCTACATACCAACAATAACCTTGGATCTAGCAGTACAGGAAATCGTGTAGGATGCACCTACAAAGAATTCACTGCCTGCAAACCTTTGGAATTTGATGGAACCGAAGGACCGATCGGATTGAAACGGTGGACCGAGAAGGTTGAATCGGTGTTTGCCATAAGTAAGTGTACTGAAGAGGACAAAGTGAAGTACGCTACGCATACCTTCACAGGTTCTGCGTTAACATGGTGGAATACCTATCTAGAGCAAGTGGGACAAGATGATGCGTACGCACTACCGTGGTCAGCATTCAAGCACTTGATGAACGAGAAGTACCGTCCCAGAACCGAGGTCAATAAGCTCAAGACAGAACTTAGAGGGTTACGAACCCAAGGATTTGATATTACCACGTACGAAAGACGATTCACAGAATTGTGCCTATTGTGTCCGGGAGCATTCGAAGATGAGGAAGAGAAGATCGACGCGTTTGTGAAAGGATTACCGGAAAGAATCCAAGAAGATATAAGTTCACACGAGCCTGCCTCCATACAACAGGCATGTAGAATGGCTCACAAACTAGTGAACCAGATTGAAGAAAGAATTAAAGAACAGACTGCTGAAGAGGCCAATGTGAAGCAAGTCAAAAGAAAGTGGGAGGAAAACGGTGATAAGAATCACCAATACAACAACAACAGCAATTACAACAATAATCGCAACAATTATCCCAACAATCGCAACATCAATCGCAACTACAACAAACGGCCCAACAACAACAACAACAACAACAGCAACTACAACAATCATCCCAACAACAATAATAACCGCAACAACAACAACAATCAGAAGCAGCTATGCCAAAGGTGTGAAAAGAATCACTCGGGGTTCTGCACCAAATTTTGCAAAAAGTGTAAAAGAAATGGTCATAGCGCGGCGAAGTGTGAGGTCTACGGACCAGGGGTTAATAGAACGAAAGGAACAAATGGTGTCGGAACGAGTAATGGCGGAGCAAGTAGTGTCGGAGCAAGTTATGCCAATGTAGTTTGTTATAAATGTGGAAAACCAGGCCACATTATTAGAAATTGCCCGAACCAGGAGAACACGAATGGACAAGGCCGTGGAAGAGTTTTCAATATTAATGCGGTAGAGGCACAGGAAGACCCGGAGCTTGTTACGGGTACGTTTCTTATTGACAATAAATCTGCTTACGTTTTATTTGATTCGGGTGCGGATAGAAGCTATATGAGTAGAGATTTTTGTTCTAAATTAAGTTGTCCATTGACGCCTTTGGATAGTAAATTTTTACTCGAATTAGCAAATGGTAAATTAATTTCAGCAGATAATATATGTCGGAATCGAGAAATTAAACTGGTTAGCGAAACATTTAAGATTGATTTGATACCAGTGGAGTTAGGGAGTTTTGATGTGATAATCGGTATGGACTGGTTGAAAGAAGTGAAAGCGGAGATCGTTTGTTACAAAAATGCAATTCGCATTATACGAGAAAAAGGAAAACCCTTAATGGTGTACGGAGAAAAGGGCAACACGAAGCTACATCTTATTAGTAATTTGAAGGCACAAAAACTAATAAGAAAAGGTTGCTATGCTGTTCTAGCACACGTCGAGAAAGTACAAACTGAAGAAAAGAGCATCAATGATGTTCCCATTGCAAAAGAATTTCCCGATGTATTTCCGAAAGAATTACCGGGATTACCCCCACATCGATCCGTTGAATTTCAAATAGATCTTGTACCAGGAGCTGCACCAATAGCTCGTGCTCCTTACAGACTCGCACCCAGCGAGATGAAAGAACTGCAAAGCCAATTACAAGAACTTTTAGAGCGTGGTTTCATTCGACCAAGCACATCACCGTGGGGAGCTCCTGTTTTGTTTGTCAAGAAGAAAGATGGTACATTCAGGTTGTGTATCGACTACCGAGAGTTGAAAAAACTTACCATCAAGAACCGCTACCCACTACCGAGAATCGATGACTTATTTGATCAACTACAAGGCTCGTCTGTTTATTCAAAGATTGACTTACGTTCCGGGTATCATCAAATGCGGGTGAAAGAAGATGATATTCCAAAGACTGCTTTCAGAACACGTTACGGTCATTACGAGTTTATGGTCATGCCGTTTGGTTTAACTAATGCACCAGCTGTGTTCATGGACCTTATGAACCGAGTGTGTGGACCATACCTTGACAAGTTTGTCATTGTTTTCATTGATGACATACTTATTTACTCAAAGAATGACCAAGAACACGGTGAACATTTGAGAAAGGTGTTAGAAGTATTGAGGAAGGAAGAATTGTACGCTAAGTTTTCAAAGTGTGCATTTTGGTTGGAAGAAGTTCAATTCCTCGGTCACATAGTGAACAAAGAAGGTATTAAGGTGGATCCGGCAAAGATAGAAACTGTTGAAAAGTGGGAAACCCCGAAAACTCCGAAACACATACGCCAGTTTTTAGGACTAGCTGGTTACTACAGAAGGTTCATCCAAGACTTTTCCAGAATAGCAAAACCCTTGACTGCATTAACGCATAAAGGGAAGAAATTTGAATGGAATGATGAACAAGAGAAAGCATTTCAGTTATTGAAGAAAAAGCTAACTACGGCACCTATATTGTCATTGCCTGAAGGGAATGATGATTTTGTGATTTATTGTGATGCATCAAAGTAAGGTCTCGGTTGTGTATTAATGCAACGAACGAAGGTGATTACTTATGCGTCTAGACAATTGAAGATTCACGAACAAAATTATACGACGCATGATTTGGAATTAGGCGCGGTTGTTTTTGCATTAAAGACTTGGAGGCACTACTTATATGGGGTCAAAAGTATTATATATACCGACCACAAAAGTCTTCAACACATATTTAATCAGAAACAACTGAATATGAGGCAGCGTAGGTGGATTGAATTATTGAATGATTACGACTTTGAGATTCGTTACCACCCGGGGAAGGCAAATGTGGTAGCCGATGCCTTGAGCAGGAAGGACAGAGAACCCATTCGAGTAAAATCTATGAATATAATGATTCATAATAACATTACAACTCAAATAAAGGAGGCGCAACAAGGATTTTTAAAAGAGGGAAATTTAAAGGATGAAATACCCAAAGGATCGGAGAAGCATCTTAATATTCGGGAAGACGGAACCCGGTATAGGGCTGAAAGGATTTGGGTACCAAAATTTGGAGATATGAGAGAAATGGTACTTAGAGAAGCTCATAAAACCAGATACTCAATACATCCTGGAACGGGGAAGATGTACAAGGATCTCAAGAAACATTTTTGGTGGCCGGGTATGAAAGCCGATGTTGTTAAATACGTAGAAGAATGTTTGACGTGTTCTAAGGTCAAAGCTGAGCATCAGAAACCATCAGGTCTACTTCAACAACCCGAAATCCCGGAATGGAAATGGGAAAACATTACCATGGATTTCATCACTAAATTGCCAAGGACTGCAAGTGGTTTTGATACTATTTGGGTAATAATTGATCGTCTCACCAAATCAGCACACTTCCTGCCAATAAGAGAAGATGACAAGATGGAGAAGTTAGCACGACTGTATTTGAAGGAAGTCGTCTCCAGACATGGAATACCAATCTCTATTATCTCTGATAGGGATGGCAGATTTATTTCAAGATTCTGGCAGACATTACAGCAAGCATTAGGAACTCGTCTAGACATGAGTACTGCCTATCATCCACAAACTGATGGGCAGAGCGAAAGGACGATACAAACGCTTGAAGACATGCTACGAGCATGTGTTATTGATTTCGGAAACAGTTGGGATCGACATCTACCGTTAGCAGAATTTTCCTACAACAACAGCTACCATTCAAGCATTGAGATGGCGCCGTTTGAAGCACTTTATGGTAGAAAGTGCAGGTCTCCGATTTGTTGGAGTGAAGTGGGGGATAGATAGATTACGGGTCCGGAGATTATACAAGAAACTACCGAGAAGATCATCCAAATTCAACAACGGTTGAAAATCGCCCAAAGTCGACAAAAGAGCTACGCTGACATTAAAAGAAAAGATATAGAATTTGAAATTGGAGAGATGGTCATGCTTAAAGTTGCACCTTGGAAAGGCGTTGTTCGATTTGTTAAACGAGGGAAATTAAATCCAAGGTATATTGGACCATTCAAGATTATTGATCGTGTCGGACCAGTAGCTTACCGACTAGAGTTACCTCAACAACTCACGACTGTACATAACACTTTCCACGTCTCGAATTTGAAGAAATGTTTTGCTAAAGAAGATCTCACTATTCCGTTAGATGAAATCCAAATCAACGAAAAACTTCAATTCATCGAAGAACCCGTCGAAATAATGGATCGTGAGGTTAAAAGACTTAAGCAAAACAAGATACCAATTGTTAAGGTTCGATGGAATGCTCGTAGAGGACCCGAGTTCACCTGGGAGCGTGAAGATCAGATGAAGAAGAAATACCCGCAACTATTTCCAGAAGATTCGTCAACACCTTCAACAACTTAAAATTTCGGGACGAAATTTATTTAACGGGTAGGTACTGTAGTGACCCGAACTTTTCCATGGTTATATATATTAATTGAGATTGATATTTACATGATTAAATGTTTCCAACATGTTAAGCAATCAAACTTGTTAAGACTTTATTAATTGAAATAGATTTCATATAGACAATTGACCACCCAAGTTGACCGGTGATTCACGAACGTTAAAACTTGTAAAAACTATATGATGACATATATATGGATATATATATATAGTTAACATGATACTATGATAAGTAAACATATCATTAAGTATATTAACAATGAACTACATATGTAAAAACAAGACTACTAACTTAATGATTTTTAAACGAGACATATATGTAACGATTATCGTTGTAAATACATTTAATGTATATATATCATATTAAGAGATATTCATACATGATAATATCATGATAATATAATAATTTAAAATCTCATTTGATATTATAAACATTGGGTTAACAACATTTAACAAGATCGTTAACCTAAAGGTTTCAAAACAACACTTACATGTAACGACTAACGATGACTTAACGACTCAGTTAAAATGTATATACATGTAGTGTTTTAATATGTATTTATACACTTTTGAAAGACTTCAATACACTTATCAAAATACTTCTACTTAACAAAAATGCTTACAATTACATCCTCGTTCAGTTTCATCAACAATTCTACTCGTATGCACCCGTATTCGTACTCGTACAATACACAGCTTTTAGATGTATGTACTATTGGTATATACACTCCAATGATCAGCTCTTAGCAGCCCATGTGAGTCACCTAACACATGTGGGAACCATCATTTGGCAACTAGCATGAAATATCTCATAAAATTACAAAAATATGAGTAATCATTCATGACTTATTTACATGAAAACAAAATTACATATCCTTTATATCTAATCCATACACCAACGACCAAAAACACCTACAAACACTTTCATTCTTCAATTTTCTTCATCTAATTGATCTCTCTCAAGTTCTATCTTCAAGTTCTAAGTGTTCTTCATAAATTCCAAAAGTTCTAGTTTCATAAAATCAAGAATACTTTCAAGTTTGCTAGCTCACTTCCAATCTTGTAAGGTGATCATCCAACCTCAAGAAATCTTTGTTTCTTACAGTAGGTTATCATTCTAATACAAGGTAATAATCATATTCAAACTTTGGTTCAATTTCTATAACTATAACAATCTTATTTCAAGTGATGATCTTACTTGAACTTGTTTTCGTGTCATGATGTTGCTTCAAGAACTTCGAGCCATCCAAGGATCCATTGAAGCTAGATCCATTTTTCTCTTTTCCAGTAGGTTTATCCAAGGAACTTAAGGTAGTAATGATGTTCATAACATCATTCGATTCATACATATAAAGCTATCTTATTCGAAGGTTTAAACTTGTAATCACTAGAACATAGTTTAGTTAATTCTAAACTTGTTCGCAAACAAAAGTTAATCCTTCTAACTTGACTTTTAAAATCAACTAAACACATGTTTTATATCTATATGATATGCTAACTTAATGATTTAAAACCTGGAAACACGAAAAACACCGTAAAACCGGATTTACGCCGTCGTAGTAACACCGCGGGCTGTTTTGGGTTAGTTAATTAAAAACTATGATAAACTTTGATTTAAAAGTTGTTATTATGAGAAAATGATTTTTATTATGAACATGAAACTATATCCAAAAATTATGGTTAAACTCAAAGTGGAAGTATGTTTTCTAAAATGGTCATCTAGACGTCGTTCTTTCGACTGAAATGACTACCTTTACAAAAACGACTTGTAACTTATTTTTCCGACTATAAACCTATACTTTTCTGTTTAGATTCATAAAATAGAGTTCAATATGAAACCATAGCAATTTGATTCACTCAAAACGGATTTAAAATGAAGAAGTTATGGGTAAAACAAGATTGGATAATTTTTCTCATTTTAGCTACGTGAAAATTGGTAACAAATCTATTCCAACCATAACTTAATCAACTTGTATTGTATATTATGTAATCTTGAGATACCATAGACACGTATACAATGTTTCGACCTATCATGTCGACACATCTATATATATTTCGGAACAACCATAGACACTCTATATGTGAATGTTGGAGTTAGCTATACAGGGTTGAGGTTGATTCCAAAATATATATAGTTTGAGCTGTGATCAATACTGAGATACGTATACACTGGGTCGTGGATTGATTCAAGATAATATTTATCGATTTATTTCTGTACATCTAACTGTGGACAACTAGTTGTAGGTTACTAACGAGGACAGCTGACTTAATAAACTTAAAACATCAAAATATATTAAAAGTGTTGTAAATATATTTTGAACATACTTTGATATATATGTATATATTGTTATAGGTTCGTGAATCAACTAGTGGCCAAGTCTTACTTCCCGACGAAGTAAAAATCTGTGAAAGTGAGTTATAGTCCCACTTTTAAAATCTAATATTTTTGGGATGAGAATACATGCAGGTTTTATAAATGATTTACAAAATAGACACAAGTACGTGAAACTACATTCTATGGTTGAATTATCGAAATCGAATATGCCCCTTTTTATTAAGTCTGGTAATCTAAGAATTAGGGAACAGACATCCTAATTGACGCGAATCCTAAAGATAGATCTATTGGGTCTAACAAACCCCATCCAAAGTACCGGATGCTTTAGTACTTCGAAATTTATATCATATCCGAAGGGTGTCCCGGAATGATGGGGATATTCTTATATATGCATCTTGTTAATGTCGGTTACCAGGTGTTCACCATATGAATGATTTTTATCTCTATGTATGGGATGCGTATTGAAATATGAAATCTTGTGGTCTATTATTATGATTTGATATATATAGGTTAAACCTATAACTCACCAACATTTTTGTTGACGTTTTAAGCATGTTTATTCTCAGGTGATTATTAAGAGCTTCCGCTGTCGCATACTTAAATAAGGACGAGATTTGGAGTCTATGCTTGTATGATATTGTGTAAAAACTGCATTCAAGAAACTTTTTGTTGTAACATATTTGTATTGTAAACCATTATGTAATGGTCGTGTGTAAACAGGATATTTTAGATTATCATTATTTGATAATCTACGTAAAGCTTTTTAAACCTTTATTGATGAAATAAAGGTTATGGTTTGTTTTAAAATGAATGCAGTCTTTGAAAAACGTCTCATATAGAGGTCAAAACCTCGCAACGAAATCAATTAATATGGAACGTTTTTAATCAATAAGAACGGGACATTTCACCCGGAACGTAAGTCAATCTTTGAATAAATAGACGAGCCTTGTAGTTGATCAAATAAGTCGTCGATTCTCGGTAGTGGGTACCGGTTCTTGATGGTAAGTTTGTTCAACTCTCGGTAGTCGATACACAACCTGAATGTACCATCTTTCTTCTTGACAAACAAAATAGGAGCTCCCCACGGTGATGTGCTTGGTCGATTGAAACCACGCTCTAAAAGTTCTTGTAATTGGCTTTGCAGTTCTTTCATCTCGCTGGGTGCGAGTCTGTAAGGAGCACGAGCTATTGGTGCAGCTCCTGGTACAAGATCTATTTGAAATTCAACGGATCGATGTGGGGGTAATCCCGGTAATTCTTTGGAAATACATCGAGAAATTCTTTTGCAATGGGAACATCATTGATGCTCTTTTCTTCAGTTTGTACTTTCTCGACGTGTGCTAGAACAGCATAGCAACCTTTTCTTATTAGTTTTTGTGCCTTCAAATTACTAATAATATGTAGCTTCGTGTTGCCCTTTTCTCCGTACACCATTAAGGGTTTTCCTTTTTCTCGTATAATGCGAATTGCATTTTTGTAACAAACGATCTCTGCTTTCACTTCTTTCAACCAGTCCATACCGATTATCACATCAAAACTCCCTAACTCTACTGGTATCAAATCAATCTTAAATGTTTCGCTAACCAGTTTAATTTCTCGATTACGACATATATTATCTGCTGAAATTAATTTACCATTTGCTAATTCGAGTAAAAATTTACTATCCAAAGGCGTCAATGGACAACTTAATTTAGCACAAAAATCTCTATTCATATAGCTTCTATCCGCACCCGAATCAAATAAAACGTAAGCAGATTTATTGTCAATAAGAAACGTACCCGTAACAAGCTCCGGGTCTTCCTGTGCCTCTGCCGCATTAATATTGAAAACTCTTCCGCGGCCTTGTCCATTCGTGTTCTCCTGGTTCGGGCAATTTCTAATAATGTGGCCTGGTTTTCCACATTTATAACAAACTACATTGGCATAACTTGCTCCGACACTACTTGCTACGCCATTACTCGTTCCGACACCATTTGTTCCTTTCGTTCTATTAACCCCTGGTCCGTAGACCTCACACTTCGCCGCGCTATGACCATTTCTTTTACACTTGTTGCAAAATTTGGTGCAGAACCCCGACTGATACTTTTCACACCTTTGGCATAGCTGCTTCTGATTGTTGTTGTTGTTGCGGTTATTATTGTTGTTGGGATGATTGTTGTAGTTGCTGTTGTTGTTGTTGTTGTTGTTGGGCCGTTTGTTGTAGTTGCGATTGATGTTGCGATTGTTGGGATAATTATTGCGATTATTGTTGTAATTGCTGTTGTTGTTGTATTAGTGATTCTTATCACCATTTTCCTCCCACTTTCTTTTGACTTGCTTCACATTGGCCTCTTCAGCAGTCTGTTCTTTAATTCTTTCTTCAATCTGGTTCACTAGTTTGTGAGCCATTCTACATGCCTGTTGTATGGAGGCGGGCTCGTGTGAACTTATATCTTCTTGGATTCTTTCCGGTAATCCTTTCACAAACGCGTCGATCTTCTCTTCCTCATCTTCGAATGCTCCCGGACACAATAGGCACAATTCTGTGATTCGTCTTTCGTACGTGGTAATATCAAATCCTTGGGTTCGTAACCCTCTAAGTTCTGTCTTGAGCTTATTGACCTCGGTTCTGGGACGGTACTTCTCGTTCATCAAGTGCTTGAATGCTGACCACGGTAGTGCGTACGCATCATATTGTCCCACTTGCTCTAGATAGGTATTCCACCATGTTAACGCAGAACCTGTGAAGGTATGCGTAGCGTACTTCACTTTGTCCTCTTCAGTACACTTACTTATGGCAAACACCGATTCGACCTTCTCGGTCCACCGTTTCAATCCGATCGGTCCTTCGGTTCCATCAAATTCCAAAGGTTTGCAGGCAGTGAATTCTTTGTAGGTGCATCCTACACGATTTCCTGTACTGCCAGATCCAAGGTTATTGTTAGTATGTAGCGCAGCCTGTACTGCGGCTATGTTTGAAGCTAGAAAAGTACGGAATTCCTCTTCATTCATATTCACGGTGTGTCGAGTAGTCGGTGCCATTTCCTTCAAAATAGTCAAATGGAACAAGTTAATCATACAGAATATTAAGAGTAGTTAATAGTATTTCGTAGCATAATATGAACTCATTTATAAAAGCTTTTTCTTCATATTAGCGTTTTATAAGTTTAAATTCGGGTAGTACCTACCCGTTAAGTTCATACTTAGTAGCTAATATACAATTCAACTATTACAATTCTATATGAAAAACTGATTGTAATAATATTTCGCGTTCAAACTTTTATACAATATTTTACAAACTTACAATACCGCTTATTTTACATAAAGCATGAAATATAGCACACAATAACTTTGATACAAGATAGTTGTGAAGATAATTCTAGCTAGTACACAAGTCGTTCAGCAAAGGCAATAAAGACACGTAATTCATACGTCTAGAAACAAGTCATGCATTCTGGTTTTACTAGGACTACTTCCCATCCTTGGTCTTGTGGAACATACCCGTTATGGCCGTTGATAAGACAGCGTGTTGTAACGTCGTCAAAGGGACGAGGGTTAGGTAATGTCCAACAGTTCCGTAACAATCTAAAAACCTCATTTCTTACCCCAATTACCGACTCCGTCACTTGTGGGAACGTTTTGTTTAATAGTTGTAGCCCGATGTTCTTGTTCTCACTTTGGTGAGAAGCGAACATTACTAATCCGTAAGCATAACATGCTTCTTTATGTTGCATGTTAGCCGCTTTTTCTAAATCACGAAGTCCAATATTCGGATATATTGAGTCAAAATAATTTCTTAACCCATTGCGTAAAATAGCATTTGGGTTCCCCGCAATATATGCGTCAAAGTAAACACATCGTAACTTATGGATTTCCCAATGTGATATCCCCCATCTTTCGAACGAAAGCCTTTTATAAACCAAGGCATTCTTGGAACGTTCTTCGAAAGTCTTACAAACTGATCTCGCCTTAAATAGTTGTGCCGAGGAATTCTGACCGACTCTAGACAAGATTTCATCAATCATGTCTCCGGGTAGGTCTCTTAAAATATTGGGTTGTCTATCCATTTTGTGTTTTTATACTGTAAAATAGACAAGAGTTAGATTCATAAAAAAAATACTTATTAATACAAGCAATTTTTACATATATCATAAAGCATAAGCACACTATATTACATATATTACACCACACGAATACAACTATCTTATTCCGACTCGCTTGTTTCTTCTTCTTTGGTTTTGGTTCGTTTTACCAAGTTTCTAGGGATATATGATGTTCCCCTAATACGAGCCGTCGTTATCCACATTGGTTTAGAAAAACCTGGTGGTTTAGAGGTTCCCGGGTCATTGTTACAACTTAAGGACTTCGGGGGTTGACGATACATATAAAGTTCATCGGGGTTGGAATTAGATTTCTCTATTTTTATGCCCTTTCCCTTATTATTTTCTTTTGCCTTTTTAAATTCAGTTGGGGTAATTTCTATAACATCATCGGAATTCTCGTCGGAATCCGATTCATCGGAGAATTGGTAATCCTCCCAATATTTTGCTTCCTTGGCGGAAACACCATTGACCATAATTAACCTTGGTCGGTTGGTTGAGGATTTTCTTTTACTTAACCGTTTTATTATTTCCCCCACCGGTTCTATTTCTTCATCCGGTTCTGATTCTTCTTCCGGTTCTGACTCTTCTTCCGGTTCCTCTTCGGGAACTTGTGAATCAGTCCACGAATCATTCCAATTTACATTTGACTCTTCATTATTATTAGGTGAGTCAATGGGACTTGTTCTAGAGGTAGACATCAATCACATAATATCAAACGCGTTAAGAGATTAATATATCACATAATATTCACATGTTAAAAATATATAGTTTCCAACCAAATTTGTTAAGCAATCATTTTTCAAGTAAACACGGTCGAAGTCCAGACTCACTAATGCATCCTAACAAACTCGATAAGACACACTAATGCAAAATTCTGGTTCTCTAAGACCAACGCTCTGATACCAACTGAAATGTCCCGTTCTTATTGATTAAAAACGTTCCATATTAATTGATTTCGTTGCGAGGTTTTGACCTCTATATGAGACGTTTTTCAAAGACTGCATTCATTTTTAAAACAAACCATAACCTTTATTTCATAAATAAAGGTTTAAAAAGCTTTACATAGATTATCAAATAATGATAATCCAAAATATCCTGTTTACACACGACCATTACATAATGGTTTACAATACAAATATGTTACATCGAAATCAGTTTCTAGAATGCAGTTTTACATAATATCATACAAACATGGACTCCAAATCTTGTCCTTATTTTAGTATGCAACAGCGGAAGCTCTTTGTATTCACCTGAGAATAAACATGCTTTAAACGTCAACAAAAATGTTGGTGAGTTATAGGTTTAACCTATATATATCAAATCGTAACAATAGACCACAAGATTTCATATTTTAATACACATCCCATACATAGAGATAAAAATCATTCATATGGTGAACACCTGGTAACCGATATTAACAAGATGCATATATAAGAATATCCCCATCATTCCGGGACACCCTTCGGATATGATATAAATTTCGAAGTACTAAAGCATCCGGTACTTTGGATGGGGTTTGTCAGGCCCAATAGATATATCTTTAGGATTCGCGTCAATTAGGGTGTCTGTTCCCTAATTCTTAGATTACCAGACTTAATAAAAAGGGGCATATTCGATTTCGATAATTCAACCATAGAATGTAGTTTCACGTACTTGTGTCTATTTTGTAAATTATTTATAAAACCTGCATGTATTCTCATCCCAAAAATATTAGATTTTAAAAGTGGGACTATAACTCACTTTCACAGATTTTTACTTCGTCGGGAAGTAAGACTTGGCCACTGGTTGATTCACGAACCTATAACAATATATACATATATATCAAAGTATGTTCAAAATATATTTACAACACTTTTAATATATTTTGATATTTTAAGTTTATTAAGTCAGCTGTCCTCGTTAGTAACCTACAACTAGTTGTCCACAGTTAGATATACACAAATAAATCGATAAATATTATCTTGAATCAATCCACGACCCAGTGTATACGTATCTCAGTATTGATCACAAATCAAACTATACATATTTTGGAATCAACCTCAACCCTGTATAGCTAACTCCAACATTCACATATAGAGTGTCTATGGTTGTTCCGAAATATATATAGATGTGTCGACATGATAGGTCGAAACATTGTATACGTGTCTATGGTATCTCAAGATTACATAATATACAATACAAGTTGATTAAGTTATGGTTGGAATAGATTTGTTACCAATTTTCACGTAGCTAAAATGAGAAAAATTATCCAATCTTGTTTTACCCATAACTTCTTCATTTTAAATCCGTTTTGAGTGAATAAAATTGCTATGGTTTCATATTGAACTCTATTTTATGAATCTAAACAGAAAAAGTATAGGTTTATAGTTTTAAAAATAAGTTACAAGTCGTTTTTGTAAAGGTAGTCATTTAAGTCGAAAGAACGACGTCTAGATGACCATTTTAGAAAACATACTTCCACTTTGAGTTTAACCATAATTTTTGGATATAGTTTCATGTTCATAATAAAAATCATTTTCTCAGAATAACAACTTTTAAATCAAAGTTTATCATAGTTTTTAATTAACTAACTCAAAACAGCCCGCGGTGTTACTACAACGGAGTAAATCCGGTTTTACGGTGTTTTTCGTGTTTCTAGGTTTTAAATCATTAAGTTAGCATATCATATAGATATAGAACATGTGTTTAGTTAATTTTAAAAGTCAAGTTAGAAGGATTAACTTTTGTTTGCGAACAAGTTTAGAATTAACTAAACTATGTTCTAGTGATTACAAGTTTAAACCTTCGAATAAGATAGCTTTATATGTATGAATCGAATGATGTTATGAACATCATTACTACCTTAAGTTCCTTGGATAAACCTACTGGAAAATAGAAAAATGGATCTAGCTTCAACGGATCCTTGGATGGCTCAAAGTTCTTGAAGCAGAATCATGACACGAAAACAAGTTCAAGTAAGATCATCACTTGAAATAAGATTGTTATAGTTATAGAAATTGAACCAAAGTTTGAATATGATTATTACCTTGTATTAGAATGATAACCTACTGTAAGAAACAAAGATTTCTTGAGGTTGGATGATCACCTTACAAGATTGGAAGTGAGCTAGCAAACTTGAAAGTATTCTTGATTTTATGTAACTAGAACTTGTAGAATATATGAAGAACACTTAGAAATTGAAGATAGAACTTGAGAGAGATCAATTAGATGAAGAAAATTGAAGAATGAAAGTGTTTGTAGGTGTTTTTGGTCGTTGGTGTATGGATTAGATATAAAGGATATGTAATTTTGTTTTCATGTAAATAAGTCATGAATGATTACTCATATTTTTGTAATTTTATGAGATATTTCATGCTACTTGCCAAATGATGGTTCCCACATGTGTTAGGTGACTCACATGCGCTGCTAAGAGCTGATCATTGGAGTGTATATACCAATAGTACATACATCTAAAAGCTGTGTATTGTACGAGTACGAATACGGGTGCATACGAGTAGAATTGTTGATGAAACTGAACGAGGATGTAATTGTAAGCATTTTTGTTAAGTAGAAGTATTTTGATAAGTGTATTGAAGTCTTTCAAAAGTGTATAAATACATATTAATACACTACATGTATATACATTTTAACTGAGTCGTTAAGTCATCGTTAGTCGTTACATGTAAGTGTTGTTTTGAAACCTTTAGGTTAACGATCTTGTTAAATGTTGTTAACCCAATGTTTATAATATCAAATGAGATTTTAAATTATTATATTATCATGATATTATCATGTATGAATATCTCTTAATATGATATATATACATTAAATGTCTTTACAACGATAATCGTTACATATATGTCTCGTTTAAAAATCATTAAGTTAGTAGTCTTGTTTTTACATATGTAGTTCATTGTTAATATACTTAAAGATATGTTTACTTATCATATTATCATGTTAAATATATATATATATCCATATATATGTCATCATATAGTTTTTACAAGTTTTAACGTTCGTGAATCACCGGTCAACTTGGGTGGTCAATTGTCTATATGAAACATATTTCAATTAATCAAGTCTTAACAAGTTTGATTGCTTAACATGTTGGAAACATTTAATCATATAAATATCAATCTCAATTAATATATATAATCATGGAAAAGTTCGGGTCACTACAATTGCTAAACTTCCACATCCCACCAATGTTAGAGGAGTTAGGAGTTTTCTAGGGCATGCCGGTTTTTACCGACGTTTCATAAAAGATTTTTCTAAAATTGCCACTCCTATGAATAAACTCCTAGAAAAGGATGCTCCATTCATCTTTTCAGATGAATGCATCAAATCTTTTAATATTCTTAAAGAAAAACTTACTAATGCGCCGATCATGATAACTCCAAATTGGAATCTACCATTTGAACTTATGTGCGATGCAAGTGATTTTGCAATGGGAGCCGTTTTAGGACAAAGGATTGAAAAATGATTTCAACCTATATATTATGTTCGTAAGACGTTACAAGGAGCACAAACAAATTACACAACTACTGAAAAAGAACTTCTTGCTATTGTTTTTGCTTTTGACAAATTTCGTTCATATCTCGTTCTAGCTAAAACGGTGGTCTATACCGACCATTCTGCTCTTAGATACCTATTTTCGAAACAAGATGCCAAACCAAGATTAATCCGTTGGATCTTACTCTTACAAGAGTTCGATATTGAAATCCGAGATAAAAAGGGAGCAGAAAATCTCGCCGCTGATCATCTTTCTCATCTTGAAAATCCCGAATTAGAAGTTCAAAATGAATCGGCCATACAAGACAACTTTCCTGATGAATATTTATTGAAGATAGATTATAGTGAAATTCCATGGTTTGCAGACTATGCAAACTACTTAGTATGTGGATTCCTTGAAAAAGGATTATCGTACCAAAAACGAAAGAAATTCTTTAGTGATATAAAACACTATTTCTGGGAAGATCCACATTTGTTTAAAAGTTGTCCCGATGGAATAATACGCCAATGTGTATTCGGAGATGAAGCTAGTTAAATCTTAAACCATTGTCATACAGGACCAACAGGAGGGCATTTTGGGCCTCAACTTACAGCAAGAAAAGTTTACGATGCTGGATTCTATTGGCCTACAATTTTCAAAGACGCACACCTTCTTTGCAAATCCTGTGATGCATGTCAAAGGGCCGGAAAAATAAGTCAACGTGATGAAATGCCACAAAATGTCATTCAAGTATGTGAAGTATTTGACATTTGGGGTATTGACTTTATGGGTCCATTTTCAAAATCTCATAATAATCTCTACATTCCCGTTGCCATTGATTATGTATCTAAATGGGCGGAAGCACAAGCTCTCCTGACTAACGATGCACGAGTTGTAGTCAACTTTTTAAAACATCTTTTTGCAAGGTTCGGAACACCGAAAGCTTTAATAAGTGATCGGGGTACTCATTTTTGTAACAATCAACTTGAGAAAGTTCTCAAAAGATATGGAGTAACTCATAAAATCTCAACCACTTATCATCCACAAACAAGTGGACAAGTTGAAAATACCAACCGAGCTTTAAAACGTATTCTAGAGAAAACCGTAGGATCAAATTCGAAGGAATGGTCCATGAAATTGGAGGATGCACTCTGGGCTTTTAGAACAGCCTACAAAACTCCAATTAGAACCACACCTTTTAGACTCATTTACGGAAAAGCATGTCATCTTCCAGTAGAAATTGAACACAAAGCATTTTGGGCTTTGAAGACATGTAATCTTGATTTTCATGAAGCCGGACGTCTACGGTTAAGTCAACTAAATGAATTAGAAGAATTAAGACATGAAGCATATGAAAATTCGTTAATCTATAAGGAAAGAACGAAGAAATGGCATGATAAAAGAATCAGAAGTTCAAAAGAATTTAACGAAGGAGACAGAGTTCTTCTTTTCAATTCTCGATTCAAGCTATTTCCTGAAAAATTGAAATCAAGATGGTTTGGACCATTTATAGTCAAAAGTGTTTTCCCATATGGAACAATAGAGTTAATAAATTCAAATGGGATTGAATTTAAAGTTAATGGTCACAGAGTTAAACATTACGTACATGGTCCGATGGAAGTTGATAATGAAGTCAATCATAATTTCACCACTCAATGAAAACATAAATATGTTATCAACAACATATGAAAAATCAAAATTGGAAAATAGGGAGGATTCAAATTGGAGTGATGAAGAAGAATTCCTATATAAACCTCCCATTCCAAAAAATGAAGGAAAAGAAGTTCAAATAGAAGTGAAAGAACCAAGAAAAGAACACCCAAAAAAGGTTTACAAACCAACTCGACTTACTAAAGTAGGAGACCCGGGCGAATTTATCATTTCTTGCTTGCTTAATGATGGTGCTATATATAATGTACTCTCTGATTTAGGAGCAAGTGCAAATATTATGCCTCTTTCCTTATACAAAAGATTAGGTATGGGTAAATTAAAACCAACCAAAATAAGTGTTCAATCATTTGACCTAACCATTAAACACCCGGTTGGAATAGCAAATAATTATTTGTTAACGTGGGAAGTTTGACCTTTGTTGCAAACTTCATAGTGATTAATATGGAGGAAAACCTTGATATTCCTCTAATTTTAGGTCTCCCATTTTTAGCAACCACCGAGGCGTTCATTGATGTAAGAGAAGGTAGAATGACACTTAGGGATGGTGATAAATCGATCACCTTTGTGAACCGAAAGTGTAGATCTCCACCAACCAAAACTGTTAAACCAATAAAAACAGATAAGTGTGGGGAAGATGAAAAAACACTTAATTATGATCCGATCACAAAGAACCCCGTTGATGATACGAAATTAGATGAACCCGTTTTTAACAGTTCAACGAAGAAACTTTATAAACGGATTCACGATGCTAGGATTAAGGGAAACTTTAAGTTATGTAACCGATTAGTATCCAATTTATCGCCAAAAGAAAAGGCAATGTTAGTTGAATTTGTGAAAGTTACAGAGGAAATCAACAATTGGCTTGAAGTAAAAGTCAAAGATATACAAGTTGTTGATAGTCCAATTGAAAACGAAGTTAATCACAATTTCGACACCAAATCTAACTAAGTATGGGGAGAATCGAATCTATTTAGGGTTATTTATATTTCTGTTAGAGTTAGATATTCTGTTTTCATGTAGTTTCCGAAAATGGAATCCGTATGGTCTTTCCCTAGCAGACCCTAAAGAACTAGTCTTCTCCCCCCATTCTGAATTTTTATTTTCTTTTAGGTTTTACGAGATGAAGAATTCCTTTGATCTGAACCATGGTCTAATGCTACACGCTTTGATTACTAAATGTAATAATGACACACTCCCGAGTGACCTGGTGTCAGTGATAAGAAGCAGATGTGACGAAGTAAGAAAAGAACTCAGAAAAGATCATCATAAGATACATTTTGGAAAAGGAAAATCAAAATCCGCAACAAAAAGAAGAGCACGACACCTTGAAAGATGTTACAAATGCAGAAAATGGTCACACGAAGGTAAATGTTCAAATAATCAAAATATTCAAATACCAAATTTGTTACTCTATGCAGAGAAGGGCCGTTTATATGTTTAGAAGAAAAGATATTGAAAATTCGAGGTTATGCTTACGTAGCTATGGAAAACCAAATCACACGACTCTCCTACGAGTCAGCTAAAGCAGGTCTCTGAGAATTCTTTCTCACAGGTAAGTATGTACAGTTTTTATTTTTTTTATTGCTTTTAACCTTTTGATAATAAACGCTGAATCGTTCGCTATAAAGTATTAAATTGGTATTCAACAAAATTAGGTATGCGTAACCGAAATTATTGATATCATACAAAAATTTATTACATCACTGCGAAATTTACCGTTTATTCTTAAGGTATAAATATCTTTAATCAATCAACCCAAAATATTTCAAAAATTCTTCAGGAGTAAAACTAGGTCGTTGAACCGAAATTACTTTACCGAAAAGAGGGGCGTATATTTTTGATAATATTTGATTGATTAAAGTGGGATAAAAGACCAAAAAGATTTTTAATTTTAATTTTTACCTTATTTTTAAAATTAATACATAAATATTAAATTATTAATGTAAATTTTTAAAATAAATATATTTAAGTTTTTAAGTATTTTAAAAATTAATATTTTTAATATAAGTTTGTAAAATTAATGTACAAAAATATTAATAATATTAATATGAAATTTTATGCATTTTAAATTTAAGTTTGGTGTGAATTTAAAAACAAAAATTTACTTTATTTCATTAAGTTAAAAATTTGATATTTAAAATTCGTCGTGAGTTGAAAACTAGGTCGTTGAACCGAAAATGCTTTACCCGAGGGAGGGACGAGAAATTTTATTATCATTATTTTTAATCTTATTGAATTAAAGTATGCCAAAAACATTAAAAAAAACCAAAAATCTTTGCTTTTAAAACAAACGCCAATATGTTTGGAAACTTTGGTAAAATTTAATCAATTTTCTACGCTAATCACCCTCAATAATTTAAATTGTTACTGATTTCTTGCAAATGAGGGAATTGCAAGATCTTAAGTGTGAGAAAGGGTTAAATTCTTTTGGATTTTTAAAATTTATGACTTATACACTTGGTTACCATTAAAAATACTAGTAACGCAGTAGTTGTATTAGAATCTAGTGCTCTCTGATAATAAAGAATAGCCCTAGTCTTATATACTGACTACTCAATTCTAGTAAAAAAATTTCAAAATTTTCAAATAAATGAATTCAAAATCATGTTTATACATATTTATGAATGATAAAACTAGGTGTTAACACCGAAATTATTGTTACCTCGTAAAGGACATAAATTGAGAAACAACTTAAAATTATAGAATTCATTTAAAATGGAATAGAGGACAATAAAAAGGCAAAGAAAGGAAAATAAAAGCCAAGTGTGGGAAAAATTTACCAAGATATTTAGAACATATATCACATATTTTTATACAAATAATTGAAGATACTTTTATTTTGGACAAAATTAACCATTTTACCAAATTTCTTATAATATATTTGAAAGAAAAGATGGATCTACACGATGAATCAATTCCATCATTAAAAGGAAGTAAAGTCTTTCGAAAAAGACACGCGCTTCTTGATTTAGGTCAGGAAGTTGTCGTCCAGACCAGCTGTAGGTTGACGAAAAATCTAGAAAAGTCATCTCTAAAATCAGCAGGAAATCCACGGACCTCAACATCAAACAGGGTCGCCAAGTGGTCAGACTTATCCTAACTATGAGAGGATCTGTCGCGTAAAATGGGGAGGGCGCCGTGCAAATTAGCTTGATAAGACTAATGAATCAGACCCCCAGAAAGGATAATCTCTTTAAAGATCAAAAATCAGCTTTTAAGACTGATATTACTCAATCCTTGAGATTGATTTTTAAAGATTGAGAATTACAAACTCATGGAATTCGATGATATCTAAACTCGAGCTTGAACGAGAAAATATTTTGATTAAATTAAAACCGATTTATTTTCTGAAAATCCATTTTTAATGCGTTCATTACCATTGAACGTAAAATCCTAAGAATTCACCGAAATTCATTAGGTCACCTGAACCAAATCGGGTGTCACCCGTAAGAACGGTGGTTGTATAGCATGGTTGAAGACAGGACCTTGTGCCAGACCGAAAAACTATAGGGTGAGCTTTACTATTGCTCCTACCAAGGATAGTAATTGCATCCGACACGTTATAGACCATAAACAAAAGCATGTCACGGGACATTGCCTTAACAGTTACTTGTTCAACGCTTTTCTTTACAACCGGACGGTAGTTTACCGAAAGGTAAAATACGGAACAAGTATACTTGACGTGTTGCTTTCCCAATACAAGGTTAGCAAGTGGGTGACATAAAACCGCAAGTTTTGAGCTAAAATTTTCAAATATGAAACCCACCAAACCCACAAAAATAATTTGCAAACACCGGTGAAGGGTTATTCCGGAAAACTTATCTAGGGTAAAAGCTAGATTTAATTTTCAAAAGATCAAATGTTTTCATAAAGATCCAATTTCCTTAAAGGATCTAAATTTTCATAGCCAAATGAGACTGTAAACCACATCGTTACTACCATTGTTCATACCGCCGTATAGAAATCACTGATGTACAAAGTGTGAAGAATAAAGAAGTGATTCTATTATTTTTATTTCAAGACTATATTGCTCGAGGACAAGCAACGCTCAAGCGTGAGAATATTTGATAATGCTAAAAACGAACATATATTTCATAGCATTATCCCTCAAGAAAAACAAGCTTTTAGTTGCAATTGTTCTATTTACAAGTAATATTCGTTTAAATAAATAAGTGCGGAGACAAAAGGCGAAAATGAAGATTTGAAGAGGCAAATGACCAAAAAGCTCAAAAGTACAAACTACAATCAAAGTAGTTCAAATTATTGGTGAGAAACGTCTAGAAATTACAAAAGTACAAGTTACAAAACGCAAAGTACAAGATATTAAATTATACGAAAAAGCGTTCGAAAATCCGGAACCGGGACATGAACCAACTTTCAACGCGCGACGCAACGGAGTTAAAATTACAAGTCAACTATGCACATAAATATAATATAATATATAAATAATTCTTAAAATTATATATATATTATATATATATTTATAAAACGTCGGCAAGCTAGGAGCCAAAGTTGGTGAGATGGAATCTAACACTTCGCAATCGCGGAGCTGTGAAGGAGAATTCCTTCGAGATCGCGGAGCACACCAAAACAGAAATGGGGCCTATAAAAGGCAATGCATTCTATCGATTTCATAATATCTTTTTCTCTTCCTATCTATCAACGTATATATATATATATATATATATATATATATATATATATATATATATATATATATATATATATATATATATATATATATATATATATATAATTTTAATTTTAATAATAATAAGGGTATGTTAGCGAATGTTGTAAGGGTGTAAGTCAAAATTCTGTCCGTGTAACGCTACGCTTGAAATGTCCATTTCATATTGATTATAAACGTTCCATATTAATTGATTTCGTTGCGAGGTTTTGACCTCTATATGAGACGTTTTTCAAAGACTGCATTCATTTTTAAAACAACCATAACCTTTATTTTATCAATAAAGGTTTCAAAAGCATTACGTAGATTATCAAATAATGATAATCTAAAATATACTATTTACACACGACCATTACATAATGGTTTAAAATAGAAATATATTACATCCACATATGTTTCTTGAATGCAGTTTTTACATAATATCATACAAACATGGACTCCAAATCTTGTCCTTATTTTAGTATGCAACAGCGGAAGCTCTTAATATTTACCTGAGAATAAACATGCTTTAAACATCAATAAAAATGTTGGTGAGTTATAGGTTTAACCTATATATATCAAATCGTAAAAATAGACCACAAGATTTCATATTTCAATATACATCTCATACATAGAGATAAAAATCATTCATATGGTGAACACCTGGTAACCGACATTAACAAGATGCATATATAAGAATATCCCCATCATTCCAGGACACCCTTCGGATATGATATAAATTTCGAAGTACTAAAGCATCTGGTACTTTGGATGGGATTTGTTAGGCCCAATAGATCTATTTTCAGGATTCGCGTCAATTAGGGTGTATGTTCCCTAATTCTTAGATTACCAGACTTATTAAAAAAGGGCATATTCGATTTCGATAATTCAACCATATAATGTAGTTTCACGTACTTGTGTCTATTTTGTAAATCATTTATAAAATCTGCATGTATTCTCATCCCAAAAATAGTAGATTCTAAAAGTGGGACTATAACCCACTTTCACAGATTTTTACTTCGTCGGGAAGTAAGACTTGGCCACTGGTCGATTCACGAACCTATAACAAATATGTACATAATTATCAAAGTATATTCAAAATATATTTACAACACTTTTAATACATTTTGATGTTTTAAGTTTATTAAGTCAGCTGTCCTCGTTAGTAACCTACAACTAGTTGTCCAACGTTAGATGTACAGAAAAAAATTGATATATATTATCTTGAATCAATCCACGACCCAATGTATACACGTCTCAGGCTAGATCACAACTCAAAGTATATATATTTTTGGAATCAACATCAACCCTGTATAGCTAACTCCCACATTACTGCATATAGAGTGTCTATGGTTGTTCCAAATAATATATACACATGGGTCGATATGATATGTCAAAACATTTGCATACGTCTCTATGGTATCCCAAGATTACATAATATATTAGAATACATGTATAATACAATATAAGTTAGCTAGGATATGATTAATATAGATTTGTTACCAATTTTCACGTTGCTACAACAAGAAAAATTATCCAATCTTGTTTTACCCATAACTTCTTCATTTTAAATCCGTTTTGAGTGAATCAAATTGCTATGGTTTCATATTGAACTCTATTTTATGAATCTAAACAGAAAAAGTATAGGTTTATTGTCAGAAATATAAGTTACAAGTCATTTTTGTAAAGGTAGTCATTTCAGTCGAAAGAACGACGTCTAGATGACCATTTTAGAAAACATACTTCCACTTTGAGTTTAACCATGATTTTTGGATATAGTTTCATGTTCATAAGAAAAATCATTTTCCCAGAAGAACAACTTTTAAATCAAAGTTTATCATAGTTTTTAATTAACTAACCCAAAACAGCCCTCGGTGTTACTACGATGGCGTAAATCCGGTTTTACGGTGTTTTTCGTGTTTCCAGGTTTTAAATCATTAAGTTAGAATATCATATAGATATAGAACATGTGTTTAGTTGATTTTAAAAGTCAAGTTAGAAGGATTAACTTTTGTTTGCGAACAAGTTTAGAATTAACTAAACTATGTTCTAGTGATTACAAGTTTAAACCTTCGAATAAGATAGCTTTATATGTATGAATCGAATGATGTTATGAACATCATTACTACCTCAAGTTTTTTGGATAAAGCTACTGGAAATGTGAAAAATGGATCTAGCTTCAAAGGATCCTTGGATGGCTTGAAAGTTCTTGAAGCAGAATCATGACACGAAAACAGTTCAAGTAAGATTTTCACTCGAAATAAGATTGTTATAGTTATAGAAATTGAATCAAAGTTTGAATATGAGTATTACCTTGTATTAGAAAGATATCTTACTGTAAATAAGAAAGATTTTTTAAGGTTGGATGATCACTCTACAAGATTGGAAGTAAGCTAGCAAACTTGGAAGTATTCTTGATTTTATGAAACTAGAACTTGTAGAATTTATGAAGAACACTTAGAACTTGAAGATAGAACTTGAGAGAGATCAATTAGATGAAGAAAATTGAAGAATGAAAGTGTTTATAGGTGTTTTTGGTCGTTGGTGTATGGATTAGATATAAAGGATATGTAATTTTGTTTTCATGTAAATAAGTCATGAATGATTACTCATATTTTTGTAATTTTATGAGATATTTCATGCTAGTTGCCAAATGATGGTTCCCACATGTGTTAGGTGACTCACATGGGCTGCTAAGAGCTGATCATTGGAGTGTATATACCAATAGTACATACATCTAAAAGCTGTGTATTGTACGAGTACGAATACGGGTGCATACGAATAGAATTGTTGATGAAACTGAACGAGGATGTAATTGTAAGAATTTTTGTTAAGTAAAAGTATTTTGATAAGTGTCTTGAAGTCTTTCAAAAGTTAATGAATACATATTAAAACACTACATGTATATACATTTTAACTGAGTCGTTAAGTCATCGTTAGTCGTTACATGTAAATGTTGTTTTGAAACCTTTAGGTTAACGATCTTGTTAAATGTTGTTAACCCAATGTTTATAATATCAAATGAGATTTTAAATTATTATATTATAATGATATTATGGTGTACGAATATCTCTTAATATGATATATATACATTAAATGTCGTTACAACGATAATCGTTACATATATGTCTCGTTTCAAAATCATTAAGTTAGTAGTCTTGTTTTTACATATGTAGTTCATTATTAATATTCTTAATGATATGTTTACTTATCATAATATCATATTAACTATATATATAACCATATATATGTCATCATATAGTTTTTACAAGTTTTAACGTTCGTGAATCACCGGTCAACTTAAGTGGTCAATTGTCTATATGAAACCTATTTCAATTAATCAAGTCTTAACAAGTTTGATTGCTTAATATGTTGGAAACACTTAATCATGTAAATAACAATTTCATTTAATATATATATAAACATGGAAAAGTTCGGGTCACTACAACGCTATTTTTAATCATTGTAAGTTATGTTCAACCTTTTTAAATTAATGTCTCGTAGCTAAGTTATTATTATGCTTATTTAATGCCGAAGTAATCATGATGTTCGACTAAATATTAAAATTGGGTAATTGGACTTTGTACCATAATTGGGGTTTGGATAAAAGAACGACACTTGGGGAAATTAGACTATGGGCTATTAATGGGTTTTATATTAACTTAACGATACCCCGTTAATTTAATATAAAGGTTATAATTTGACATATTTATATATAACAACATACGCTTGACTGGATACGGTGGGCGGGATATCTATAAATACCAATAATTGTCCATTTTACCGGACACGGGACTGGATTAATAGTTAATGGACTAGTTAAAACAGGGGTGGATTACATTCAAGGGTAATTGGTGTAATTGTTAACAAAGTAGTAAAACCTTGGATTATACGCAGTCGATAACCTGGTGTATTCATTAAACAAAGTATTAAGACCTTGTTACAATTCGAGTCCCCAATTAGTTGGAATATTTGAATTCGGGAATAAGAAAAATTTGACGAAGACTTTCGCATTTTATGATTATGACTGATGGACTTTTATGGACAAATCCGTATGGACATATTAAATGATCCAGGATAAAGGACAATTAACCCATGATAATAAACTAAAATCAACACGTCAAACATCATGATTACGGAAGTTTAAATAAGCATAATTCCTTTATTTCATATTTAATTGCACTTTTAAGTATCGCACTTTTATTTACTGTCATTTTATTTAATTGCACTTTTAGTTATCGTACTTTTTAATTATTGCACTTTTCTTTATCCTAATTTCATTATCGTTATTTACTTTACGCTTTAAATTAAGTCTTTTACATTTTTAATTTTTTTTTACATTAGGTTTTAACTGCGACTAAAGTTTTAAAATCGACAAACCGGTCATTAAATGGTAAAAATCCCCTTTTATAATAATAATACTACTTATATATATTTATATATTTACAAATATAGTTTTAAAAATATAGCGTTAAACTTGGCGAGTTCCCTGTGGACGAACCGGACTTACTAAAAACTACACTACTGTACGATTAGGTACACTGCCTATAAGTGTTGTAGCAAGGTTTAGGTATATCCACTCTATAAATAAATAAATAACTTGTGTAAAATTGTATCGTATTTAATAGTATTTTCCTTGTAAAAATATAACTATTTCGTATACACCTCTACGCACATCAACATGTATATACATTTTAACTGAGTCGTTATGTCATCGTTAGTCGTTACATGTAAGTGTTGTTTTGAAATATTTAAGTTAACGATCTCATTTAATGTTCTTAACCCAATGTTTATTATATCTAATGAGATGTTAAATTATTACATTATAATGATATTATGATGTATGAATATATCTTAATGTGATATATATACATTAAAATGTCGTTACAACGATAATCGTAACATATATGTCTCGTTTCGAAATTCTTAAGTTAGTAGTCTTGTTTTACATATGTAGTTCATTGTTAACATACTTAGTGATATATATAATTATCATTTTATCATGTTAAATATAGTGTAACAATATCTTAATATGATACATATGTATTTAGTAAGACGCTTTATAACGATAATCGTTATATATATCGTTTCGAGTTTCTTAACTTAGTAGTCTCATTTTTATGTATATAACTCATTATTAATATACCTAATGAGATACTTACTTATCATAATATCATGTTAACTATATATATATATATATATATATATATATATATATATATATATATATATATATATATATATATATATCATATACTTTTTACAAGTTTTAACGTTCGTGAATCGCCGGTCATTTTGGGTGGGCAATTGTCTACATGAAACCTATTTCAATTAATCAAGTCTTAACAAGTTTGATTGGTTAACATGTTGGAAACATTTAATCATGCAAATATAGTTTTCATTTAATATATATAATCATGGAAAAGTTCGGGTCACTACAGTATATGCTTCGGAGTTTTCGGGATTTCCCAGTTTTCACGGTTTCAATCTTTGACGGATCAACCTGAATACCTTCTTTGTTCACTACGTGACCGAGGAATTGAACTTCTTTCAACCAAAATACACACTTTAAAAACTTAGCTTACAATTTTTCATTCCTCAACAATTCTAGCACTTTTCTCAAATGTTCTCCGTACTCTTGATCATTCTTTGAGTAAATAAGTATGTCATCGATGAAAACAATGCCAAACTTATCAAGGTATGGTCCACACACTCGGTTCATGAGGTCCATGAACACAGCTGGTGCGTTAGTAAATCCAAACGGCATAACCATAAACTCATAATGACCGTAACGAGTTCTAAAAGCAGTCTTCGGAATATCATCCTCCTTCACCCGTATTTGATGATACCCGGAACGTAAATTAATCTTCGAGTAAACTGATTAACCTTGTAAATGATCAAATAAGTCATCGATTCTCGGTAGTGGATAATGGTTCTTGATGATAAGTTTGTTCAACTCTCGGTAGTCAATACATAACCTAAATGTACCATCCTTCTTTTTGACAAACAACACCGGAGCTCCCCACGGTGTTGTACTTAGTCGAATGAAACCACGTTCTAAAAGTTCTTGTAATTGGCTTTGTAATTCCTTCATTTCTCTGGGTGCGAGTCTGTAAGGAGAACGACCTATCGGTGCAGCTCCTGGTACAAGATCTATTTGAAATTCAATAGATCGGTGTGGAGGTAGTCCCAGTAATTCTTTCGGAAATACATCGGAAAATTCTTTTGCAACGGGAACATCATTGATGTTCTTTTCTTCAGAATTTATTTTCTCGATGTGTGCTATAACGGCATAGCAACCTTTTCTTATTAGCTTTTGCGCCTTCAAGTTACTAATAAGATTTAACTTCTCGTTGCTCTTCTCTCCGTACACCATTAAAGGTTTTCCTTTTTCTCGTACAATGCGAATTGCATTTTCGTAACATACGACCTCTGCTCTCTCCCTTTTCAACCAGTCCATGCCAATTATCACATCAAAACTCTCTAACTCTACTAGTATCAAATCAATCTTAAACGTTTCGCTAACTAGTTTAATTTCTCGATTCCGACATATTTTATCTGCTGTAATTAATTTACCGTTTGCTAATTCGAGTAAAAATTTATTATCCAAAGGTGTCAATGGATAACTTAATTTAGCACAAAAAACTCTACTCATATAGCTTCTTTCCGCACCAGAATCAAATAAAATATAAGCAGATTTATTGTCAATAAGAAACGTACCCGTAACAAGCTCCGGGTCTTCCTGCGCTTCTGTCGTATTAATATTGAAAACTCTTCCGCGGCCTTGCCAATTAGTATTCTCTTGGTTTGGGAAATTTCTAATAATGTGGCCCGGTTTTCCACATCCATAACATACTACGGCGGCATTATTTGTACCGACATTATTTGTTCCTTTAATTTTGTTATTCGTCGGTCCGTAGACCTCACACTTTGCCGCACCATGACCATTTCTATTACACTTGGTGCAAAATGTCATGCCGAACCCATTCGGATGGTACTCTTCAAACCTTTGGCATGGCTGTTTTTGCTTCTTGTTGTTATAGGGATTGTTGTTGTTGTTGCGGTTGTTATTGTTGTTGGAATGATTTTTGTAGTAGTTGTTGTGGTTGGTATGGTTGTTGTTGCATTTGTTGTTGTGAAAAGTGGTGCGATTGTAGTTGTGATTGTTGAAGCGATAGTTACTGTTGTTGTGTTGGTGACCCTTGTCACTGTTTTCTTCCCATTTTCTCTTGACTTGTTTCATGTTGGCTTCTTCGGCTGCCCGCTCTTTAATTCTTCCTTCAATCTGGTTTATGAGTTTGTGAGCCATTCGACTTGCCTTTTGTATGGAGGTGGGCTCGTTTGAACTCACATCTTCCTGAATCCTTTCTGGTAACCCTTTTACAAACGCGTCGATCTGCTCTTCTTCATCTTCGAACACTCTTGGACACAATAGGCACAACTCTATGAATCGTCGTTCGTATGTGGTAATATCGAATCCTTGCGTTCGTAATCCTCTAAGCTCTACCTTGAGCTTATTGACCTCAATTCTGGGACGGTACTGCTCATTCATCATGTGTTTGAATGCTGACCACGGTAGTGCGTAAGCAGCATCTTGTCCCACTTGCTCGAGATAGGTGTTCCACCATGTTAACGCGGTACATGTGAAGGTATACGTAGCGTACTTTACCCTGTCTTCTTCAGTACATTTAATTATGGCAAACACCTATTTGACCTTCTCAGTCCACCGTTTTAAAACGATTGGGCCTTCGGTTCCATCGAATTACAGAGGTTTACAGGCAGTGAATTCTTTGTAGGAGCAACCTACACAATTTCTTGTGGTGTTAGTTCCATTGCTAGATTCAAAGTTATTGTTGTTTTGCATCGCAGTTTGTACTGCAGCTACGTTTGCTGCAAGGAAAACACAGAAGTCTTCCTCGCTTATGTTCAAGTTCTGACGAGTAGTTGGTGCCATTTCCTTCAAAAATAGCCGAAAGAATTAAGTTAATCATATAGAATATTAAGAGTAGTCAATAGTATTTCATAGCATAATATGAACTTATTTATAAAAGCTTTTTCTTCATATTAGCGTTTTATAATTCTTAATTCGGATAGTACCTACCCGTTAAATTCATACTTAGTAGCTAATATACAATTCAACTACTGCAATTCTATATGAAAAACTGATTACAATAATATTTCGCGTTCCAACTTTTATACAATATTTTACAATCATAAAATACCGCTATTTTACATACAGGATGAAATATAGCACACAAAAACATTGATACAAGGCAGTTGTGAAAACAATTCTAGTTAAACGCAAGTCGTTCAGCAAAGGCAATAAAGATACGTAATTTATAGGTCTAGAAGCAAGTCATGCATTCAAGTTTTACTAATACTATTTCTCATCCTTGGTCATGTGGAAAATAACCATTGTGGCAGTTCGCAAGACAGCATGTTGTAACGTTGTCAAAAGGACGGGGGTTACGTAATGCCTAACAGCCCCGTAACAATTTAAAAACCTTATCTCTCACCCTAACTACTGAATCCGTCACCTGTGGAAATGTTTTATTTAGAAGTTGCAATCCGCTGTTCTTTTTCTCAATTTAGTGAGAAGCGAACATCACTAACCCGTAAACATAACATGCTTCTTTAAGTTGCATGTTTGAAGCTCTTTCTAAAGCACGAAGTCCTATGTTGGGATATGTGGAGTCAAAATAGGCTCTCAACCCGTAGAGAAAAATTGCATTAGGGTTTCCCGCACCTAATGCCTTAAAGAAAACACGTCGTAACTTAAGGTTTCCCCAATGTGAGATACACCATCTATCGAAGGAAAGCCTTTTATAAACCAAGGCATGCCTGGAATGTCTTTCAAATGTTCTACAAACTAATCTCGCCATAAACAATTGAGCCGATGACTCCTGACAAACTCTAGACAAGATTTCATCAATCATATCCCCTGGTAGGTCTTCTAAAATATTCAGTTGTCTATCCTTAATGTAGTGACCCGAACTTTTCCATGTTTATATATATTAATTGAGATTGATATTTACATGATTAAATGTTTCCAACATGTTAAGCAATCAAACTTGTTAAGACTTGATTAATTGAAATATGTTTCATATAGACAATTGACCACCCAAGTTGACCGGTGATTCACGAATGTTAAAACTTGTAAAAACTATATGATGACATATATATGGATATATATATAGTTAACATGATACTATGATAAGTAAACATATCATTAAGTATATTAACAATGAACTACATATGTAAAAACAAGACTACTAACTTAATGATTTTTAAACGAGACATATATGTAACGATTATCGTTGTAAAGACATTTAATGTATATATATCATATTAAGAGATATTCATACATGATAATATCATGATAATATAATAATTTAAAATCTCATTTCATATTATAAACATTGGGTTAACAACATTTAACAAGATCGTTAACCTAAAGGTTTCAAAACAACACTTATATGTAACGACTAACGATGACTTAACGACTCAGTTAAAATGTATATACATGTAGTGTTTTAATATGTATTTATACACTTTTGAAAGACTTCAATACACTTATCAAAATACTTCTACTTAACAAAAATGCTTACAATTACATCCTCGTTCAGTTTCATCAACAATTCTACTCGTATGCACCCGTATTCGTACTCGTACAATACACAGCTTTTAGATGTATGTACTATTGGTATATACACTCCAATGATCAGCTCTTAGCAGCCCATGTGAGTCACCTAACACATGTGGGAACCATCATTTGGCAACTAGCATGAAATATCTCATAAAATTACAAAAATATGAGTAATCATTCATGACTTATTTACATGAAAACAAAATTACATATCCTTTATATCTAATCCATACACCAACGACCAAAAACACCTACAAACACTTTAATTCTTCAATTTTCTTCATCTAATTGATCTCTCTCAAGTTCTATCTTCAAGTTCTAAGTGTTCTTCATAAATTCCAAAAGTTCTAGTTTCATAAAATCAAGAATACTTTCAAGTTTGCTAGCTCACTTCCAATCTTGTAAGGTGATCATCCAACCTCAAGAAATCTTTGTTTCTAACAGTAGGTTATCATTCTAATACAAGGTAATAATCATATTCAAACTTTGGTTCAATTTCTATAACTATAACAATCTTATTTCAAGTGATGATCTTACTTGAACTTGTTTTCGTGTCATGATTCTGCTTCAAGAACTTCGAGCCATCCAAGGATCCATTGAAGCTAGATCCATTTTTCTCTTTTCCAGTAGGTTTATCCAAGGAACTTAAGGTAGTAATGATGTTCATAACATCATTCGATTCATACATATAAAGCTATCTTATTCGAAGGTTTAAACTTGTAATCACTAGAACATAGTTTAGTTAATTCTAAACTTGTTCGCAAACAAAAGTTAATCCTTCTAACTTGACTTTTAAAATCAACTAAACACATGTTCTATATCTATATGATATGCTAACTTAATGATTTAAAACCTGGAAACACTAAAAACACCGTAAAACCGGATTTACGCCGTCGTAGTAACACCGCGGGCTGTTTTGGGTTAGTTAATTAAAAACTATGATAAACTTTGATTTTAAAGTTGTTATTCTGAGAAAATGATTTTTATTATGAACATGAAACTATATCCAAAAATTATGATTAAACTCAAAGTGGAAGTATGTTTTCTAAAATGGTCATCTAGACGTCGTTCTTTCGACTGAAATGACTACCTTTACAAAAACGAATTGTAACTTATTTTTGCGACTATAAACCTATACTTTTCTGTTTAGATTCATAAAATAGAGTTCAATATGAAACCATAGCAATTTGATTCACTCAAAACGGATTTAAAATGAAGAAGTTATGGGTAAAACAAGATTGGATAATTTTTCTCATTTTAGCTACGTGAAAATTGGTAACAAATCTATTCCAACCATAACTTAATCAACTTGTATTGTATATTATGTAATCTTGAGATACCATAGACACGTATACAATGTTTCGACCTATCATGTCGACACATCTATATATATTTCGGAACAACCATAGACACTCTATATGTGAATGTTGGAGTTAGCTATACAGGGTTGAGGTTGATTCCAAAATATATATAGTTTGAGTTGTGATCAATACTGAGATACGTATACACTGGGTCGTGGATTGATTCAAGATAATATTTATCGATTTATTTCTGTACATCTAACTGTGGACAACTAGTTGTAGGTTACTAACGAGGACAGCTGACTTAATAAACTTAAAACATCAAAATATATTAAAAGTGTTGTAAATATATTTTGAACATACTTTGATATATATGTATATATTGTTATAGGTTCGTGAATCAACCAGTGGCCAAGTCTTACTTCCCGACGAAGTAAAAATCTGTGAAAGTGAGTTATAGTCCCACTTTTAAAATCTAATATTTTTGGGATGAGAATACATGCAGGTTTTATAAATGATTTACAAAATAGACACAAGTACGTGAAACTACATTCTATGGTTGAATTATCGAAATCGAATATGCCCCTTTTTATTAAGTCTGGTAATCTAAAAATTAGGGAACAGACACCCTAATTGACGCGAATCCTAAAGATAGATCTATTGGGCCTAACAAACCCCATCCAAAGTACCGGATGCTTTAGTACTTTGAAATTTATATCATATCCGAAGGGTGTCCCGGAATGATGGGGATATTCTTATATATGCATCTTGTTAATGTCGGTTACCAGGTGTTCACCATATGAATGATTTTTATCTCTATGTATGGGATGTGTATTGAAATATGAAATCTTGTGGTCTATTGTTACGATTTGATATATATAGGTTAAACCTATAACTCACCAATATTTTTGTTGACGTTTAAAGCATGTTTATTCTCAGGTGAATATTAAGAGCTTCCGTTGTTGCATACTAAAATAAGGACAAGATTTGGAGTTCATGTTTGTATGATATTGTGTAAAAACTGCATTCAAGAAACTGATTTCGATGTAACATATTTGTATTGTAAACCATTATGTAATGGTCGTGTGTAAACAGGATATTTTAGATTATCATTATTTGATAATCTACGTAAAGCTTTTTAAACCTTTATTTATGAAATAAAGGTTATGGTTTGTTTTAAAAATGAATGCAGTCTTTGACCTCTATATGAGACGTTTTTCAAAGACTGCATTCATTTTTAAAACAAACCATAACCTTTATTTCATAGATAAAGGTTTTAAAAAGCTTTACGTAGATTATCAAATAAAGATAATCTAAAATATCCTGTTTACACACGACCATTACATAATGGTTTACAATACAAATATGTTACAACAAAATAAGTTTCTTGAATGCAGTTTTTACACAATATCATACAAGTATGGACTCCAAATCTCGTCCTTATTTAAGTATGCGACAGCGGAAGCTCTTAATAATCACCTGAGAATAAACATGCTTAAAACGTCAACAAAAATGTTGGTGAGTTATAGGTTTAACCTATATATATCAAATCATAATAATAGACCACAAGATTTCATATTTCAATACACATCCCATACATAGAGATAAAAATCATTCATATGGTGAACACCTGGTAACCGACATTAACAAGATGCATATATAAGAATATCCCCATCATTCCGGGACACCCTTCGGATATGATATAAATTTCGAAGTACTAAAGCATCCGGTTCTTTGGATGGGGTTTGTTAGGCCCAATAGATCTATCTTTAGGATTCGCGTCAATTAGGGTGTCTGTTCCCTAATTCTTAGATTACCAGACTTAATAAAAAGGGGCATATTTGATTTCGATAATTCAACCATAGAATGTAGTTTCACGTACTTGTGTCTATTTTGTAAATCATTTATAAAACCTGCATGTATTCTCATCCCAAAAATATTAGATTTTAAAAGTGGGACTATAACTCACTTTCACAGATTTTTACTTCGTCGGGAAGTAAGACTTGGCCACTGGTTGATTCACGAACCTATAACAATATATACATATATATCAAAGTATGTTCAAAATATATTTACAACACTTTTAATATATTTTGATATTTTAAGTTTATTAAGTCAGCTGTCCTCGTTAGTAACCTACAACTAGTTGTCCACAGTTAGATGTACAGAAATAAATCGATAAATATTATCTTGAATCAATCCACGACCCAGTGTATACGTATCTCAGTATTGATCACAACTCAAACTATATATATTTTGGAATCAACCTCAACCCTGTATAGCTAACTCCAACATTCACATATAGAGTGTCTATGGTTGTTCCGAAATATATATAGATGTGTCGACATGATAGGTCGAAACATTGTATACGTGTCTATGGTATCTCAAGATTACATAATATACAATACAAGTTGATTAAGTTATGGTTGGAATAGATTTGTTACCAATTTTCACGTAGCTAAAATGAGAAAAATTATCCAATCTTGTTTTACCCATAACTTCTTCATTTTAAATCCGTTTTGAGTGAATCAAATTGCTATGGTTTCATATTGAACTCTATTTTATGAATCTAAACAGAAAAAGTATAGGTTTATTGTCAGAAAAATAAGTTACAAGTTGTTTTTGTAAAGGTAGTCATTTCAGTCGAAAGAACGACGTCTAGATGACCATTTTAGAAAACATACTTCCACTTTGAGTTTAACCATAATTTTTGGATATAGTTTCATGTTCATAATAAAAATCATTTTCTCAGAATAACAACTTAGAAATCAAAGTTTATCATAGTTTTTAATTAACTAACCCAAAACAGCCCCCGGTTGTAACTACGACGGCGTAAATCCGGTTTTATGGTGTTTATCATGTTTCCGGGTTTTAAATCATTAAGTTAGCATGTCATATAGATATATATCATGTGTATAGTTGATTTTAAAAGTGTAGTTAGAAGGATTAACTTTATTTGCGAACAAGTTTAGAATTAACTAAACTATGTTCTAGTGATTACTAGTTTACCACTTCGAATATGATAGCTTTTTATGTATGAATCGAATGATGTTATGAACATCATTACTACCTTAAGTTCCTTGGATAAACCTACTGGAAAAGAGAAAAATGGATCTAGCTTCAACGGATCCTTGGATGGCTCGAAGTTCTTGAAGCAGAATCATGACACGAAAACAAGTTCAAGTAAGATCATCACTTGAAATAAGATTGTTATAGTTATAGAAATTGAACCAAAGTTTGAATATGATTATTACCTTGTATTAGAATGATAACCTACTGTAAGAAACAAAGATTTCTTGAGGTTGGATGATCACCTTACAAGATTGGAAGTGAGCTAGCAAACTTGAAAGTATTCTTGATTTTATGTAACTAGAACTTGTAGAATTTATGAAGAACACTTAGAACTTGAAGATAGAACTTGAGAGAGATCAATTAGATGAAGAAAATTGAAGAATGAAAGTATTTGTAGGTGTTTTTGGTCGTTGGTGTATGGATTAGATATAAAGGATATGTAATTTTGTTTTCATGTAAATAAGTCATGAATGATTACTCATATTTTTGTAATTTTATGAGATATTTCATGCTAGTTGCCAAATGATGGTTCCCACATGTGTTAGGTGACTCACATGGGCTGCTAAGAGCTGATCATTGGAGTGTATATACCAATAGTACATACATCTAAAAGCTGTGTATTGTACGAGTACGAATACGGGTGCATACGAGTAGAATTGTTGATGAAACTGAACGAGGATGTAATTGTAAGCATTTTTGTTAAGTAGAAGTATTTTGATAAGTGTATTGAAGTCTTTCAAAAGTGTATAAATACATATTAAAACACTACATGTATATACATTTTAACTGAGTCGTTAAGTCATCGTTAGTCGTTACATGTAAGTGTTGTTTTGAAACCTTTAGGTTAACGATCTTGTTAAATTTTGTTAACCCAATGTTTATAATATGAAATGAGATTTTAAATTATTATATTATCATGATATTATCATGTATGAATATCTCTTAATATGATATATATACATTAAATGTCTTTACAACGATAATCGTTACATATATGTCTCGTTTAAAAATCATTAAGTTAGTAGTCTTGTTTTTAGATATGTAGTTCATTGTTAATATACTTAATGATATGTTTACTTATCATAGTATCATGTTAACTATATATATATCCATATATATGTCATCATATAGTTTTTACAAGTTTTAACGTTCGTGAATCACCGGTCAACTTGGGTGGTCAATTGTCTATATGAAACATATTTCAATTAATCAAGTCTTAACAAGTTTGATTGCTTAATATGTTGGAAACATTTAATCATGTAAATATCAATCTCAATTAATATATATAAACATGGAAAAGTTCGGGTCACTACACGTTATATATATCGTTTCGAGTTCTTTAATTCAGTAGTTTTATTTTATGCATATAACTTTGTTCACGAACATTATAGATTAGATGAAAACATGAACATTTTAAAAAGACACTTTGTGATGAATGTCATTATTTTGGCGGGAAAACGCTCGAAGAAAAAAAAAATAGAAACATTCAATGCATTGAATGTTTTGCTGCTGAGTTTTTTTTAAGGGGTTAGAAATTAGGGTTTAGAATTTAGGGGGTTATAAATTAGGGTTTAGAAATTAGGGTTTTGGGTTTAGAAATTAGGGTTTAGGGTTTAGAAATTAGGGCTTAGATTGAATATTTTAACACAAACGGTTTAGAGTTTAGGGTTTAGGGTTTAGGATTTTGGGTTGAGGGTTTACGGAGTAAACCTGAAAACCCAAAACCCTAAACCCTAAACCCAAAACTCTAAATCGGGCTAAATTCGAAAAAAACACTTCACACAAGATGAAAACAAAACGATGCAAATAAACTCAGCAGCAAAACATTCAATGCATTGAATGTTTTAATTTTTTTATTCGAGCGTTTTCCCTCTAAAATAATGACATTCATCACAAAGTGTCTTTTTTAAATGTTCACATTTTCATCTAATTTATAATGTTCGTGAAAAAAGTTTTTTCAAAAAACGAAAAAAAAAAAAAAAAAAAATTTGCTTCCCCCCAAAAAAGTGCTTCCTTCTTGATTGTAACCCTATATATATATATATATATATATATATATATATATATATATATATATATATATATATATATATATATATATATATATATATACATATATATCATGTCGTTTTTACAACTTTTAACATTCGTGAATCGCCGGACAAACTGGGTGGTCAATTGTCTAAATAAAACTCATTTCAATTAATCAAGTCTTAACAAGTTTGATTGCTTAATATGTTGGAAACATTTAATCATGTAAATATAGATCTCATATAATATATAATCATGAAAAAGTTCGGGTCACTACTAGGACATATATAAGACTCACCGAAAACCGACACCCGGGGCTCAAGTTATGACCCGGCGAACGTTTTAATTAAAACTTATGGTTATTACATCTAAATTATGATATAAATAATGATTTTCATTATTATTAAATTACTTATGATATAAAAGTAATTAATTTAAATTAAGACTTACGATATATATATTTATTATATCATTTATTAATTACTTTATGATTTAATTAAACATTTAATTAAACTTATGATTAATAATACTTTTATTATTAATGAAAATACTTATGATAAGTATTAAACTTATGGTATGAGATTACCATATTAAGACTTATAATAAAGATAAATTAATTATTTAATTTTTATAAGGCTTAGTTATTATTTAATTATAATTTAATTATTAAATACGTATGGTTTAATAATTATAATTAAATACTTATGATATGATTAATAATTCATTATTAATTAATAATACTTATGATTTAAAATTTATTATTAATTAATTAAATACTTATGTTATATTAATTATATCATTTAAACCTATGTTAACTTTAATAATTCATTTTAATTTTATTAAACTTATGTTATGACATAATTATACATATATGACTTTAAATAACATTATAACTTATATTATTATTATAACTTATACTTTAAAAATAAATGTTGACTATGTTTGATCAATGTTGACTTTTAAGTTGACTTTCGGTTGACTTTGACTTTCAGTTGACTTTTGTTGACTTTTCTAAATAAGAAAACTTTCCTAAGTTAAAAAATTTCTAAAAATAGAAACTTTCTAAATATGGAAACTTTCTAAATATAGAAACTTTCCTAAAATAGAAACTTTCCAAAAATGAAAACCTGCTAAAAATAGAAACTTTCTAAAAATAGAAAGTATGTGTCCTTACGCTGTCCTGATCAAACCGAAGCATACTGAGTGTTGTTCTATGTCTACTTTATAACGACCCGTCCTAATCCACCTGGACGAAGTCTTCAACAGATGGTCCCATTGCGAGGTTCTGACCACTATATGCCATGAACGACTCCATGTAATATCTTTAAAATGATCAAATGCACAGCGGAAGATTTCTTTTAGACCTGAGAATAAACATGTTTTAAAAGTGTCAACCAAAAGGTTGGTGAGTTCATAGGTTTCTCGTAAACAATAAAATTCAGTGATTTTAATAGACCACAAGATTTAAATGTGCATGGTACAAATGAGCCCGAATCCTACACCCACCTGTATTGTACATGCGATTTCCTTTAAATACAGTACACATATCTCATGTACGAAATCATTTTTCAAAATGCTTAATAACCGTACACATATCTCGTGTACAAAATATCATACACATAATCTGTGTATAAAAATCATTCTCTCGATATATAACATTCACTTTGCTTTCTTTGCTTGGCATGGTAACCGACCTTAACATTTAATGCGCATCAATCATATCCCCAAAATAAACAGAACTTTCATTCTATAATAATATATAAACCTCGAAGTACTAAACACCATGCCCACTAGCTCTTCCGTCTAGTGAACATTCTGGGTAGGGGTGTTAAACCCGGTAGCTACCTTTAGGATTCGCGTGAATTAGGGGCCATACCCGTTTCCTAATTCTTAGGTTACCAAGCTATAATAATCAAGGGGAATTATTCACATCAATTAGTGGCAATTATAACGTACAACTAATTCAATAATAATCAACAGAACTTCTATCTGTATAATAATTCATTCGAGGAATGTTTTGCTTGTGTCTATCTCTTCAAATATTTATAAAAACATTTCATGTATTCTCAGTTCAAAAATATAAATTGCAAAAGCATTTAATAAAACAATTATAAAAACAGCGCATGTATTCTCAGTCCCAAAAATGTAAAGAGTAAAAGGGAGTCAAATGAACTCACGATACGATATTTTGTAGTAAAAATATGCATACGACTGAACTGAACAATTGCAGGGTTGGCCTCGGATTCACGAACCTATACCATTTATATATATATTAACACATATAATTATGATAGTGCTCCAAATGAACATATATTTAGGCGCAATATCCTTCCAATATGTAAAGTTTTCAGTTGCAATTGTTCTATTTTTAAGTAATATTCGTTTAAATAAATAAGTGCGAAGACAAAAGAAGAAAACGACGATTTGAAGACGCAAATGAACAAAAATCTCAAACGTACAAGTTACAATCCAAATGATTCAATTTATTGATAAGAAACGTCTAAAAATGACAAGAGTACAAGCCGTAGAATGCAAAGTACAAGTTATCTAAGCATACGAAAAGATGTTCAAAAATCCGAAACCGAGACATAAACCGAGCATCAACGCGCGAGACAATGGACCTAAAATTACGAGTCAACTATGCACAAGAATATAATATAATATATATGTAGTTAATATAAATTATATATATTATATATATATAAATTAAATAAATATGTCAACAAAGAAGAAAACAAAAGATTGTGAGCTGGCCAAGGTGGCCATGCGATCGCATGGCAAAAGCGCTTCAAGCCCATGCGATCGCATGGGCTACAGTAATTCGAAATATGCCTATAAAAGGTGATGTAGTCTACTCGATGAATTACACCATCATCTATCTTATCCTCTTTTCATTTCTTCCTCTGTAAGAATATATATATATTTATATTTATAATATTAAGTTTAAATTAAGTTTAATTATAATTGGGTTAATGTAAGAAATGTTTTAAGGTTTTCAAAGTCAGAAATCTGTCCGTGTAACGCTACGCAATAAATAATCACTGTAAGCTATGTTCTTCCTTTTTCAATTAATGTATCGTAACTAAGTTATTATTATGCTTATTTGAACCGAAGTAATCGTGATGTTAGACTAAATATTTAAGATGGGGTTATTGGATTTTGTATCATAATTTGGGTTTGGACAAAAGACCGACACTTGTGAACATTGGACTATGGACTATTAATAGATGGGGGGTATTGTCTAATTGAATGACAACTCATTGGAATCTGTCGAACCAATCTTCAAATTAGTTAATCTAATAATTATTAAATGATTATGCATGTCCTATTTAGTGACGTTTATACGACATCTTTTACAAATCATTTAATTTAATCAATTGGATTGCGTAATTTATTATTCATTATGACTAAGTGAATAAATTAATGTATCATGGACTAATTATAACAGGGGTGGATTATATACAAGGGTAATTGATGTAATTGTTAACAAAGTATTAAAACCTTGGATTACACGCAGTCGATAACCTGGTGTAATTATTAACAAAACATTAAAACCTTATTACAGTTCGAATTCCTAATTAGTTGGAATATTTGACTTCGGGAATAAGGTTAATTTGACGAGCATTTTATAATTATGATCGATGAACTATTATGGACAAAAAACCAGATAGGTTTCTGTAACAACCCGACCTCGTTATACCAAAAACACACGAAACAATTTTTTTCAGGACTAGTACATCTGGACGGCGTCCAGCTTCCTGGACGGCATCCAGTACTGAAGACTTGGACGGCATCCAAACAATTGGGACGGCGTCCCAATGAACTCTCAGGTTCTGATCTCGGGTTCCAAATTACACGAGCGGAAATCCAGCTTCTCGATACTTTTAAATGAAAACCTTTTCACAACATGTTATAATAAGTAAAACTAAGAGATTTTCATCATCAAAATGAGTTTTACAACACCGGGCCCACAATGTCCTGTTTTACGAAATTCGTTCAAATTACAAGTTTCGACCGTCATAGTTTAAATTCTAAACGACACCTAGAGCATTGTGTTTGGGGTTAAACTACCCAAATCTTGGCCGAACTTCCAAAAGCTAACCCAAAAGTATCCCCTATCAAAATAAGCGGGAGACCACTAATCCAACTAAATACCTTTTCCTTTGTCTACGCCGGAGCCTAAAAAGGTAAATAACGAGAGGGTAAGCTAAAGCTTAGTAAATGCAATAGTTATACATGTACATATATAAAATACCTACTTGCACACACTTACACACATACCGTGAAATGTCCCGTTCATATTGATTATAAACGTTCCATATTAATTGATTTCGTTGCGAGGTTTTGACCTCTATATGAGACGTTTTTCAAAGACTGAATTCATTTTTAAAACAACCATAACCTTTATTTTATCAATAAAGGTTTCAAAAGCATTACGTAGATTATCAAATAATGATAATCTAAAATATACTGTTTACACACGACCATTACATAATGGTTTACAATAGAAATATATTACATCGACATATGTTTCTTGAATGCAGTTTTTACATAATATCATACAAACATGGACTCTAAATCTTGTCCTTATTTTAGTATGCAATAGCGGAAGCTCTTAATATTCACCCGAGAATAAACATGCTTTAAACGTCAACAAAAATGTTGGTGAGTTATAGGTTTAACCTATATATATCAAATCGTAACAATAGACCACAAGATTTCATATTTCAATATACAGCCCATACATAGAGATAAAAATCATTCATATGGTGAACACCTGGTAACCGACATTAACAAGATGAATATATAAGAATATCCCCATCATTCTGGGACACCCTTCGGATATGATATAAATTTCGAAGTACTAAAGCATCTGGTACTTTGGATGGGGTTTGTTAGGCCCAATAGATCTATCTTTAGGATTCGCGTCAATTAGGGTGTCTGTTCCCTAATTCTTAGATTACCAGACTTAATAAAAAGGGGCATATTTGATTTCGATAATTCAACCATAGAATGTAGTTTCACGTACTTGTGTCTATTTTGTAAATCATTTATAAAACCTGCATGTATTCTCATCCCAAAAATAGTAGATTTTAAAAGTGGGACTATAACTCACTTTCACAGATTTTTACTTCGTCGGGAAGTAAGACTTGGCCACTGTCGATTCACGAACCTATAACAAATATGTACATATATATCAAAGTATATTCAAAATATATTTACAACACTTTTAATACATTTTGATGTTTTAAGTTTATTAAGTCAGCTGTCCTCGTTAGTAACCTACAACTAGTTGTCCAACGTTAGATGTACAGAAAAAAATTGATATATATTATCTTGAATCAATCCACGACCCAGTGTATACACGTCTCAGGCTAGATCACAACTCAAAGTATATATATTTTTGGAATCAGCCTCAACCCTGTATAGCTAACTCCCACATTACTGCATATAGAGTGTCTATGGTTGTTCAAATAATATATACACATGGGTCGATATGATATGTCAAAACATTTGCATACGTCTCTATGGTATCCCAAGATTACATAATATATTAGAATACATGTATAATACAATATAAGTTAGCTAGGATATGATTAATATAGATTTGTTACCAATTTTCACGTTGCTACAACAAGAAAAATTATCCAATCTTGTTTTACCCATAACTTCTTCATTTTAAATCCGTTTTGAGTGAATCAAATTGCTGTGGTTTCATATTGAACTCTATTTTATGAATCTAAATAGAAAAAGTATAGGTTTATTGTCAGAAATATAAGTTACAAGTCATTTTTGTAAAGGTAGTCATTTCAGTCGAAAGAACGACGTCTAGATGACCATTTTAGAAAACATACTTTCACTTTGAGTTTAACCATGATTTTTGGATATAGTTTCATGTTCATAAGAAAAATCATTTTCCCAGAACAACAACTTTTAAATCAAAGTTTATCATAGTTTTTACTTAACTAACCCAAAACAGCCCGCGGTGTTACTATGACGGTGTAAATCCAGTTTTACGGTGTTTTTCGTGTTTACAGGTTTTAAATCATTAAGTTAGCATATCATATAGATATAGAACATGTGTTTAGTTGATTTTAAAAGTCAAGTTAGAAGGATTAACTTTTGTTTGCGAACAAGTTTAGAATTAACTAAACTATGTTCTAGTGATTACAAGTTTAAACCTTCGAATAAGATAGCTTTATATGTATGAATCGAATGCTTATTAGATACGAACAATCAAATCTAGTACTTAATTGGGAGAAATGCCATTTCATGGTTAAAGAAGGCATAGTTCTTGGTCATAAAATTTCAAATGAACGAATTGAAGTGGATAGAGCTAAAGTAGATGTAATTGCTAAACTTCCACATCCCACCAATGTTAGAGGAGTTAGGAGTTTTCTAGGGCATGCCGGTTTTTACCGGCGTTTCATAAAAGACTTTTCTAAAATTGCCACTCCTATGAATAAACTCCTAGAAAAGGATGCTCCATTCATCTTTTCAGATGAATGCATCAAATCTTTTAATATTCTTAAAGAAAAACTTACTAATGCGCCGATCATGATAACTCCAAATTGGAATCTACCATTTGAACTTATGTGCGATGCAAGTGATTTTGCAATGGGAGCCGTTTTAGGACAAAGGATTGAAAAACGATTTCAACCTATATATTATGTTCGTAAGACGTTACAAGGAGCACAAACAAGTTACACAACTACTGAAAAAGAACTTCTTGCTATTGTTTTTGCTTTTGACAAATTTCGTTCATATCTCGTTCTAGCTAAAACGGTGGTCTATACCGACCATTCTGCTCTTAGATACCTATTTTCGAAACAAGATGCCAAACCAAGATTAATCCGTTGGATCTTACTCTTACAAGAGTTCGATATTGAAATCCGAGATAAAAAGGGAGCAGAAAATCTCGCCGCTGATCATCTTTCTCGTCTTGAAAATCCCGAATTAGAAGTTCAAAATGAATCGGCCATACAAGACAACTTTCCTGATGAATATTTATTGAAGATAGATTATAGTGAAATTCCATGGTTTGCAGACTATGCAAACTACTTAGTATTTGGATTCCTTGAAAAAGGATTATCGTACCAAAAACGAAAGAAATTCTTTAGTGATATAAAACACTATTTCTGGGAAGATCCACATTTGTTTAAAAGTTGTCCCGATGGAATAATACGCCGATGTGTATTCGGAGATGAAGCTAGTTACATCTTAAACCATTGTCATACAGGACCAACAGGAGGGCATTTTGGGCCTCAACTTATAGCAAGAAAAGTTTACGATGCTGGATTCTATTGGCCTACAATTTTCAAAGACGCACACCTTCTTTGCAAATCCTGTGATGCATGTCAAAGGGTCGGAAAAATAAGTCAACGTGATGAAATGCCATAAAATGTCATTCAAGTATGTGAAGTATTTGACACTTGGGGTATTGACTTTATGGGTCCATTTTCAAAATCTCATAATAATCTCTACATTCTCGTTGCCATTGATTATGTATCTAAATGGGCGGAAGCACAAGCTCTCCCGACTAACGATGCACGAGTTGTAGTCAACTTTTTAAAACGTCTTTTTGCAAGGTTCGGAACACCGAAAGCTTTAATAAGTGATCGGGGTACTCATTTTTGTAACAATCAATTTGAGAAAGTTCTCAAAAGATATGGAGTAACTCATAAAATCTCCACAAACAAGTGGACAAGTTGAAAATACCAACCGAGCTTTAAAACGTATTCTAAAGAAAATCGTAGGATCAAATTCGAAGCAATGGTCCATGAAATTGGAGGATGCACTCTGGGCTTTTAGAACAGCCTACAAAACTCCAATTGGAACCACACCTTTTAGACACATTTACGGAAAAACATGTCATCTTCCAGTAGAAATTGAACACAAAGCATTTTTGGCTTTGAAGACATGTAATCTTGATTTGCATGAAGCCGGACGTCTACGGTTAAGTCAACTAAATGAATTAGAAGAATTAAGACATGAAGCATATGAAAATTCGTTAATCTATAAGGAAAGAACGAAGAAATGGCATGATAAAAGAATCAGAAGTTCAAAAGAATTTAACGAAGGAGACAGAGTTCTTCTTTTCAATTCTCGATTCAAGCTATTTCCTGAAAAATTGAAATCAAGATGGTCTGGACCATTTATAGTCAAAAGTGTTTTCCCATACGGAACAATAGAGTTAATAAATTCAAATGGGATTTAATTTAAAGTTAATGGTCACAGAGTTAAACATTACATACATGGTCCGATGGAAGTTGACAATGAAGTCAATCATAATTTCACCACTCAATGAAAACATAAATATGTTATCAACAACATATGAAAAATCAAAATTGGAAAATAGGGAGGATTCAAATTGGAGTGATGAAGAAGAATTCCTATATAGACCTCCCATTCCAAAAAAATGAAGGAAAAGAAGTTCAAATAGAAGTGAAAGAACCAAGAAAAGAACACCCGAAAAAGGTTTACAAACCAACTCGACTTACTAAAGTAGGAGACCCGGGCGAATTTATCATTTCTTGCTTACTTAATGATGGTGCTATATATAATGGACTCGTAGATTTAGGAGCAAGTACAAATATTATGCCTCTTTCCTTATACAAAAGATTAGGTATGGGTAAATTAAAACCAACCAAAATAAGTGTTCAATCATTTGACCTAACCATTAAACACCCGGTTGGAATAGCAAATAATTTACTTGTTAACGTGGGAAGTTTGACCTTTGTTGCAAACTTCATAGTGATTAATATGGAGGAAAACCTTGATATTCCTCTAATTTTAGGTCGCCCATTTTTAGCAACCACCGAGGCGTTCATTGATGTAATAGAAGGTAGAATGACACTTAGGGATGGTGATAAATCGATCACCTTTGTGAACCGAAAGTGTAGATCTCCACCAACCAAAACTATTAAACCAATAAAAACACATAAGTGTGGGGAAGATGAAGAAACACTTAATTATGATCCGATCACAAAGAACCCCGTTGATGATACGAAATTAGATGAACCCGTTTTTAACAGTTCAACAAAGAAACTTTATAAACGGATTCACGATGCTAGGATTAAGGGAAACTTTAAGTTATGTAACCGATTAGTATCCAATTTATCACCAAAAGAAAAGGCAATGTTAGTTGAATTTGTGAAAGTTACAGAGGAAATCAACAATTGGCTTGAAGTAAAAGTCAAAGATATACAAGTTGTTGATAGTCCAATTGAAAACGAAGTTAATCACAATTTCGACACCAAATCTAACTAAGTATGGGGAGAATCGAATCTATTTAGGGTTATTTATATTTCTGTTAGAGTTAGATATTCTGTTTTCATGTAGTTTCCGAAAATGGAATCCGTATGGTCTTTCCCTAGCAGACCCTAAAGAACTAGTCTTCTCCCCCCATTCTGAATTTTTATTTTTTTTAGGTTTTACGTGATGAAGAATTCCTTTGATCTGAACCATGGTCTAATGCTACACGCTTTGATTACTAAATGTAATAATGACACACTCCCGAGTGACCTGGTGTCAGTAATAAGAAGCAGATGTGACGAAGTAAGAAATGAACTCAGAAAAGATCATCATAAGATACATTTTGGAAAAGGAAAATCAAAATCCGCAACAAAAAGAAGAGCACGACACCTTGAAAGATGTTACAAATGCAGAAAATGGTCACACGAAGGTAAATGTTCAAATAATCAAACATATTCAAATACCGAATTTGTTACTCTATGCAGAGAAGGGCCGTTTATATGTTTAGAAGAAAAGATATTGAAAATTCGAGGTTATGCTTACGTAGCTATGGAAAACCAAATCACACGACTCTCCTATGAGTCAGCTAAAGCAGGTCTCTGAGAATTCTTTCTCACAGGTAAGTATGTACAGTTTTTATTTTTTTTTATTGCTTTTAACCTTTTGATAATAAACGCTGAATCGTTCGCTATAAAGTATTAAATTGGTATTCAATAAAATTAGGTATGCGCAACTGAAATTATTGATATCATACAAAAATTTATTACATCACTGCGAAATTTACCGTTTATTCTTAAGGTATAAATATATTTAATCAATCAACCCAAAATATTTAAAAAATTCTTCAGGAGTAAAACTAGGTCGTTGAACCGAAATTACTTTACCGAAAAGAGGGGCGTATATTTTTGATAATATTTGATTGATTAAAGTGGGATAAAAGACCAAAAAGATTTTTAATTTTAATTTTTACCTTGTTTTTAAAATTAATACATAAATATTAAATTATTAATGTAAATTTTTAAAATCAATATATTTAAGTTTTTAAGTATTTTAAAAATTAATATTTTTAATATAAGTTTGTAAAATTAATGTACAAAAATATTAATAATATTAATATGAAATTTTATGCATTTTAAATTTAAGTTTGGTGTGAATTTAAAAAAAAAATTTACTTTATTTCATTAAGTTAAAAATTTGATATTTAAAATTTGTCTTGAGTTGAAAACTAGGTCGTTGAACTGAAATTGCTTTACCTGAGGGAGGGACGAGAAATTTTATTATCATTATTTTTAATCTTATTGAATTAAAGTATGCCAAAAACATTAAAAAAAAACCAAAAATCTTTGCTTTTAAAACAAACGCCAATATGTTTGGAAACTTTGGTAAAATTTAATCAATTTTCTACGCTAATCACCCTCAATAATTTAAATTGTTACTGATTTCTTGCAAATGAGGGCATTGCAAGATCTTAAGTGTGGGAAAGGGTTAAATTCTTTCGGATTTTTATAATTTATGACTTATACACTTGGTTACCATTAAAAATACTAGTAACGCAGTAGTTGTATTAGAATCTAGTACTCTCTGATAATAAAGAATAGCCCTAGTCTTATATACTGACTACCCAATTCTAGTAAAAAATTTTCAAAATTTTCAAATAAATGAATTCAAAATCATGTTTATACATATCTATGAACGATAAAACTAGGTGTTAACACCGAAATTATTGTTACCTCGTAAAGGACATAAATTGAGAAACAACTTAAAATTATAGAATTCATTTAAAATGGAATAGAGGACAATAAAAAGGCAAAGAAAGGAAAATAAAAGCCAAGTGTGGGAAAAATTTACCAAGATATTTAGAACATATATCACATATTTTTGTACAAATAATTGAAGATACTTTTGTTTTGGACAAAATTAACCATTTTACCCAATTTCTTATAATATATTTGAAAGAAAAGATGGATCTACACGATGAATCAATTCCATCATTAAAAGGAAGTAAAGTCTTCCGAAAAAGACACGTGCTTTTTGATTTAGGTCAGGAAGTTGTCGTCCAGACCAGCTGTAGGTTGACGAAAAATCTAGAAAAGTTATCTATAAAATCAGCAGGAAATCCACGGACCTCAACATCAAACAGGGTCGCCAAGTGGTCAGACTTATCCTAACCATGAGAGGATCTGTTGCGTAAAATGGGGAGGGCGCCGTGCAAATTAGCTTGATAAGACTAATGAATCAGACCCCCAGAAAGGATAATCTCCTTAAAGATCAAAAATCAGCTTTTAAGACTGATATTACTCAATCCTTGAGATTGATTTTTAAAGATTGAGAATTACAAACTCATGGAATTCGATGATATCTAAACTCGAGCTTGAACGAGAAAATATTTTGATTAAATTAAAACCGATTTATTTACTGAAAACCCATTTTTAATGCGTTCATTACCATTGAACATAAAATCCTAAGAATTCACCGGAATTCATTAGGTCACCTGAACCAAATCGGGTGTCAACCGTAAGAACGGTGGTTGCATAGCATGGTCGAAGACAGGACCTTGTGCCAGACCGAAAAAACTATAGGGTGAGCTTTACTATTGCTCCTACCAAGGATAGTAATTGCATCTGACACGTTATAGACCATAAACAAAAGCATGTCACGGGACATTGCCTTAACAGTTGCTTGTTCAACGCTTTTCTTTACAACCGGACGGTAGTTTACCGAAAGGTAAAATACGAAACAAGTATACTGGACGTGTTGCTTTCCAATACAAGGTTAGCAAGTGGGTGACATAAAACCGCAAGTTTTGAGCTAAAATTTTCAAATCTGAAACCCACCAAACCCACAAAAACAATTTGCAAACACCGGTGAAAGTTTATTCCGGAAAACTTATCTAGGGTAAAAGCTAGATTTAATTTTCAAAAGATCAAATGTTTTCATAAAGATCCAATTTCCTTAAAGGATCTAAATTTTCATAGTCATGTGGGACTGTAAACCACATCGTTACTACCATTGTTCATACTGCCGTATAGAAATCACTGATGTACAAAGTGTGAAGAATAAAGAAGTGATTCTATTATTTTTATTTCAAGACTATATTGCTCGAGGACAAGCAACGCTCAAGCGTGAGAATATTTGATAATGCTAAATACATTAAATGTCGTTACAACGATAATCGTTACATATATGTCTCGTTTCAAAATCATTAAGTTAGTAGTCTTGTTTTTACATATGTAGTTCATTATTAATATACTTAATGATATGTTTACTTATCATAATATCTTGTTAACTATATATATAACCATATAGATGTCATCATATAGTTTTTACAAGTTTTAACGTTCGTGAATCACCGGTCAACTTGGGTGGTCAATTGTCTATATGAAACCTATTTCAATTAATCAAGTCTTAACAAGTTTGATTGCTTAATATGTTGGAAACACTTAATCATGTAAATAACAATTTAATTTAATATATATATAAACATGGAAAAGTTCGGGTCACTACAGTACCTACCAGTTAAATAAATTTCATCCCGAAATTTTAAACAGTTGGAGGTGTTGACGTATCTTCTGGAAATAAACGTGGGTATTTCTTCTTCATCTGATCTTCTCGTTCCCAGGTGAACTCGGGTCCTCTACGAGCATTCCATCGAACCTTAACAATTGGTATCTTGTTTTGCTTAAGTCTTTTAACCTCACGATCCATTATTTCGACGGGTTCTTCGATGAATTGAAGTTTTTCGTTGATTTGGATTTCATCTAACGGAATAGTGAGATCTTCTTTAGCAAAATATTTCTTCAAATTCGAGACGTGAAAAGTGTTATGTACAGCCGCGAGTTGTTGAGGTAACTCAAGTCGGTAAGCTACTGGTCCGACACGATCAATAATCTTGAATGGTCCGATATACCTTGGATTTAATTTCCCTCGTTTACCAAATCGAACAACACCTTTCCAAGGTGCAACTTTAAGCATGACCATCTCTCCAATTTCAAATTCTATATCTTTTCTTTTAATGTCAGCGTAGCTCTTTTGTCGACTTTGGGCGGTTTTCAACCGTTGTTGAATTTGGATGATCTTCTCGGTAGTTTCTTGTATTATCTCCGGACCCGTAATCTGTCTATCCCCCACTTCACTCCAACAAATCGGAGACCTGCACTTTCTACCATAAAGTGCTTCAAACTACGCCATATCAATGCTTGAATGGTAGCTGTTGTTGTAGGAAAATTCTGCTAACGGTAGATGTCGATCCCAACTGTTTCCGAAATCAATAACACATGCTCGTAGCATGTCTTCAAGCGTTTGTATTGTCCTTTCGCTCTGCCCATCAGTTTGTGGATGATAGGCAGTACTCATGTCTAGACGAGTTCCTAATGCTTGCTGTAATGTCTGCCAGAATCTTGAAATAAATCTGCCATCCCTATCAGAGATAATAGAGATTGGTATTCCATGTCTGGAGACGACTTCCTTCAAATACAGTCGTGCTAACTTCTCCATCTTGTCATCTTCTCTTATTGGCAGGAAGTGTGCTAATTTGGTGAGACGATCAACTATTACCCAAATAGTATCAAAACCACTTGCAGTCCTTGGCAATTTAGTGATGAAATCCATGGTAATGTTTTCCCATTTCCATTCCTGGATTTCGGGTTGTTGAAGTAGACTTGATGGTTTTTGATGCTTAGCTTTGACCTTAGAACACGTCAAACATTCTCCTACGTATTTAGAAACATCGGCTTTCATATCCGGCCACCAAAAATGTTTCTTGAGATCCTTGTACATCTTCCCCGTTCCAGGATGTATTGAGTATCTGGTTTTATGAGCTTCTCTAAGTACCATTTCTCTCATATCTCCAAATTTTGGTACCCAGATCCTTTCAGCCCTATACCGGGTTTTGTCTTCCCGAATATTAAGATGCTTCTTCGATCCTTTGGGTATTTCATCCTTTAAATTTCCCTCTTTTAAAACTCCTTGTTGCGCTTCCTTTATTTGAGTAGTAAGGTTATTGTGAATCATTATATTCATAGATTTTACTCGAATGGGTTCTCTTTCCTTCCTGCTCAAGGCGTCGGCTACCACATTTGCCTTCCCCGGGTGGTAACGAATCTCAAAGTCATAATCATTCAACAATTCAATCCACTTACGCTGCCTCATATTCAGTTGTTTCTGATTAAATATGTGTTGAAGACTTTTGTGGTCGGTATATATAATACTTTTGACCCCATATAAGTAGTGCCTCCAAGTCTTTAATGCAAAAACAACCGCGCCTAATTCCAAATCATGCGTCGTATAATTTTGTTCGTGAATCTTCAATTGTCTAAACGCATAAGCAATCACCTTCGTTCGTTGCATTAATACATAACCGAAACCTTGCTTTGATGCGTCACAATAAATCACAAAATCATCATTCCCTTCAGGCAATGACAATATAGGTGCCGTAGTTAGCTTTTTCTTCAATAACTGAAACGTTTTCTCTTGTTCATCCTTCCATTCTAATTTCTTCCCTTTATGCGTTAATGCAGTCAAGGGTTTTACTATTCTGGAAAAGTCTTGGATGAACCTTCGGTAGTAACCAGCTAGTCCTAAAAACTGGCGTATGTGTTTCGGAGTTTTCGGGGTTTCCCACTTTTCAACAGTTTCTATCTTTGCTGGATCCACCTTAATACCTTCTTTGTTCACTATGTGACCGAGGAATTGAACTTCTTCCAACCAAAATGCACACTTTGAAAACTTAGCGTACAATTCTTCCTTCCTCAATACTTCTAACACCTTTCTCAAATGTTCACCGTGTTCTTGGTCATTCTTTGAGTAAATAAGTATGTCATCAATGAAAACAATGACAAACTTGTCAAGGTATGGTCCACACACTCGGTTCATAAGGTCCATGAACACAGCTGGTGCATTAGTTAAACCAAACGGCATGACCATAAACTCGTAATGACCGTAACGTGTTCGGAAAGCAGTCTTTGGAATATCATCTTCTTTCACTCGCATTTGATGATACCCGGAACGTAAGTCAATCTTTGAATAAACAGACGAGCCTTGTAGTTGATCAAATAAGTCGTCGATTCTCGGTAGTGGGTAGCAGTTCTTGATGGTAAGTTTGTTCAACTCTCGGTAGTCGATACACAACCTGAATGTACCATCTTTCTTCTTGACAAACAAAACAGGAGCTCCCCACGGTGATGTGCTTGGTCGAATGAATCCACGCTCTAAAAGTTCTTGTAATTAGCTTTGCAGTTCTTTCATCTCACTGGGTGCGAGTCTGTAAGGAGCACGAGCTATTGGTGCAGCTCCTGGTACAAGATCTATTTGAAATTCAACGGATCGATGTGGGGGTAATCCCGGTAATTCTTTCAGAAATACATCGGGAAATTCTTTTACGACGGGAACATCATTGATGCTCTTTTCTTCAGTTTGTACTTTCTCGACGTGTGCTAGAACAGCATAGCAACCTTTTCTTATTAGTTTTTGTGCCTTCAAATTACTAATAAAATGTAGCTTCGTGTTGCCCTTTTCTCCATACACCATTAAGGGTTTTCCTTTTTCTCGTATAATGCGAATTGCATTTTTGTAACAAATGATCTCTGCTTTCACTTCTTTTAACCAGTCCATACCAATTATCACATCAAAACTCCCTAACTCTACTGGTATCAAGTCAATCTTAAATGTTTCGCTAACCAGTTTAATTTCTCGATTCCGACATATATTATCTGCTGAAATTAATTTACCATTTGCTAATTCGAGTAAAAATTTACTATCCAAAGGCGTCAATGGACAACTTAATTTAGCACAAAAATCTCTACTCATATAGCTTCTATCCGCACCCGAATCAAATAAAACGTAAGCAGATTTATTGTCAATAAGAAACGTACCCGTAACAAGCTCCAGGTCTTCCTGTGCCTCTGCCGCATTAATATTGAAAAATCTTCCGCGGCCTTGTCCATTCGTGTTCTCCTGGTTCGGGCAATTTCTAATAATATAGCCTTGTTTTCCACATTTATAACAAACTACATTGGCATAACTTGCTCCGACACTACTTGCTCCACCGTTACTCGTTCCGACACCATTTGTTCCTTTCGTTCTATTAACCCCTGGTCCGTAGACCTCACACTTCATTGCGCTATGACCATTTCTTTTACACTTGTTGCAAAATTTGGTGCAGAACCCCGAGTGATACTTTTCACACCTTTGGCATAGGTGCTTCTGATTGTTGTTGTTGTTGCGGTTATTATTGTTGTTGGGATGATTGTTGTAGTTGTTGTTGTTGTTGTTGGGCCGTTTGTTGTAGTTGCAATTGATGTTGCGATTGTTGGGATAGTTGTTGCGATTATTGTTGTAGTTGCTGTTGTTGTTGTATTGGTGATTCTTATCACCGTTTTCCTCCCACTTTCTTTTGACTTGCTTCACATTGGCCTCTTCAACAGTCTGTTCTTTAATTCTTTCTTCAATCTGGTTCACTAGTTTGTGAGCCATTTTACATGCCTGTTGTATGGAGGCGGGCTCGTGTGAACTTATATCTTCTTGGATTCTTTCCGGTAATCCTTTCACAAACGCGTCGATCTTCTCTTCCTCATCTTCGAACGCTCCCGGACACAATAGGCATAATTCTGTGAATCGTCTTTCGTACGTGGTAATATCAAATCCTTAGGTTCGTAACCCTCTAAGTTCTGTCTTGAGCTTATTGACCTCGGTTCTGGGACGGTACTTCTCGTTCATCAAGGGTTTGAATGCTGACCACGGTAGTGCGTAAGCATCATCTTGTCCCACTTGCTCTAGATAGGTATTCCACCATGTTAACACAGAACCTGTGAAGGTATGCGTAGCGTACTTCACTTTGTCCTCTTCAGTACACTTACTTATGGCAAACACCGATTCGACCTTCTCGGTCTACCATTTCAATCCGATCGGTCCTTCAGTTCCATCAAATTCCAAAGTTTTGCAGGCAGTAAATTCTTTGTAGGTGCATCCTACACGATTTCCTGTACTGCTAGATCCAAGGTTATTGTTGGTATGTAGCGCAGCCTGTACTGCGGCTATGTTTGAAGCAAGAAAGGTACGAAATTCCTCTTCGCTCATATTCAAGGTGTGTCGAGTAGTCGGTGCCATTTCCTTCAAAATAGTCAAATGAAACGAGTTAATCATATAGAATATCAAGAGTTGTCAATAGTATTTCGTAGCGTAATATGAACTTATTTATAAAAGCTCTTTCTTCATATTAGCATTTTATACTCTTTAATTCGGGTAGTACCTACCCGTTAAGTTCATACTTAGTAGCTAACATACCATTTCAACTACTACAATTCTATATGAAAAACTAATCACAAAAAAAAATATCATATTCAAACCTTTATACAATAACTTGCAAACTTATAATACCACTTTTTTTTACATATAGCATGAAATATAGCACATAAAACTTTGATACAAAGTAGTTGCGAAGATAATTCTAGTTAAAAAATAAGGCGTTCAGCAAAGGCAATAAAGACACGTAATTCATACGTCCAGAAACAAGTCATGCATTCTAGTTTTACTAATACCACTTCCTATCCTTGGTTTTGTGGAACATAACCGTTGTGACCGATAGTAAGACAATGTGTTGTAATGTCGTCAAAAGGATGAAGGTTACGTAATGACCAACAGTCTCGTAATAACCTAAAAACCTCATTTCTTACCCCAATTACCGACTCCGTCACTTGTGGGAACATTTTGTTTAATAGTTGTAGCCCGATGTTCTTGTTCTCACTTTGGTGAGAAGCGAACATTATTAACCCGTAAGCATAACATGCTTCTTTATGTTGCATGTTAGCCGCTTTTTCTAAATCACGAAGTCCTATATTCGGATATATTGAGTCAAAATAATTTCTTAACCCGTTGCGTAAAATAGCATTTGGGTTCCCCGCAATATATGCGTCAAAGTAAACACATAGTAACTTATGGATTTCCCAATGTGATATCCCCCATCTTTCGAACGAAAGCCTTTTATAAATCAAGGCATTCTTGGAACGTTCTTCGAATGTCTTACAAACTGATCTCACCTTAAGTAGTTGTGCCGAAGAATTCTAACCGACTCTAGACAAGATTTCATCAATCATGTCTCTGGGTAGGTCTCTTAAAATATTGGGTTGTCTATCCATTTTGTGTTTTTATACTGTAAAATATAAAAGAGTTAGATTCATAAAAAAAATACTTATTAATACAAGCAATTTTTACATATATCATAAAGCATAAGCACACTATATTACATATATTACACCACACGAATACAACTATCTTATTCCGACTCGCTAGTTTCTTCTTCTTCGGTTTTGGTTCGTTTTGCCAAGTTTCTAGGGATATATGATGTTCCCCTAATACGAGCCGTCATTTTCCACATTGGTTTAGAAAAACCTGGTGGTTTAGAAGTTCCAGGGTTATTGTCACAACTTAAGAAATACGGGTGTTGACGATATATATAAAGTTCATCGGGTTTGGAATCAAATTTCTCTATTTTTATGCCCTTTCCCTTATTGTTCCTTTTTGCCTTATTAAATTGTGTTGGGGTAATTTCTATAACATCATCGGAATCCTTGTCGGGATCCGATTCATCGAAGAATTGATAATCCTCCCAATACTTTGCTTCCTTGACGGAAACACCATTGACCATAATTAACTTTGGTCGGTTGGTTGAGGATTTTCTTCTACTTAACCATTTTATTATTTCCCCCACTGGTTCTATTTCTTCTTCCGGTTCCGACTCTTCTTCCGGTTCCTCTTCGGGAACTTGTGAATCAGTCCACGAATCATTCCAATTTACATTTGACTCTTCATTATTATTAGGTGAGTCAATGGGACTTGTTCTAGAGGTAGACATCTATCACATAATATCAAACGCGTTAAGAGATTAATATATCACATAATATTCACATGTTAAAAATATATAGTTTTCAACAAAATTTGTTAAGCAATCATTTTTCAAGTAAACACGGTCGAAGTCCAGACTCACTAATGCATCCTAACAAACTCGATAAGACAGACTAATGCAAAATTCTGGTTCTCTAAGACCAACACTCTGATACCAACTGAAATGTCCCGTTCATATTGATTATAAACGTTCCATATTAATTGATTTCGTTGCGAGGTTTTGACCTCTATATGAGACGTTTTTCAAAGACTGCATTCATTTTTAAAACAACCATAACCTTTATTTTATCAATAAAGGTTTCAAAAGCATTACGTAGATTATCAAATAATGATAATCTAAAATATACTGTTTACACACGACCATTACATAATGGTTTACAATAGAAATATATTACATCGACATATGTTTCTTGAATGCAGTTTTTACATAATATCATACAAACATGGACTCCAAATCTTGTCCTTATATTAGTATGCAACAGCGGAAGCTCTTAATATTCACCTGAGAATAAACATGCTTTAAACGTCAACAAAAATGTTGGTTAGTTATAGGTTTAACCTATATATATCAAATCGTAACAATAGACCACAAGATTTCATATTTCAATATACATCCCATACATAGAGATAAAAATCATTCATATGGTGAACACCTGGTAACCGACATTAACAAGATACATATATAAGAATATCTCCATCATTTCGGGACACCCTTCGGATATGATATAAATTTCAAAGTACTAAAGCATCCGGTACTTTGGATGGGGTTTGTTAGGCCCAATAGATCTATCTTTAGGATTCGCGTCAATTAGGGTGTCTGTTCCCTAATTCTTAGATTACCAGACTTAATAAAAAGGGGCATATTCGATTTTGATAATTCAACCATAGAATGTAGTTTCACGTACTTGTGTCTATTTTGTAAATCATTTATAAAACCTGCATGTATTCTCATCCCAAAAATAGTAGATTTTAAAAGTGGGACTATAACTCACTTTCACAGATTTTTACTTCGTCGGGAAGTTAGACTTGGCCACTGGTCGATTCACGAACCTATAACAAATATGTACATATATATCAAAGTATATTCAAAATATATTTACAACACTTTTAATACATTTTGATGTTTTAAGTTTATTAAGTCAGCTGTCCTCGTTAGTAACCTACAACTAGTTGTCCAACGTTAGATGTACAGAAAAAAATTGATATATATTATCTTGAATCAATTCACGACCCAGTGTATACACGTCTCAGGCTAAAGCACAACTCAAAGTATATATATTTTTGGAATCAACCTCAACCCTGTATAGCTAACTCACACATTACTGCATATAGAGTGTCTATGGTTGTTCCAAATAATATATACACATGGGTCGATATGATATATCAAAACATTTGCATACGTGTATATGGTATCCCAATATTACATAATATATTAGAATACATGTATAATACAATATAAGTTAGCTAGGATATGATTAATATAGATTTTTTACCAATTTTCACGTTGCTACAACAAGAAAAATTATCCAATCTTGTTTTACCCATAACTTCTTCATTTTAAATCCGTTTTGAGTGAATCAAATTGCTATGGTTTCATATTGAACTCTATTTTATGAATATAAACAGAAAAATTATAGGTTTATAGTCGGCAATATAAGTTACAAGTCATTTTTGTAAAGGTAGTCATTTCAGTCGAAAGAACGACGTCTAGATGACCATTTTAGAAAACATACTTCCACTTTGAGTTTAACCATGATTTTTGGATATAGTTTCATGTTCATAAGAAAAATCATTTTGTCAGAAGAAAAACTTTTAAATCAAAGTTTATCATAGTTTTTAATTAACTAACCCAAAACAGCCCGCGGTGTTACTACGATGGCGTAGATCCGGTTTTATGGTGTTTTTCGTGTTTCCAGGTTTTAAATCATTAAGTTAGAATATCATATAGATATAGAACATGTGTTTAGTTGATTTTAAAAGTCAAGTTAGAAGGATTAACTTTTGTTTGCGAACAAATTTAGAATTAACTAAACTATGTTCTAGTGATTACAAGTTTAAACCTTCGAATAAGATAGCTTTATATGTATGAATTGAATGATGTTATGAACATCATTACTACCTCAAGTTTTCTGGATAAAGCTACTGGAAATGAGAAAAATGGATTTAGCTTCAAAGGATCCTTGGATGGCTTGAAAGTTCTTGAAGCAGAATCATGACACGAAAACAGTTCAAGTAAGATTTTCACTCGAAATAAGATTGTTATAGTTATAGAAATTGAATCAAAGTTTGAATATGAGTATTACCTTGTATTAGAAAGATATTTTACTGTAAATAAGAAATATCTCTTGAGGTTGGATGATCACTCAACAAGATTGGAAGTAAGCTAGCAAACTTGGAAGTATTCTTGATTTTATGAAACTAGAACTTGTAGAATTTATGAAGAACACTTAGAACTTGAGAGAGATCAATTAGATGAAGAAAATTGAAGAATGAAAGTGTTTGTAGGTGTTTTTGGTCGTTGGTGTATGGATTAGATATAAAGGATATGTAATTTTGTTTTCATGTAAATAAGTCATGAATGATTACTCATATTTTTGTAATTTTATGAGATATTTCATGCTAGTTGCCAAATGATGGTTCCCACATGTGTTAGGTGACTCACATGGGCTGCGAAGAGCTGATCATTGGAGTGTATATACCAATATTACTTACATCTAAAAGCTGTGTATTGTACAAGTACGAATACGGGTGCATACGAGTAGAATTGTTGATGAAACTGAACGAGGATGTAATTGTAAGAATTTTTGTTAAGTAGAAGTATTTTGATAAGTGTCTTGAAGTCTTTCAAAAGTGTATGAATACATATTAAAACACTACATGTATATACATTTGAACTGAGTCGTTAAGTCATCGTTAGTCGTTACATGTAAGTGTTGTTTTGAAACCTTTAGGTTAACGATCTTGTTAAATGTTGTTAACCCAATGTTTATAATATCAAATGAGATTTTAAATTATTATATTATCATGATATTATGATGTACGAATATCTCTTAATATGATATATATACATTAAATGTCGTTACAACGATAATCGTTACATATATGTCTCGTTTCAAAATCATTAAGTTAGTAGTCTTGTTTTTACATATGTAGTTCATTATTAATATACTTAATGATATGTTTACTTATCATAATATCATATTAAATATATATATAACCATATATATGTCATCATACAGTTTTTACAAGTTTTAACGTTCATGAATCACCGGTCAACTTGGGTGGTCAATTGTCTATATGAAACCTATTTCAATTAATCAAGTCTTAACAAGTTTGATTACTTAATATGTTGGAAACACTTAATCATGTAAATAACAATTTCATTTAATATATATATAAACATGGAAAAGTTCGGGTCACTACAACGCTATTTTTAATCATTGTAAGTTATGTTCAACCTTTTTAAATTAATATCTCATAGCTAAGTTATTATTATGCTTATTTAATGCCGAAGTAATCATGATGTTGGACTAAATATTAAAATTGGGTAATTGGGCTTTGTACCATAATTGGGGTTTGGATAAAAGAATGACACTTGTGGAAATTAGACTATGGGCTATTAATGGGTTTTATATTAACTTAACGATACCTCGTTAATTTAATATAAAGGTTATAATTTGACATATTTATATATAACCACATACGCTTGACTGGATACGGTGGGCGGGATATCTATAAATACCAATAATTGTCCATTTTACCGGACACGGGACTGGATTAATAGTTAATGGACTAGTTAAAACAGGGGTGGATTACATTCAAGGGTAATTGGTGTAATTGTTAACAAAGTAGTAAAACCTTAGATTGTAGTGACCCGAACTTTTCCATGTTTATATATATTAATTGAGATTGATGTTTACATGATTAAATGTTTCCAACATGTTAAGCAATCAAACTTGTTAAGACTTGATTAATTGAAATAGGTTTCATATAGACAATTGACCACCCAAGTTGACCGGTGATTCACGAACGTTAAAACTTGTAAAAAACTATATTATGATAAGTAAACATATCATTAATTATATTAACAATGAACTACATATGTAAAAACAAGACTACTAACTTAATGATTTTGAAACGAGACATATATGTAACGTTTATCGTTGTAACGACATTTAATGTATATATATCATATTAAGAGATATTCGTACATCATAATATCATGATAATATAATAATTTAAAATCTCTTTTGTTATTATAAACATTGGGTTAACAACATTTAACAAGATCGTTAACCTAAAGGTTTCAAAACAACACTTACATGTAACGACTAACGATGACTTAACGACTCAGTTAAAATGTATATACATGTAGTGTTTTAATATGTATTTATACACTTTTGAAAGACTTCAATACACTTATCAAAATACTTCTACTTAACAAAAATGCTTACAATTACATTCTCGTTCAGTTTCATCAACAATTCTACTCGTATGCACCCGTATTCGTACTCGTACAATACACAGCTTTTAGATGTATGTACTATTGGTATATACACTCCAATGATCAGCTCTTAGCAGCCCATGTGAGACACCTAACACATGTGGGAACCATCATTTGGCAACTAGCATGAAATATCTCATAAGATTACAAAAATATGAGTAATCATTCATGACTTATTTACATGAAAACAAAATTACATATCCTTTATATCTAATCCATACACCAACGACCAAAAACACCTACAAACACTTTCATTCTTCAATTTTCTTCATCTAATTGAACTCTCTCAAGTTCTATCTTCAAGTTCTAAGTGTTCTTCATAAATTCCAAAAGTTCTAGTTTCATAAAATCAAGAATACTTTCAAGTTTGCTAGCTCACTTCCAATCTTGTAAGGTGATCATCCAACCTCAAGAAATCTTTGTTTCTTACAGTAGGTTATCATTCTAATACCAGGTAATAATCATATTCAAACTTTGGTTCAATTTCTATAACTATAACAATCTTATTTCAAATGATGATCTTACTTGAACTTGTTTTCGTGTCATGATTTTGCTTCAAGAACTTTGAGCCATCCAAGGATCCATTGAAGCTAGATCCATTTTTCTCTTTTCCAGTAGGTTCATCCAAGGAACTTAAGGTAGTAATGATGTTCATAACATCATTCGATTCATACATATAAAGCTATCTTATTCGAAGGTTTAAACTTGTAATCACTAGAACATAGTTTAGTTAATTCTAAACTTGTTCGCAAACAAAAGTTAATCCTTCTAACTTGACTTTTAAAATCAACTAAACACATGTTCTATATCTATATGATATGCTAACTTAATGATTTAAAACCTGGAAACACGAAAAACACCGTAAAACCGGATTTACGCCGTCGTAGTAACACCGCGGGCTGTTTTGGGTTAGTTAATTAAAAACTATGATAAACTTTGATTTTAAAGTTGTTATTCTGAAAAAAATGATTTTTATTATGAACATGAAACTATATCCAAAAATTATGATTAAACTCAAAGTGGAAGTATGTTTTCTAAAATGGTCATCTAGACGTCGTTCTTTCGACTGAAATGACTACCTTTACAAAAACGACTTGTAACTTATTTTTCCCACTATAAACCTATACTTTTCTGTTTAGATTCATAAAATAGAGTTCAATATGAAACCATAGCAATTTGATTCACTCAAAACGGATTTAAAATGAAGAAGTTATGGGTAAAACAAGATTGGATAATTTTTCTCATTTTAGCTACGTGAAAATTGGTAACAAATCTATTCCAACCATAACTTAATCAACTTGTATTGTATATTATGTAATCTTGAGATACCATAGACACGTATACAATGTTTCGACCTATCATGTAGACACATCTATATATATTTCGGAACAACCATAGACACTCTATATGTGAATGTTGGAGTTAGCTATACAGGGTTGAGGTTGATTCCAAAATATATATAGTTTGAGTTGTGATCAATACTGAGATACGTATACACTGGGTCGTGGATTGATTCAAGATAATATTTATCGATTTATTTCTGTACATCTAACTGTGGACAACTAGTTGTAGGTCACTAACGAGGACAGCTGACTTAATAAACTTAAAACATCAAAATATATTAAAAGTGTTGTAAATATATTTTGAACATACTTTGATATATATGTATATATTGTTATAGGTTCGTGAATCAACCAGTGGCCAAGTCTTACTTCCCGACGAAGTAAAAATCTGTGAAAGTGAGTTATAGTCCCACTTTTAAAATCTAATATTTTTGGGATGAGAATACATGCAGGTTTTATAAATGATTTACAAAATAGACACAAGTACGTGAAACTACATTCTATGGTTGAATTATCGAAATCGAATATGCCCCTTTTTATTAAGTCTGGTAATCTAAGAATTAGGGAACAGACACCCTAATTGACGCGAATCCTAAAGATAGATCTATTGGGCCTAACAAACCCCATCCAAAGTACCGGATGCTTTAGTACTTCGAAATTTATATCATATCCGAAGGGTGTCCCGGAATGATGGGGATATTCTTATATATGCATCTTGTTATTGTCGGTTACCAGGTGTTCACCATATGAATGATTTTTATCTCTATGTATGGGATGTGTATTGAAATATGAAATCTTGTGGTCTATTGTTACGATTTGATATATATAGGTTAAACCTATAACTCACCAACATTTTTGTTGACGTTTTAAGCATGTTTATTCTCAGGTGATTATTAAGAGCTTCCGCTGTCGCATACTTAAATAAGGACAAGATTTGGAGTCCATGCTTGTATGATATTGTGTAAAAACTGCATTCAAGAAACTTATTTTGTTGTAACATATTTGTATTGTAAACCATTATGTAATGGTCGTGTGTAAACAGGATATTTTAGATTATCATTATTTGATAATCTACGTAAAGCTTTTTAAACCTTTATTGATGAAATAAAGATTATGGTTTGTTTAAAAATGAATGCAGTCTTTGAAAAACGTCTCATATAGAGGTCAAAACCTCGCAACGAAATCAATTAATATGGAACGTTTTTAATCAATAAGAACGGGACATTTCAGTTGGTATCCGAGCGTTGGTCTTAGAGAACCAGAAAATTTGCATTAGTGTGTCTTATCGAGTTTGTTAGGATGCATTAGTGAGTCTGGACTTCGACCGTGTTTTCTTTAAAAATGATTGCTTAACATTTTTGTTGGAAACTATATATTTTTAACATATGAATATTATGTGATATATTAATCTCTTAACGTGTTTGATATTATGTGATAGATGTCTACCTCTAGAACAAGTCCCATTGACTCACCTAATAATAATGAAGAGTCAAATGTAAATTGGAATGATTTGTGGACTGATTCACAAGTTCCCGAAGAGGAACCGGAAGAAGAGTCGGAACCGGAAGAAGAATCGGAACCGGAAGAAGAATCGGAACCGGATGAAGAAATAGAACCGGTGGGGGAAATAATAAAACGGTTAAGTAAAAGAAAATCCTCAACCAACCGACCAAAGTTAATTATGGTCAATGGTGTTTCCGCCAAGGAAGCAAAATATTGGGAGGATTACCAATTCTCCGATGAATCGGATTTCGACGAGAATTCCGATGATGTTATAGAAATTACCCCAACTGAATTTAAAAAGGCAAAAGAAAATAATAAGGGAAAGGGCATAAAAATAGAGAAATCTAATTCCAACCCCGATGAACTTTATATGTATCGTCAACCCCCGAAGTCCTTAAGTTGTAACAATGACCCGGGAACCTCTAAACCACCAGGTTTTTCTAAACCAATGTGGACAACGACGGTTCGTATTAGGGGAACATCATATATCCCTAGAAACTTGGCAAAACGAACCAAAACCGAAGAAGAAGAAACGAGCGAGTCGGAATAAGATAGTTGTATTCGTGTGGTGTAATATATGGAATATAGTGTTCTTATGCTTTATGATATATGTAAAAATTGCTTGTATTAATAAGTATTTTTTTTTATGAATCTAACTCTTGTCTATTTTACAGTTTAAAAATACAAAATGGATAGACAACCCAATATTTTAAGAGACCTACCCGGAGACATGATTGATGAAATCTTGTCTAGAGTCGGCCAGAATTCTTCGGCACAACTATTTAAGGCGAGATCAGTTTGTAAGACATTCGAAGAACGTTCCAAGAATGTCTTGGTTTATAAGAGACTTTCGTTTGAAAGATGGGGGATATCACATTGGGAAACCCATAAGTTACGATGTGTTTACTTTGACGCATATATTGCGGGGAACCCAAATGCTATTTTACGCAACGGGTTAAGAAATTATTTTGACTCAATATATCCGAATATTGGACTTCGTGATTTAGAAAAAGCGGCTAACATGCAACATAAAGAAGCATGTTATGCTTACGGATTAGTAATGTTCGCTTCTCACCAAAGTGAGAACAAGAACATCGGGCTACAACTATTAAACAAAACGTTTCCACAAGTGACGGAGTCGGTAATTGGGGTAAGAAATGAGGTTTTTAGATTATTACGGGACTGTTGGACATTACGTAACCCTCGTCCCTTTGATGACGTTACAACACGCTGTCTTATCAACGGCCATAACGGTTATGTTGCACAAGACCAAGGATGGGAAGTAGTCCTAGTAAAACCAGAATGCATGACTTGTTTCTGGACGTATGAATTACGTGTCTTTATTGCCTTTGCCGAACGACTTGTGTACTAGCTAGAATTGTCTTCACAACTATCTTGTATCAAAGTTATTGTGTGCTATATTTCATGCTTTATGAAAAATAAGCGGTATTGTAAGTTTGTAAAATATTGTATAAAAGTTTGAACGCGAAATATTATTACAATCAGTTTTTCATATAGAATTGTAGTAGTTGAATTGTATATTAGCTACTAAGTATGAACTTAACGGGTAGGTACTACCCGAATTTAAACTTATAAAACGCTAATATGAAGAAAAAGCTTTTATAAATGAGTTCATATTATGCTACGAAATACTATTAACTACTCTTAATATTCTGTATGATTAACTTGTTCCATTTAACTATTTTGAAGGAAATGGCACCGACTACTCGACACACCGTGAATATGAATGAAGAGGAATTCCGTACTTTTCTAGCTTCAAACATAGCCGCAGTACAGGCTGCGCTACATACCAACAATAACCTTGGATCTAGCAGTACAGGAAATCGTGTAGGATGCACCTACAAAGAATTCACTGCCTGCAAACCTTTGGAATTTGATGGAACCGAAGGACCGATCGGATTGAAACGGTGGACCGAGAAGGTTGAATCGGTGTTTGCCATAAGTAAGTGTACTGAAGAGGACAAAGTGAAGTACGCTACGCATACCTTCACAGGTTCTGCGTTAACATGGTGGAATACCTATCTAGAGCAAGTGGGACAAGATGATGCGTACGCACTACCGTGGTCAGCATTCAAGCACTTGATGAACGAGAAGTACCGTCCCAGAACCGAGGTCAATAAGCTCAAGACAGAACTTAGAGGGTTACGAACCCAAGGAATTGATATTACCACGTACGAAAGACGATTCACAGAATTGTGCCTATTGTGTCCGGGAGCATTCGAAGATGAGGAAGAGAAGATCGACGCGTTTGTGAAAGGATTACCGGAAAGAATCCAAGAAGATATAAGTTCACACGAGCCCGCCTCCATACAACAGGCATGTAGAATGGCTCACAAACTAGTGAACCAGATTGAAGAAAGAATTAAAGAACAGACTGCTGAAGAGGCCAATGTGAAGCAAGTCAAAAGAAAGTGGGAGGAAAATGGTGATAAGAATCACCAATACAACAACAACAGCAATTACAACAATAATCGCAACAATTATCCCAACAATCGCAACATCAATCGCAACTACAACAAACGGCCCAACAACAACAACAACAACAACAACAACAGCAACTACAACAATCATCCCAACAACAATAATAACCGCAACAACAACAACAATCAGAAGCAGCTATGCCAAAGGTGTGAAAAGAATCACTCGGGGTTCTGCACCAAATTTTGCAACAAGTGTAAAAGAAATGGTCATAGCGCGGCGAAGTGTGAGGTCTACGGACCAGGGGTTAATAGAATGAAAGGAACAAATGGTGTCGGAACGAGTAATGGCGGAGCAAGTAGTGTCGGAGCAAGTTATGCCAATGTAGTTTGTTATAAATGTGGAAAACCAGGCCACATTATTAGAAATTGCCCGAACCAGGAGAACACGAATGGACAAGGCCGTGGAAGAGTTTTCAATATTAATGCGGTAGAGGCACAGGAAGACCCGGAGCTTGTTACGGGTACGTTTCTTATTGACAATAAATCTGCTTACGTTTTATTTGATTCGGGTGCGGATAGAAGCTATATGAGTAGAGATTTTTGTGCTAAATTAAGTTGTCCATTGACGCCTTTGGATAGTAAATTTTTACTCGAATTAGCAAATGGTAAATTAATTTCAGCAGATAATATATGTCGAAATCGAGAAATTAAACTGGTTAGCGAAACATTTAAGATTGATTTGATACCAGTAGAGTTAGGGAGTTTTGATGTGATAATCGGTATGGACTGGTTGAAAGAAGTGAAAGCGGAGATCGTTTGTTACAAAAATGCAATTCGCATTATACGAGAAAAAGGAAAACCCTTAATGGTGTACGGAGAAAAGGGCAACACGAAGCTACATCTTATTAGTAATTTGAAGGCACAAAAACTAATAAGAAAAGGTTGCTATGCTGTTCTAGCACACGTCGAGAAAGTACAAACTGAAGAAAAGAGCATCAATGATGTTCCCATTGCAAAAGAATTTCCCGATGTATTTCCGAAAGAATTACCGGGATTACCCCCACATCGATCCGTTGAATTTCAAATAGATCTTATACCAGGAGCTGCACCAATAGCTCGTGCTCCTTACAGACTCGCACCCAGCGAGATGAAGGAACTGCAAAGCCAATTACAAGAACTTTTAGAGCGTGGTTTCATTCGACCAAGCACATCACCGTGGGGAGCTCCTGTTTTGTTTGTCAAGAAGAAAGATGGTACATTCAGGTTGTGTATCGACTACCGAGAGTTGAACAAACTTACCATCAAGAACCGCTACCCACTACCGAGAATCGACGACTTATTTGATCAACTACAAGGCTCGTCTGTTTATTCAAAGATTGACTTACGTTCCGGGTATCATCAAATGCGGGTGAAAGAAGATGATATTCCAAAGACTGCTTTCAGAACACGTTACGGTCATTACGAGTTTATGGTCATGCCGTTTGGTTTAACTAATGCACCAGCTGTGTTCATGGACCTTATGAACCGAGTGTGTGGACCATACCTTGACAAGTTTGTCATTGTTTTCATTGATGACATACTTATTTACTCAAAGAATGACCAAGAACACGGTGAACATTTGAGAAAAGTGTTAGAAGTATTGAGGAAGGAAGAATTGTACGCTAAGTTTTCAAAGTGTGCATTTTGGTTGGAAGAAGTTCAATTCCTCGGTCACATAGTGAACAAAGAAGGTATTAAGGTGGATCCGGCAAAGATAGAAACTGTTGAAAAGTGGGAAACCCCGAAAACTCCGAAACACATACGCCAGTTTTTAGGACTAGCTGGTTACTACAGAAGGTTCATCCAAGACTTTTCCAGAATAGCAAAACCCTTGACTGCATTAACGCATAAAGGGAAGAAATTTGAATGGAATGATGAACAAGAGAAAGCGTTTCAGTTATTGAAGAAAAAGCTAACTACGGCACCTATATTGTCATTGCCTGAAGGGAATGATGATTTTGTGATTTATTGTGACGCATCAAAGCAAGGTCTCGGTTGTGTATTAATGCAACGAACGAAGGTGATTGCTTATGCGTCTAGACAATTGAAGATTCACGAACAAAATTATACGACGCATGATTTGGAATTAGGCGCGGTTGTTTTTGCATTAAAGACTTGGAGGCACTACTTATATGGGGTCAAAAGTATTATATATACCGACCACAAAAGTCTTCAACACATATTTAATCAGAAACAACTGAATATGAGGCAGCGTAGGTGGATTGAATTATTGAATGATTACGATTTTGAGATTCGTTACCACCCGGGGAAGGCAAATGTGGTAGCCGATGCCTTGAGCAGGAAGGATAGAGAACCCATTCGAGTAAAATCTATGAATATAATGATTCATAATAACATTACTACTCAAATAAAGGAGGCGCAACAAGGAGTTTTAAAAGAGGGAAATTTAAAGGATGAAATACCCAAAGGATCGGAGAAACATCTTAATATTCGGGAAGACGGAACCCGGTATAGGGCTGAAAGGATTTGGGTACCAAAATTTGGAGATATGAGAGAAATGGTACTTAGAGAAGCTCATAAAACCAGATACTCAATACATCCTGGAACGGGGAAGATGTACAAGGATCTCAAGAAACATTTTTGGTGGCCGGGTATGAAAGCCGATGTTGCTAAATACGTAGGAGAATGTTTGACGTGTTCTAAGGTCAAAGCTGAGCATCAGAAACCATCAGGTCTACTTCAACAACCCGAAATCCCGGAATGGAAATGGGAAAACATTACCATGGATTTCATCACTAAATTGCCAAAGACTGCAAGTGGTTTTGATACTATTTGGGTAATAGTTGATCGTCTCACCAAATCAGCACACTTCCTACCAATAAGAGAAGATGACAAGATGGAGAAGTTAGCACGACTGTATTTGAAGGAAGTCATCTCCAGACATGGAATACCAATCTCTATTATCTCTGATAGGGATGGCAGATTTATTTCAAGATTCTGGCAGACATTACAGCAAGCATTAGGAACTCGTCTAGACATGAGTACTGCCTATCATCCACAAACTGATGGGCAGAGCGAAAGGACGATACAAACGCTTGAAGACATGCTACGAGCATGTGTTATTGATTTCGGAAACAGTTGGGATCGACATCTACCGTTAGCAGAATTTTCCTACAACAACAGCTACCATTCAAGCATTGAGATGGCGCCGTTTGAAGCACTTTATGGTAGAAAGTGCAGGTCTCCAATTTGTTGGAGTGAGGTGGGGGATAGACAGATTACGGGTCCGGAGATTATACAAGAAACTACCGAGAAGATCATCCAAATTCAACAACGGTTGAAAACCGCCCAAAGTCGACAAAAGAGCTACGCTGACATTAAAAGAAAAGATATAGAATTTGAAATTGGAGAGATGGTCATGCTTAAAGTTTCACCTTGGAAAGGCGTTGTTCGATTTGGTAAACGAGGGAAATTAAATCCAAGGTATATTGGACCATTCAAGATTATTGATCGTGTCGGACCAGTAGCTTACCGACTTGAGTTACCTCAACAACTCGCGGCTGTACATAACACTTTCCACGTCTCGAATTTGAAGAAATGTTTTGCTAAAGAAGATCTCACTATTCCGTTAGATGAAATCCAAATCAACGAAAAACTCCAATTCATCGAAGAACCCGTCGAAATAATGGATCGTGAGGTTAAAAGACTTAAGCAAAACAAGATACCAATTGTTAAGGTTCGATGGAATGCTCGTAGAGGACCCGAGTTCACCTGGGAGCGTGAAGATCAGATGAAGAAGAAATACCCGCATCTATTTCCAGAAGATTCGTCAACACCTTCAACAGCTTAAAATTTCGGGACGAAATTTATTTAACGGGTAGGTACTGTAGTGACCCGAACTTTTCCATGTTTATATATATTAATTGAGATTGATGTTTACATGATTAAATGTTTCCAACATGTTAAGCAATCAAACTTGTTAAGACTTGATTAATTGAAATAGGTTTCATATAGACAATTGACCACCCAAGTTGACCGGTGATTCACGAACGTTAAAACTTGTAAAAAAACTATATGATGACATATATATGGTTATATATATAGTTAAAATGATATTATGATAAGTAAACATATCATTAATTATATTAACAATGAACTACATATGTAAAAACAAGACTACTAACTTAATGATTTTGAAACGAGACATATATGTAACGTTTATCGTTGTAACGACATTTAATGTATATATATCATATTAAGAGATATTCGTACATCATAATATCATGATAATATAATAATTTAAAATCTCTTTTGTTATTATAAACATTGGGTTAACAACATTTAACAAGATCGTTAACCTAAAGGTTTCAAAACAACACTTACATGTAACGACTAACGATGACTTAACGACTCAGTTAAAATGTATATACATGTAGTGTTTTAATATGTATTTATACACTTTTGAAAGACTTCAATACACTTATCAAAATACTTCTACTTAACAAAAATGCTTACAATTACATTCTCGTTCAGTTTCATCAACAATTCTACTCGTATGCACCCGTATTCGTACTCGTACAATACACAGCTTTTAGATGTATGTACTATTGGTATATACACTCCAATGATCAGCTCTTAGCAGCCCATGTGAGTCACCTAACACATGTGGGAACCATCATTTGGCAACTAGCATGAAATATCTCATAAGATTACAAAAATATGAGTAATCATTCATGACTTATTTACATGAAAACAAAATTACATATCCTTTATATCTAATCCATACACCAACGACCAAAAACACCTACAAACACTTTCATTCTTCAATTTTCTTCATCTAATTGAACTCTCTCAAGTTCTATCTTCAAGTTCTATCTTCAAGTTCTAAGTGTTCTTCATAAATTCCAAAAGTTCTAGTTTCATAAAATCAAGAATACTTTCAAGTTTGCTAGCTCACTTCCAATCTTGTAAGGTGATCATCCAACCTCAAGAAATCTTTGTTTCTTACAGTAGGTTATCATTCTAATACCAGGTAATAATCATATTCAAACTTTGGTTCAATTTCTATAACTATAACAATCTTATTTCAAATGATGATCTTACTTGAACTTGTTTTCGTGTCATGATTTTGCTTCAAGAACTTTGAGCCATCCAAGGATCCATTGAAGCTAGATCCATTTTTCTCTTTTCCAGTAGGTTCATCCAAGGAACTTAAGGTAGTAATGATGTTCATAACATCATTCGATTCATACATATAAAGCTATCTTATTCGAAGGTTTAAACTTGTAATCACTAGAACATAGTTTAGTTAATTCTAAACTTGTTCGCAAACAAAAGTTAATCCTTCTAACTTGACTTTTAAAATCAACTAAACACATGTTCTATATCTATATGATATGCTAACTTAATGATTTAAAACCTGGAAACACGAAAAACACCGTAAAACCGGATTTACGCCGTCGTAGTAACACCGCGGGCTGTTTTGGGTTAGTTAATTAAAAACTATGATAAACTTTGATTTTAAAGTTGTTATTCTGAAAAAAATGATTTTTATTATGAACATGAAACTATATCCAAAAATTATGATTAAACTCAAAGTGGAAGTATGTTTTCTAAAATGGTCATCTAGACGTCGTTCTTTCGACTGAAATGACTACCTTTACAAAAACGACTTGTAACTTATTTTTCCCACTATAAACCTATACTTTTCTGTTTAGATTCATAAAATAGAGTTCAATATGAAACCATAGCAATTTGATTCACTCAAAACGGATTTAAAATGAAGAAGTTATGGGTAAAACAAGATTGGATAATTTTTCTCATTTTAGCTACGTGAAAATTGGTAACAAATCTATTCCAACCATAACTTAATCAACTTGTATTGTATATTATGTAATCTTGAGATACCATAGACACGTATACAATGTTTCGACCTATCATGTCGACACATCTATATATATTTCGGAACAACCATAGACACTCTATATGTGAATGTTGGAGTTAGCTATACAGGGTTGAGGTTGATTCCAAAATATATATAGTTTGAGTTGTGATCAATACTGAGATACGTATACACTGGGTCGTGGATTGATTCAAGATAATATTTATCGATTTATTTCTGTACATCTAACTGTGGACAACTAGTTGTAGGTCGCTAACGAGGACAGCTGACTTAATAAACTTAAAACATCAAAATATATTAAAAGTGTTGTAAATATATTTTGAACATACTTTGATATATATGTATATATTGTTATAGGTTCGTGAATCAACCAGTGGCCAAGTCTTACTTCCCGACGAAGTAAAAATCTGTGAAAGTGAGTTATAGTCCCACTTTTAAAATCTAATATTTTTGGGATGAGAATACATGCAGGTTTTATAAATGATTTACAAAATAGACACAAGTACGTGAAACTACATTCTATGGTTGAATTATCGAAATCGAATATGCCCCTTTTTATTAAGTCTGGTAATCTAAGAATTAGGGAACAGACACCCTAATTGACGCGAATCCTAAAGATAGATCTATTGGGCCTAACAAACCCCATCCAAAGTACCGGATGCTTTAGTACTTCGAAATTTATATCATATCCGAAGGGTGTCCCGGAATGATGGGGATATTCTTATATATGCATCTTGTTATTGTCGGTTACCAGGTGTTCACCATATGAATGATTTTTATCTCTATGTATGGGATGTGTATTGAAATATGAAATCTTGTGGTCTATTGTTACGATTTGATATATATAGGTTAAACCTATAACTCACCAACATTTTTGTTGACGTTTTAAGCATGTTTATTCTCAGGTGATTATTAAGAGCTTCCGCTGTCGCATACTTAAATAAGGACAAGATTTGGAGTCCATGCTTGTATGATATTGTGTAAAAACTGCATTCAAGAAACTTATTTTGTTGTAACATATTTGTATTGTAAACCATTATGTAATGGTCGTGTGTAAACAGGATATTTTAGATTATCATTATTTGATAATCTACGTAAAGCTTTTTAAACCTTTATTGATGAAATAAAGATTATGGTTTGTTTAAAAATGAATGCAGTCTTTAAAAAACGTCTCATATAGAGGTCAAAACCTCGCAACGAAATCAATTAATATGGAACGTTTTTAATCAATAAGAACGGGACATTTCATAGATTATACGCAGTCAATAACCTGGTGTATTCATTAAACAAAGTATTAAGACCTTGTTACAATTCGAGTCCCCAATTAGTTGGAATATTTGAATTCGGGAATAAGAATAATTTGACGAAGACTTTCGCATTTTATGATTATGACTGATGGACTATTATGGACAAATCTGTATGGACGTATTGAATAATCCAGGATAAAGGACAATTAACCCATGATAATAAACTAAAATCAACACGTCAAACATCATGATTATGGAAGTTTAAATAAGCATAATTCCTTTATTTCATATTTAATTGCACTTTTAAGTATCGCACTTTTATTTACTGTCATTTTATTTAATTGCACTTTTAATTATCGTACTTTTTAATTATTGCACTTTTCTTTATCGCAATTTCATTATCGTTATTTACTTTACGCTTTAAATTAAGTCTTTTACATTTTTAATTTTTTTTTACATTAGGTTTTAACTGCGACTAAAGTTTTAAAATCGACAAACCGGTCATTAAACGGTAAAAACCCCCTTTTATAATAATAATACTACTTATATATATTTATATATTTACAAATATAGTTTTAAAAATATAGCGTTAAACTTGGCGAGTTCCCTGTGGACGAACCGGACTTACTAAAAACTACACTACTGTACGATTAGGTACACTGCCTATAAGTGTTGTAGCAAGGTTTAGGTATATCCACTCTATAAATAAATAAATAACTTGTGTAAAATTGTATCGTATTTAATAGTATTTTCCTTGTAAAAATATAACTATTTCGTATACACCTCTACGCACATCAACATGTATATACATTTTAACTGAGTCGTTATGTCATCGTTAGTCGTTACATGTAAGTGTTGTTTTGAAATATTTAAGTTAACGATCTCATTTAATGTTGTTAACCCAATGTTTATTATATCTAATGAGATGTTAAATTATTACATTATAATGATATTATGATGTATGAATATATCTTAATGTGATATATATACATTAAAATGTCGTTACAACGATAATCGTAACATATATGTCTCGTTTCGAAATTCTTAAGTTAGTAGTCTTGTTTTATATATGTAGTTCATTGTTAACATACTTAATGATATATATAATTATCATTTTATCATGTTAAATATAGTGTAACAATATCTTAATATGATACATACGTATTTAGTAAGACGCTGTTATAACGATAATCGTTATATATATCGTTTCGAGTTTCTTAACTTAGTAGTCTCATTTTTATGTATATAACTCATTATTAATATACCTAATGAGATACTTACTTATCATAATATCATGTTAACTATATATATATATATATATATATATATATATATATATATATATATATATATATATATATATATATATATATATATATATATATATATATATATATATATATATATATATATATATATATCATCATATAGTTTTTACAAGTTTTAACGTTCGTGAATCGCCGGTCAATTTGGGTGGGCAATTGTCTACATGAAACCTCTTTCAATTAATCAAGTCTTAACAAGTTTGATTGGTTAACATGTTGGAAACATTTAATCATGCAAATATAGTTTTCATTTAATATATATAATCATGGAAAAGTTCGGGTCACTACAGTATATGCTTCGGAGTTTTCGGGATTTCCAAATTTTCAACGATTTCAATCTTTGATGGATCAACCTGAATACCTTCTTTGTTCACTACGTGACCGAGGAATTGAACTTCTTTCAACCAAAATACACACTTTAAAAACTTAGCTTTCAATTTTTCATTCCTCAACAATTCTAGCACTTTTCTCAAATGTTCTCCGTACTCTTGATCATTCTTTGAGTAAATAAGTATGTCATCGATGAAAACAATGCCAAACTTATCAAGGTATGGTCCACACACTCGGTTCATGAGGTCCATGAACACAGCTGGTGCGTTAGTAAATCCAAACGGCATAACCATAAACTCATAATGACCGTAACGAGTTCTAAAAGCAGTCTTCGGAATATCATCCTCCTTCTCCCGTATTTGATGATACCCTGAACGTAAATTAATCTTCGAGTAAACCGATGAACCTTGTAAATGATCAAATAAGTCATCGATTCTCGGTAGTGGATAACGGTTCTTGATGGTAAGTTTGTTCAACTCTCGGTCGACAATACATAACCTAAATGTACCATCCTTCTTTTTGACAAACAACACCGGAGCTCCCCACGGTGTTGTACTTAGTCGAATGAAACCACGTTCTAAAAGTTCTTGTAATTGGCTTTGTAATTCCTTCATTTCGCTGGGTGCGAGTCTGTAAGGAGAACGACCTATCGGTGCAGCTCCTGGTACAAGATCTATTTGAAATTCAACAGATCGGTGTGGTGGTAGTCCAAGTAATTCTTTCAGAAATACATCGGGAAATTCTTTTGCAACGGGAACATCATTGATGTTCTTTTCTTCGGAATTTATTTTCTCGACGTGTGCTATAACGGCATAGCAACCTTTTCTTATTAGCTTTTGCGCCTTCAAGTTACTAATAAGACTTAACTTCGCGTTGCTCTTCTCTCCGTACACTATTAAAGGTTTTCCTTTTTCTCGTACAATACGAATTGCATTTTCGTAACGTACGACCTCTGCTCTCTCCTTTTTCAACCAGTCCATGCCAATTATCACATCAACACTCTCTAACTCTACTAGTATCAAATCAATCTTAAACGTTTCGCTAACCAGTTTAATTTCTCGATTCTGACATATTTTATCTGCTGTAATTAATTTACCGTTTGCTAATTCGAGTAAAAATTTATTATCCAAAGGTGTCAATGGACAACTTAATTTAGCACAAAAAACTCTACTCATATAGCTTCTATCCGCACCAGAATCAAATAAAACATAAGCAGATTTATTGTCAATAAGAAACGTACCCGTAACAAGCTCCGGGTCTTCCTGCGCTTCTGTCGCATTAATATTGAAAACTCTTCCGCGGCCTTGCCAATTAGTATTCTCTTGGTTTGGGCAATTTCTAATAATGTGGCCAGGTTTTCCACATCCATAACATACTACGGCGGCATTATTTGTACCGACATTATTTGTTCCTTTAATTTTGTTATTCGTCAGTCCGTAGACCTCACATTTCACCGCACCATGACCATTTCTATTACACTTGGTGCAAAATGTCGTGCCGAACCCATTCGGATGGTACTCTTCACACCTTTGGCATGGATGTTTTTGCTTCTTGTTGTTATAGGGATTGTTATTGTTGTTGCGGTTGTTATTGTTGTTGGAATGATTGTTGTAGTAGTTGTTGTTGTTGGTATGGTTGTTGTTGCGTTTGTTGTTGTGAAAAGTGGTGCGATTGTAGTTGTGATTGTTGAAGCGATAGTTACTGTTGTTGTGTTGGTGACCCTTGTCACTGTTTTCTTCCCATTTTCTCTTGACTTGTTTCATGTTGGCTTCTTCGGCCGCCCGCTCTTTAATTCTTCCTTCAATCTGGTTTATGAGTTTGTGAGCCATTCGACTTGCCTTTTGTATGGAGGTGGGCTCGTTTGAACTCACATCTTCCTGAATCCTTTCTGGTAACCCTTTTACAAACGCGTCGATCTGCTCTTCTTCATCTTCGAACACTCTTGGACACAATAGGCACAACTCTATGAATCGTCGTTCGTATGTGGTAATATCGAATCCTTGCGTTCGTAATCCTCTAAGCTCTACCTTGAGTTTATTGACCTCAATTCTGGGACGGTACTGCTCATTCATCATGTGTTTGAATGCTGACCATGGTACTGCGTAAGCAGCATCTTGTCCCACTTGCTTGAGATAGGTGTTCCACCATGTTAACACGGTACATGTGAAGGTATACGTAGCGTACTTTACCCTGTCTTCTTCAGTACATTTAATTATGGCAAACACCTATTTGACCTTCTCGGTCCACCATTTTAAAACGATTGGACCTACGGTTCCATCGAATTCCAGAGGTTTACAGGCAGTGAATTCTTTGTAGGAGCAACCTACACGATTTCTTGTGGTGTTAGTTCCATTGCTAGATTCAGAGTTATGGTTGTTTTGCATCGCAGTTTGTTCTGCGGCTATGTTTGCTGCAAGGAAAACACGGAAGTCTTCCTCGCTTATTGATGTCGTGCGAGGTGTACGTGAAATACTATATATTTTTGATACGAAAAGTGATACAAACTACACAAGTTTTAATTATTTTTTTACAAAATGGATATACCTAAACCTTGCTACAACACTATAGGCAGTGTACCTAATCGTAGAGTAGTATAGTTTTTAGTAAGTCCGGTTCGTTCCACAGGGAGCGGGCTTATTGCACACTATATTTTTAAACAACTATATTTGTACAAAATATATAAATATATATATAATAATATATAAAAGGGGGTTTACCATTTAATGACCGGTTTGTCGATTTATATTTTAAGCGAAGCGTAAAGTAAATGACGATATTTAACTAACAATATAAAATAAATAACAATAAATAAAATGACAATAAATAAAAGTACGAGGAAAAATGAAATAAAATATATTATGCTTATTTAAGCTTTCGTAACCATGATGTTTGACGTTTTGTATAACGACCCTCATTTTTCCATTCTATATTTTTCCAATATTAAATGCCCAAACAATATAATCAAAACTTAATGATTAAACTTTAATCAACAATTGTTAAGTATTAAGAGTTAGAAAACATATTAATTAACTTTGTACAATAATTGACAAGTTAATAAAAGATGAAAATAATAAACTGTTAGTCGACACTCACTGCTAATTAAAATTTATGCATTTATGTAATATTATAACTGATAACCTATAAGTAATAAATAAAAATTGACATTTATATAAATAATAAAACAATTGAGAACTAAATATATACAAGTCATGAATTAGTAAAAAGAAAATAATACTTATCATGTAGTAAATGTAAAAAATAATAATAGTAATAATAGTAATAATAATGAGACTAAAGAATCTTAAACAATTACATCCTTATGTTGACTAAAAATTAAAATAATATATATATAAACTAGTACCACCTATTGTTGACTAAAAACTATAAAATAAAATAAAATCATTAATTAGAACATCCTTATGTTGACTAACACTCTAATACTTGCACTATATAAACTCCTAGTTTCTCATTCACAAATCACACCAAAATCCTCTCTCAAAAACAATCTCTCCCTCTCCCTCTCTTGTGGTATTCGGATCTTCAAGCTTGTTCTTCGTGTTCTTCAAGAATCTTCAAGGAGTTCTTCAAGATTTTTAAGGCTTTGATCTTCCATCTTCATCGTGTTCATCTTTTCTTTGTTAATTATCTTGAATCTTCAAAGGTATAACATAAACCCTAAACTATTTACATAAACTTTAATCTTTGTTAATTCATATTCATATTATAAACTTGTTATCCATAAACACACCTAGATTTATATATACATATATACATGTAAAAAAAAATATATATATATTTTTATATATACATATACATATTAAAACCTTAAACCCTAATACTACTTATACTAGTACTTAACATGTATATACTATTACTATTACTAGCACCTATAACCTACTACTTATATTGTAGCACACAAACATTTTGGGATATGTATTAGAGATGTATAGATCTTCGAACTTTCTTGACGAATGGTTTCTACGAGATTCTAGGCAGAGGGTTTGGACTTCCGATTTAAAGGGTCCTATGGCTCAAGCCCCTAGATCTAAATTAGCCATTCGAAGGGAAAGGGGTGATTGGAAGCTTATCTAATACGGCAAGTATCCTAAAATGGAAACACTCATAAAAGTAGAAACTCTCTAGTCATAGAAACTTAGTAAAATAAGAAACTTTCTAAAAATAGAAACTTTATAAAAATAGTAACTTACTAGGAATAGAAACTTAGTAAAACAAACTATACTTAAACACATACTTAAACTTAAACATGGGCAAAACACTTAACTACTCTTAAATGTCAATAGGTTGACTTTCCTGCTCACTCGTTCAACTCTCTATTCTGAGGAATAACTCTCTCTACTTACTAAGGTGATTTTTATAGCCCCACTTTACTTGAGCTCAATTTACTTTTTATACTTATTGGGGTGAGACACATGCTGCTTTTACTATTTACAATTTAGACACAAGTACCAACTAAAACTATGCTATACCCGGCTATGTCCGACTAAGTCCCTACAGTGATATTTTTAGGTGCTGCGGCATGCTTAGTTATTGGGGGTAGGCCTATCGGGAGTAACGTCCCCGATACATTTGATGTTATCTTTGTATTACTTGATAATGAAATTTAAACCGACAAGGACAGACACAACTTGTCATGGGGTAAACTTGAACGTTTAGTCTAAATATCACGCACTGGCATAACTTTTGGATCTGCGAGATCTACTTTTTGATCCTGCGGGAGATCAACCTTACAAATTAAATCTTGTGGTCTAAAACAAACGGTCAAACTTATTTGTTAAACCTATGAACTTCACTCAACCTTTTGGTTGACACTTTAGCATGTTTTGTCTCAGGTGCTGTTTGATTCAAGCTCTTATACTTACTGCTTATGTGATGCTACTTGGACATAGGATCAAGAGATATCGCATTTATTACTTCTGCATGTGAACATTTCCATTATTGTTATTCCTATCATTGTAACTACGTTTCATTTTCCGCTGCGTGCTCAATAAAGTTTGTTTTATCATTTAGTATTGTTCTCGTATATTATAATATGTTGGTTGATTTGATATTAAGTCACATTTCACCCAGGCCCTAACTGGGGGTGTGACAGATTGGTATCAGAGCAAACCAGGCTGTTATAGAGAACCAGGATTGCATTTTTATGTGTGCCTTACTTGTTAGCTAGGGTGCCTTAGCAATCTAGGAAACTATAACCTTTCCTGCCTTGGACTTAAAGCACTTAGGATTGTCGTATAATCTTAACAATTATGCTTTAATAAACTTGACTCAAAGATTCTAATCAAGGTCTCTTTCCTAATGATAGGATGTCAAGCTCAAGCGTTAACAAGTCCAACAAAGCAACTCACAACCCTACCACCGAAGTAGGTGTTGGACACTCTTCAACTTCGAGACCAGTTCGAAGTCCTCTTTATAATCCTGCTTCACCACCGCTGAATTATAGCCCGAATACTATTTTAGATTCACATGGGTCTCCTCAATACTACCCAACTCCGAGAACCCAAGATAAGGGAAAACGGCATGAAGAAGTTGGTCCATCAAGGAAGAGAGCCCGATCTCCTTTTTATGATGGTCCTAAGTATGAAATCATGAGATTACGAAACGATACCGAGAGAAACATTGGAGGTCTACTTCGCCACATGGAAAGAGCGGATCGTCGAATGAAGAAACTTATGAAAGAAAACGTCGAGCTAAGAAAGGAGTTGCTGATGCTAAAGTGCGAGGAAGAACGCAACACTCGCTGGGGAAAGCAATCACTTGCTTACCTCAAGGAGGATGTTGATGTTCGAATGAAAATGGAGAAAGGTCGAGTCGACGAACAACTTGCCATAAGAGAGTACAACACTAATGCCGTAAACAGTCGTGTTACCAACCTTTATGACAACTTCGAGTATCTCTATGAGAAACAAAAGTCGAAAAATGAGAAAGTTGAGGAGTTTATGAAGAAGGTTGGAGACGAAATATGAAGACTACTTCAATCTTAATATTTCCTAGTTATTTTTCCTATTTTCCATCTATGTAAAGGCTGTGCCTTAAACAATTTCTATTTCCGAATCGTGTAATAAAGGCTTATTTAATGCCTCGTTCTAATAATATAAAGTGTTTTATTAATATCATGCGATATCAATACTTTAGTTTATTCATACTTGTGATTACTCAAACTTATAACTTGTTAAACTTATCAAATATATGTTCACTTTTATGTAGTGACATCATGGTTCGTCCAGCTGCACCTACCGTTAACAACGTTGTGTTAACTACTGAGCAATTCCAACAGTTACTCGCTGCTGCCCAAGGCAACGCCCAAGCTAATCATGCTAATACTCAACCAAAACCTTGTTCCTACAAGGACTTTACAAACTGTCACCCTCCCGCTTTTAAGGGAAACGAAGAAGCTGTCGAACTAGTTCGTTGGTTCGAAAAGATGGAATCTATTTTCCGTATTTGCAACTGTGGTGATGATGATCGAGTAAAGTATGCCACTAGCTCGTTGGGTGGTAATGCTTTAACTTGGTGGACTGCTTATGCCAAGTCCGTAGGAATTGATAATGCTAATGCAATTCCATGGGACGAACTCAAAAGTATGATGGTCAACAAATTCTGCCCAAGGAGTCAAGTTCAGAAGCTTGAAGCTGAGTTCTGGGAACTCAGGGTCAAGGGTACTGACATTGAGAATTATACCAATCGTTATCTGGAGCTTTCTACTCTATGTCCTGAAATGTTTCCTACTGAAGCTAGAAGAATTGAGCGGTATATTGAAGGTCTTCCCGAGGATGTTCAAGGGAATGTTATTGCTGCTGAGAAGGTTACTTTGGATGCTGTGATTCTCATGGCACAAAATCTCATGTTGGCCAAGAGAAGAAGGGCGTCGGTCAATAAGCAAGTTGAAACCAAGGGTAATGATGGTAAGAGGAAGTTTGAGCCGTCTCAAGGTTCTAATCAGAATGTTAGTAAAAAGCTTATGGATAGTACAAGTACGAATTATAAGGGCACTTATCCTTTTTGTGTTCGTTGTGAAAGGCATCACCCGGGGCAGTGCACTGCCACTTGTTCGTTGTGTAAGAAAGTGGGACACGTAGCTAAGACGTGTAGGACTCCTCCAAAGAATAAATCTATTGTTCCTGCCAAAGCTCCTCCTACTTGTTATACTTGTGGGGAAAAGGGACACATTAGTCCAAATTGCCCTAAGAAGAGAGATAATCCTGCTACTGGAGCCAATACTACTGCTGCAAAGGGTCGTGCATTTGTTATTACTGCTGCTGAAGCCCGAGATGAAGATGAGGTCATCACGGGTACGTATCTCGTCAATAATTGCTACGCAACTATTTTATTCGATACTGGTGCCGACCGAAGTTACGTATCTAATGAATTTTGTACCCTATTTACTGAAAAGCCTCAACCCTTAGAAACTAAACGATTAGTAGAAGTAGCCAATGGAAAGATCATGAAAGTTGATAAAATTTATAAAAACTGCAACCTAATCTTAGCCAGCAAAGAATTTAAGATAGACCTTTTGCCGGTCGAGCTAGGAAGTTTCGATGTCATAGTTGGAATGGATTGGTTACGTCCATTAAGAGCTGCGATCATGTGTTACGATAAAACCGTTCATGTTCCATTAGGAAATGGAGAGACTCTTATTATCCAAGGTGAAAAGAGTGGTTCCAATCTCAATATTATCTCCTGTATTAAAACCCGCAAATACCTTATGAAAGGTTATCCAGCTATTCTAGCCCACGTTAATCTGATTGAATCGAAGGAGAAGCGAATTGAAGATGTACCAGTAGTTAAAGACTTTCCCGATGTGTTTCCCGAAGATCTTCCGGGTATTCCACCTCCTCGACAAGTTGAATTCCAAATTGATTTAACTCCTGGTGCTGCTCCTGTTGCTAAAGCACCATACCGTTTAGCACCTTCCGAAATGAAGGAATTATCCAACCAACTCCAAGAACTATTGGATAAAGGTTTCATTCGTCCAAGCTCGTCCCCTTGGGGAGCTCCTATTCTGTTTGTTAAAAAGAAGGATGGTACATTAAGGATGTGCATTGATTACCGTGAACTTAACAAGCTTACTATCAAGAACCGTTATCCGTTGCCACGTATTGATGATCTATTTGACCAACTTCAAGGGTCAAGTGTTTATTCAAAGATTGATTTAAGATCCGGTTATCACCAACTCAAGGTCAAGGAATCCGATATTCCTAAGACTGCTTTTCGCACTCGTTATGGGCACTATGAATTCTGTGTCATGCCTTTTGGTTTAACTAATGCTCCTGCCGTGTTCATGGACCTCATGAATCGTGTTTGTAAACCGTATCTTGACAAATTTGTCATCGTATTCATTGACGACATCTTGATCTATTCGAAGAATGAGAAAGAGCATGAGCAACATTTGCGCATGATTCTTGAACTCTTACGAAAGGAACAACTTTATGCTAAATTTTCTAAGTGCGAGTTTTGGCTCAAAACCGTACAATTTCTCGGACATGTTGTTGATAGAAACGGAATACATGTCGATCCAGCTAAGATTACTGCTATTCAGAACTGGGAGATACCAAAGACTGCAAAGCATATTCGTCAATTTTTGGGACTTGCCGGTTACTATCGAAGGTTTATAAAAGATTTTTCTCTCATTGCCAAACCTCTTACAAAGCTGACTCAAAAAGGGAAGAAATTTGAGTGGTCCGAAGAACAGGAATCTGCTTTCAAGATTCTGAAGGAGAAGTTGACCACAGCCCCGATTCTTTCTTTACCTGAAGGTACCGATGACTTTGTTGTTTACTGCGATGCCTCAAAGCATGGCTTTGGTTGTGTTTTAATGCAACGAGAGAAGGTTATCGCCTATGCATCTAGACAGTTGAAGAAACATGAAGTAAACTATACCACACATGACCTAGAGTTAGGTGCCGTGGTATTTGCATTAAAGATATGGAGACATTATCTCTATGGTAATCACTTTACGGTGTACACTGACCATAAAAGTCTTCGACACATCTTTGATCAAAAACAGCTGAATATGAGGCAAAGTCGATGGCTCGAGACATTGAACGATTATTATTGTGAGCTGAAATATCATCCTGGCAAGGCGAATGTAGTTGCCGATGCCCTTAGTCGAAAAGACGATATTAAACGTGTTCGTGCTTTAAACCTAAAAATCAAATCGAATCTTATTTCACGAATCTGTGAAGCTCAATTGGAAGCTATTAGACCGACACTTATCGAAGGTGAAGGACCTATTGGTTTTGAGAACCAACTTCAAGTGAAAGCTAATGGTACACGGTACTTTGGCAATAGAATCTGGGTTCCTCGTTTTGGTAATCTTCGCGAACTAGTCTTGGATGAAGCACATAAGACTAGATATTCTATCCATCCCGGTTCCAGTAAGATGTATCACGATGTGAAGGAATTCTACTGGTGGCCTAACATGAAAGCCGATATTGCTACTTATGTTAGTAAGTGTCTCACTTGTTTGAAAGTCAAGGCCGAACATCAAAAGCCTTCTGGTCTGTTGACACAACCCGACATTCCGCAGTGGAAGTGGGAAGGTATCACTATGGACTTCGTTACTAAGTTACCTAAGACTTCGAACGGTAACGATACTATTTGGGTCGTAGTTGATCGTCTTACTAAATCTGCACATTTCATACCAATCAAGGAAACCGACAAGATGGAGAGATTAGCACAGCTTTATATTAAAGAAATCGTCTCACGTCATGGTGTTCCTATCTCGATCATTTCTGATCGCGATAGTCGATTTGTTTCTAGATTTTGGAAAACTTTACAATCTGCTCTTGGAACTCAACTCGACATGAGTACAGCTTATCATCCACAAACCGATGGTCAAAGTGAACGAACCATTCAAACTATGGAGGATATGCTACGTGCTTGTGCAATCGATTTCGGCAAAGGATGGGATAGACATCTACCTTTGGTTGAATTTTCTTATAATAACAGTTATCACTCCAGCATTAAGGCTGCACCTTTTGAAGCTTTATATGGACGGAAGTGTAGATCTCCTTTGTGTTGGGATGAACTTGAGGACAGACATTTAACTGGTCCTGAAATTATTCACGAAACTACCGAAAAGATCGTTCAAATCAAGCAACGTTTAGAAACTGCCCGTAGCCGACAGAAAAGCTATGCCAATAAGAAACGAAAAGACATCGAATACCAAGTTGGAGATAAAGTCATGTTGAAAGTATCCCCTTGGAAAGGTGTTGTCCGCTTCGGTAAGCGAAGTAAACTCAGTCCACGATATGTTGGACCATTCACAATCACTGAAAGAGTCGGTCCCGTGGCATACCGATTAGAACTGCCAACCGAACTTAGTCAAGTACATGATGTGTTTCATGTCTCAAATCTTAAACGGTGTCTTGCCGATGACACACTCGTTATTCCTCTGGATGATGTCCGCATTGATGAGCAAATGCACTTCGTTGAAGAACCTATAGAAATCATGGAAGGAGAGGTCAAACAAACGCGTAAAAGCAATATACCTATCGTTAAAGTCCGGTGGAATTCGCGTAGAGGCCCCGAATATACCTGGGAACGCAAAGACCATATGAAACGGAAATATCCCCATCTCTTCTCAACTGCTGATGCAAACGAGAAAACTACCTAAAAACTTCGGGACGAAGTTTTCAATAACGGGGAGGTACTATAACGACCCTCATTTTTCCATTCTATATTTTTCCAATATTAAATGCCCAAACAATATAATCAAAACTTAATAATTAAACTTTAATCAACAATTGTTAAGTATTAAGAGTTAGAAAACATATTAATTAACTTTGTGCAATAATTGACAAGTTAATAAAAGATGAAAATAATAAACTGTTAGTCGACACTCACTGCTAATTAAAATTTATGCATTTATGTAATATTATAACTGATAACCTATAAGTAATAAATAAAAATTGACATTTATATAAATAATAAAACAATTGAGAACTAAATATATACAAGTCATGAATTAGTAAAAAGAAAATAATACTTATCATGTAGTAAATGTAAAAAATAATAATAGTAATAATAGTAATAATAATGAGACTAAAGAATCTTAAACAATTACATCCTTATGTTGACTAAAAATTAAAATAATATATATATAAACTAGTACCACCTATTGTTGACTAAAAACTATAAAATAAAATAAAATCATTAATTAGAACATCCTTATGTTGACTAACACTCTAATACTTGCATTATATAAACTCCTAGTTTCTCATTCACAAATCACACCAAAATCCTCTCTCAAAAACAATCTCTCCCTCTCCCTCTCTTGTGGTATTCGGATCTTCAAGCTTGTTCTTCGTGTTCTTCAAGAATCTTCAAGGAGTTCTTCAAGATTTTTAAGGCTTTGATCTTCCATCTTCATCGTGTTCATCTTTTCTTTGTTAATTATCTTGAATCTTCAAAGGTATAACATAAACCCTAAACTATTTACATAAACTTTAATCTTTGTTAATTCATATTCATATTATAAACTTGTTATCCATAAACACACCTAGATTTATATATACATATATACATGTAAAAAAAAATATATATATATTTTTATATATACATATACATATTAAAACCTTAAACCCTAATACTACTTATACTAGTACTTAACATGTATATACTATTACTATTACTAGCACCTATAACCTACTACTTATATTGTAGCACACAAACATTTTGGGATATGTATTAGAGATGTATAGATCTTCGAACTTTCTTGACGAATGGTTTCTACGAGATTCTAGGCAGAGGGTTTGGACTTCCGATTTAAAGGGTCCTATGGCTCAAGCCCCTAGATCTAAATTAGCCATTCGAAGGGAAAGGGGTGATTGGAAGCTTATCTAATACGGCAAGTATCCTAAAATGGAAACACTCATAAAAGTAGAAACTCTCTAGTCATAGAAACTTAGTAAAATAAGAAACTTTCTAAAAATAGAAACTTTATAAAAATAGTAACTTACTAGGAATAGAAACTTAGTAAAACAAACTATACTTAAACACATACTTAAACTTAAACATGGGCAAAACACTTAACTACTCTTAAATGTCAATAGGTTGACTTTCCTGCTCACTCGTTCAACTCTCTATTCTGAGGAATAACTCTCTCTACTTACTAAGGTGATTTTTATAGCCCCACTTTACTTGAGCTCAATTTACTTTTTATACTTATTGGGGTGAGACACATGCTGCTTTTACTATTTACAATTTAGACACAAGTACCAACTAAAACTATGCTATACCCGGCTATGTCCGACTAAGTCCCTACAGTGATATTTTTAGGTGCTGCGGCATGCTTAGTTATTGGGGGTAGGCCTATCGGGAGTAACGTCCCCGATACATTTGATGTTATCTTTGTATTACTTGATAATGAAATTTAAACCGACAAGGACAGACACAACTTGTCATGGGGCAAACTTGAACGTTTAGTCTAAATATCACGCACTGGCATAACTTTTGGATCTGCGAGATCTACTTTTTGATCCTGCGGGAGATCAACCTTACAAATTAAATCTTGTGGTCTAAAACAAACGGTCAAACTTATTTGTTAAACCTATGAACTTCACTCAACCTTTTGGTTGACACTTTAGCATGTTTTGTCTCAGGTGCTGTTTGATTCAAGCTCTTATACTTACTGCTTATGTGATGCTACTTGGACATAGGATCAAGAGATATCGCATTTATTACTTCTGCATGTGAACATTTCCATTATTGTTATTCCTATCATTGTAACTACGTTTCATTTTCCGCTGCGTGCTCAATAAAGTTTGTTTTATCATTTAGTATTGTTCTCGTATATTATAATATGTTGGTTGATTTGATATTAAGTCACATTTCACCCAGGCCCTAACTGGGGGTGTGACATTTTGATTATTTATTACCCTGGGTTAATTGTCCTTTGTCCTGGATTATTTGATAAGTCCATCTGGTTTTTGTCCATAACAGTCCATCAGTCATAAATATAAAGTGCGAGTATCCTCGTCAAATTATCCTTATACCCGAAGTCAAATATTCCAACTAATTGGGGACTTAAACTGTAACAAGGTTTTAATACTTTGTTTAATAATTACATCAGGATATCAACTACGTGTAATCCAAGGTTTTAATACTTTGTTATCAATTATGCCAAGTGTCCTTGTACATAATTTCACCCCTGTTTTAATAATTCTAGTGACTATTAATCCATTCCCGTGTCCGGTTAAATGAACGATTATTCGTACATATAAATACCCCGCCCATCGTGTCCGATCGGGTGTATATGGTTATTTATAGGGACGTCCAATTGTAAATCTTTATATTATAATTAACAAACTATCATTTAGTTAAACAAATATAAAGCCCATTAATAGCCCATAGTCTAATTTTCACAAGTGTCGTTCTTTTGTCCAAACCCCAATTATGGTACAAACCCCAATTACCCCGTCTTTAATATTTAGTCCAACATCATGATTAATTTAGCTCAAATAAGCATAATAATAACTTAAGTACGAGACATTAATTTAAAAAGGAGAACATAACTTACATTGAGTATTTATCGCGTAGTGTTACACGGACAGAATTTCGACTTCAAAAACCCGTAAAATAACCTTTACATAACCCGAACTAATCTAATACAAAACTACCCTATACTATATATATTATATATATATATTTATTTATTTATTTATTACAGAGTATTATTATTATTATTTATTATATATTTACTCGCAGAATTCGTGACCTTTTATAGGCATTTTGGAATTTGGCAGCTCCGCGAGTCGTGGAGTTTTTGGCCTTCAAACTCCGCGAGTCGTGGAGTTTGAAAATCCAGCTCAGGATCCTTTGTATCATAGCTTGTCGACATGATTATATATATATTTATAATATATAAATAATTTATATAATTATTTATATATTATATTTTATTCTTGTGCATAGTTGACTCATAATTTTTGGTCCATTGCGTCGGGCGTTGATAGTTGACTCATGTCCCAGTTCCGGATTTTCGAACGTCCTTGCGTACAATTTAATATCTTGTACTTTGCATTTTGTAACTTGTACTCTTGTCATTTTGAGACGTTTCTCATCAATAAATTGAACCTTTTGAATTGTATTTTGTACATTTGAGCTTTTTGGACGTTTGTGTCTTCAAATCTTCATTTTCACCTTTTGTCTTCGAACTTATTTATTTAAACAATTACAATGAAAATATAATACAATTACATATGAAAATCTATTATTTAGGAGGGATATTACTATAAAATATATGTTCCTTTTTAGCCTTAACAAATATCCCCACACTTGAGCGTTGCTTGTCCTCAAGCAATACAGAACTTGAAATTAAAACATACATGAATCACTTTTTTATTCATCACACTTTGTACATTAGTGATTTTGATATGGTGGTATAAACAATGATAGTAACGATAGAACCATGGTTAAAGGTGGGTGTGTCATCCACAGTTGCCTCGAGTTTAAGTCAACGACACTTGCAATCAAATAGCCGATTTACTTTCGGTTTCCAAAGCAAAGTGCACATTTGAAAGGCAGTTTACAGTCCCACATGACTATGAAAATTTAGATCCTTTAGGAAATTGGATCTTTATGAAAACATTTGATCTTTTGAAAATTCAATCTAGCTTTTACCCTAGACAAGTTTTCCGGAATAACCCTTCACCGGTGTTTGCAAAATATTTTTGTGGGTTGTGTGGGTTTCAGATTTGAAAATTTTAGCTCAACACTTGTGGTTTTGTGTTACCCACTTGCTAACCTTGTATTAGGAAAGCAACACGTCCAGTTTACTTGTCCCGTATATTACCTTTCGGCAAACTACCGTCCGGTTGTAAAGGAAAGCGATGAACAAGAAACTGTTAAGGCAATGTCCCGTGACTTGCTTTTGATTATGGTCTATAAACGTGTCGGATGCTATTACTATCCTTTGTAGGAGCAATAGTAAAGATCATCCTATGATTTTTTGTTCTGGCACAAGGTCCTGTCTCCGACCATGCTATGCAACCACCGTTCTTACGGTTGACACCCGATTTGGTTCAGGTGACCTAATGAATTCCAGGTGAATTTCTAGGATTTTACGTTCAATGGTAATGAACGCATTGAAAATGGTTTTTCAGAAAACAAATCGGTTTGTATTTTTGATCAAAATATTTTCTCGTTCAAGCTCGAGTTTAGATATCATTGAATTCCATGAGTTTGTAATTCTCAATCTTTAAGGTCAATCTCAAGGATTGAGTAATATCAGTCTTAAAAGCTGATTTTTGATCTTTAAGGAGATTATCCTTTCTGGAGATCTGATTCATTAGTCTTATCAAGCTAATTTGCACGGTGTCCCCCCCATTGTACGAGATAAATCCTTCTCATGGTTAGGATAAATCTGACCACCTGGCGACCCTGTTTGATGCTGAGGTCCGTGGATTTCCTGCTGATTTTAGAGATGACTTTTCTAGATTTTTCGTCAACCTACAGCTGTTCTGGATGACAACTTCTTGACCTAAATCAAGAAGCGCGTGTCTTTTTCGGAAGACTTTACTTCCTTTTAATGATGGAATTGATTAATCGTGTAGATCCATCTTTTCTTTTCTTTCATCGGGTAAAATAGTTAATTTAGTCCAAAACAAAAGCATCTGCAATAAACTTTACAGAAACATGTGCTAGATAGTTTTTAATTGAATAACTAGGTACATTCTCCCCACACTTAGTTTCTTTCTTTGCCTTTTTATTCTCCTTTATTCCATTTTAAATGAATTCAAGCATTTTGGGTTGTTTCTCAATTTATGTCCTTTTCGAGGTAACGATAATTTCGGTATTAACACCTAGTTTTATCGTTCATAAATATGTATAAACATGATTTTGAATTCATTTAGTTTAAAATTTTTCAAATTTTCATAAAATTTGGCAAATAAGCCAAGTATAAACCCGGGAGAATTTATAACCCTTCCCCACACTTGAGATCATGCAATGCCCTCATTTGCATGAAATCAGACTATAATTATAAATTCATGAGGGTGATTAATGTAGAAAGTAGTTAAAGATACCATAAAATTGCAGGATGATAGATGGTGCACCTCATCGTTTATTCCTTCTTGTTTTATCACACATGTTTTTCTTCAAAAACGGCTGCTTTTCTGAACTTTTTACTAATATTTGAAAATACATCTTTTACCCTAACTCATCATGCATTTTTATTAACGAGTTATGCACTAACCCGAACCCCTAATTTAATGTTAAGTGGGGTTAGACTTCCCCACACTTAGCTGACGACATGTGAAGTCGGTAGAATAAGTTCCACGAATTAGAATAGTGAGCCAGTTATTTACATCTCGGGTGGTATAAAATATATAAATGAGTTTAAAGTTTAGACTCGCCCGATTGTCACTACTTAATTCTTTTTTAAGTGTAGCTTTTAATAAATGGATATATCTCTTTTCTGGTTCTTGGTCAAATGGATCGATATACACCGACATATATATTATAGGGTGGACAATTCCTAACATTTCCTTCCTTTTATTCTCGGGATTAAAGGTTTCACCTCTATTACCCAATTGGGTGAAATTTGAGGTGTCAATATCTATTACAGCTTGTAGTTCATTTTTGGTAGATGACTTGTCTATTGAGAATATTGAGTTGGAAGGTTGTGGAATGGTGAATTTCGGGATCAAAGCAAATTCTTCTTCATTAATCGGTCCCACCATTTTGGTCTCGGGGGTAAAATTTTCAACGTTATCGTTTTCCCATGAGTACCAATTTGTCACCCTTACTTCTTCTTCATCCATTGATGGATCGATGATTTCGTTAGTAGAGGCTAATGTGTCGATATGTTGTGAAATTGGTAAAACTGAATAAAAAGTATCATCGGGATAGTTGGTGATTTCGGAGCTCTCGAATTCATCAGAATTCGATGATATGAGATTTTCTTGCACAATACTCCTCAGATCAACAGGTGTGTAATCTGATAGAGTTTCAGCTTGTCTATTTACAAACTCTCTCATTTGTTCATTTTGAGCATCGAGTTCTTCGAGTTTGATTTTCATATAATCTAAAGAATTTTCTGACACATAATTTTCCTCGTCTTCTGGTTGTTGAGTTTGGATATATTCTTGGAAATAATCCCAATTTGAATTGTATTCTTCATAATCGTTCCATTCAGGTTACGTAGGTGCGTAATTTTCCATAGGAACGTAATAATAACATTCCCATGTTGAGTGATAATCTCCACAGATTTCACAACCAGTTATTGTTTCGTCATTTGTGATCCAAGATTGACCGAACGAATTGTCATCCACACCCGTTTGAGAGTATTGATTTAATTGATTTTGGATATCAAAAAGAGTTTCCATAGCCTTGTTTTCAAAATTTTCCATTTTATTGCGATGGCCAAATTTTAGCTACAATGTGGTGCATTTACTAATTATCCTATTAGTTATAAAAATAGAAAAACTTATATAAGTTGTCCAATTAATAGACTTTTCTGCTTTTGCCCACGTTTCGAATAGCCAAAAGATGCAGCAGGGAGCCAGAACCCTTTAAATCTGAAGCTCACAACTCAGCCACTAACAAATCCAACTATTACTACGAAGCAGAAAATTGTCAACGTCCATTAATTTAACCACTTAAATAATTTTTCTTTCCGTTTGAGATATTAGATAAGAAATAGTGAAAATTTCTAAGTCCTAAAAAAAACTAAAGCGTCGAGAAATAAGAAAGAAAAAGAAGTGCGTCAAAAAATATCGAAAAATAAAAGTGTCGAAAAATAATAGGCGTCGAAAAATAAAAATAAGAAAGTAGCGCTTCGAAACTTAAAAAGGAATTAAAAACTAAGAATTAAAAGTTGCGTCTAAAAATATTAAAGCTTAAAAGAAAAACTATATCCTAAATGGTAATAACTTAAAAAGGTACTAAAATATAAAAACGGCGTCGCAAAATTCTAAAGCACCTAAATCTTAGTCTAAAGAAAAAGATCTTAAGGGATTTTATGACAAAGCCTAAAAATCTAGAAATAAAAATAACTACGGCAAAAACTATGACTTAAAACTAAGTACGAGCGATAAAATACAAATATTACGCTAAAACAAATAAAAAGATACAAAATATAAAAATAATCTTAAAGTTGTAAAAAGTACAATTTTTATAAAAAATATTATTTTTATATTTTTATTTTATAAAAGTATTAATTTGTATATAAATAAAACTAATTAAAATTTAAAATACAATTTAATTAAAAATTAAAACTAATTATATTAAATTAATAAAGTAATTAGGGTTTAAAAATAATAATAAATAATATTACTCCGTAATTAAAGCGAAAATAGGGTTTCTGTCAGCGCGTCAGAGCAGCTCCACGAGTTGCGGCGTTTTAAGCCTGCAAACTCCGCGAGTCGTGGAGTTTGCATTTTCGGTTTTTTTTGTTTTTTGTTTTTAACTTAAGTTTTATATTGTTTTTCTAAAAATATATATATTTATACAAAAATAAATTAAAAATATAGAGTTTTGCCGACTTCCCCGGCAGCGGCGCCAAAAACTTGATGTCGTGCGAGGTGTACGTGAAATACTATATATTTTTGATACGAAAAGTGATACAAACTACACAAGTTTTAATTATTTATTTACAAAATGGATATACCTAAACCTTGCTACAACACTATAGGCAGTGTACCTAATCGTAGAGTAGTATAGTTTTTAGTAAGTCCGGTTCGTTCCACAGGGAGCGGGCTTATTGCACACTATATTTTTAAACAACTATATTTGTATAAAATATATAAATATATATATAATAATATATAAAAGGGGGTTTACCGTTTAATGACCGGTTTGTCAATTTATATTTTAAGCGAAGCGTAAAGTAAATGACGATATTTAACTAACAATATAAAATAAATAACAATAAATAAAATGACAATAAATAAAAGTACGAGGAAAAATGAAATAAAATATATTATGCTTATTTAAGCTTCCGTAACCATGATGTTTGACGTTTTGATTATTTATTACCCTGGGTTAATTGTCCTTTGTCCTGGATTATTTGATAAGTCCATCTGGTTTTTGTCCATAACAGTCCATCAGTCATAAATATAAAGTGCGAGTATCCTCGTCAAATTATCCTTATACCCGAAGTCAAATATTCCAACTAATTGGGGACTTAAACTGTAACAAGGTTTTAATACTTTGTTTAATAATTACATCAGGATATCAACTACGTGTAATCCAAGGTTTTAATACTTTGTTATCAATTATGCCAAGTGTCCTTGTACATAATTTCACCCCTGTTTTAATAATTCTAGTGACTATTAATCCATTCCCGTGTCCGGTTAAATGAACGATTATTCGTACATATAAATACCCCGCCCATCGTGTCCGATCGGGTGTATATGGTTATTTATAGGGACGTCCAATTGTAAATCTTTATATTATAATTAACAAACTATCATTTAGTTAAACAAATATAAAGCCCATTAATAGCCCATAGTCTAATTTCCACAAGTGTCGTTCTTTTGTCCAAACCCCAATTATGGTACAAAGCCCAATTACCCCGTCTTTAATATTTAGTCCAACATCATGATTACTTTAGCTCAAATAAGCATAATAATAACTTAAGTACGAGACATTAATTTAAAAAGGAGAACATAACTTACATTGAGTATTTATCGCGTAGTGTTACACGGACAGAATTTCGACTTCAAAAACCCGTAAAATAACCTTTACATAACCCGAACTAATCTAATACAAAACTACCCTATACTATATATATTATATATATATATATTTATTTATTTATTTATTACAGAGTATTATTATTATTATTTATTATATATTTACTCGCAGAATTCGTGACCTTTTATAGGCATTTTGGAATTTGGCAGCTCCGCGAGTCGTGGAGTTTTTGGCCTTCAAACTCCGCGAGTCGTGGAGTTTGAAAATCTAGCTCAGGATCCTTTGTATCATAGCTTGTCGACATGATTATATATATATTTATAATATATAAATAATTTATATAATTATTTATATATTATATTTTATTCTTGTGCATAGTTGACTCATAATTTTTGGTCCATTGCGTCGGGCGTTGATAGTTGACTCATGTCCCAGTTCCGGATTTTCGAACGTCCTTGCGTACAATTTAATATCTTGTACTTTGCATTTTGTAACTTGTACTCTTGTCATTTTGAGACGTTTCTCATCAATAAATTGAACCTTTTGAATTGTATTTTGTACATTTGAGCTTTTTGGACGTTTGTGTCTTCAAATCTTCATTTTCGCCTTTGGTCTTCGAACTTATTTATTTAAACAATTACAATGAAAATATAATACAATTACATATGAAAATCTATTATTTAGGAGGGATATTGCTATAAAATATATGTTCCTTTTTAGCCTTAACACTTATGTTCAAGTTCTGACGAGTAGTCGGTGCCATTTTCTTCAAAAATAGCCGAAAGAATTAAGTTAATCATATAGAATATTAAGAGTAGTCAATAGTATTTCATAGCATAATATGAACTTATTTATAAAAGCTTTTTCTTCATATTAGCGTTTTATAATTCTTAATTCGGATAGTACCTACCCGTTAAATTCATACTTAGTAGCTAATATACAATTCAACTACTGCAATTCTATATGAAAAACTGATTACAATAATATTTCGCGTTCCAACTTTTATACAATATTTTACAATCATAAAATACTGCTATATTACATACAGGATGAAATATAGCACACAAAAACATTGATACAAGGCAGTTGTGAAGACAATTCTAGTTAAACGCAAGTCGTTCAGCAAAGACAATACAGATACGTAATTCATAGGTCTAGAAGCAAGTCATGCATTCGGGTTTTACTAATACTATTTCCCATCCTTGGTCATGTGGAAAATAACCATTGTGGCAGTTGACAAGACAGTATGTTGTAACGTTGTCAAAAGGACGGGGGTTACGTAATGCCCAACAGCCCCGTAACAATTTAAAAACCTTATCTCTCACCCTAACTACTGAATCCGTCACCTGTAGAAATGTTTTATTTAGAAGTTGCAATCCGCTGTTCTTTTTCTCAATTTGGTGAGATGCGAACATCACTAACCCGTAAACATAACATGCTTCTTTAAGTTGCATGTTTGAAGCTCTTTCTAAAGCACGAAGTCCTATGTTGGGATATGTGGAGTCAAAATAGGCTCTCAACCTGTAGAGGAAAATTGCATTAGGGTTTCCCGCACCTAATGCCTTAAAGAAAACACGTCGTAACTTAAGGTTTCCCCAATGTGAGATACACCATCTATCGAAGGAAAGTCTTTTATAAACCAAGGCATGCCTGGAACGTCTTTCAAATGTTCTACAAACTAATCTCGCCATAAACAATTGAGCCGATGACTCCTGACAAACTCTAGACAAGATTTCATCAATCATATCCCCTGGTAGGTCTTCTAAAATATTCAGTTGTCTATCCTTAACGTCCATTTTATGTTTTTATACTGTAAAATAGACGAAGATTAGATTCGTAAAAGATAATTAACAAACAATACAAGCAATTTCTACATAAAACATAAAAGTACAAGCATAGTATAATACATATATTACACAGCATGATTACAACTCTTTATTCCGACTTAGTTGTTTCTTCCTCCTCGGACTCAGTTCGTTTTGCTAATTTCCTAGGTATAAATGGTGCTCCTCTAATATGAGCCGTCCTTTTCACAAATGGTTAAGAAAAACTGGGTGGCTTAGATGTTCCTGGGCTGTAGTTAAAATTTAAGAAATACGGGTGTTTACGATATACACCATCGGGATATCTCATCATAACATATTGTTCATCGGGTTTGGGGTCGGGTTTCTCTATTTTGATAGATTTTCCCTTATTTTTTTCGTTTTCTTTATTAAATTGAGCCGGGGTAATTTCTATAACATCATCGAAATCCTCGTCGGGGTCCGATTCATCAGAAAATTGGTAATCTTCCCAATATTTTTCCTCCTCAGCGGAGACACCACAAACAATTTTTAAATTTTGTCCATTTGTTGATGATTTTCTTTTATTTAACTGTTTTGTAGATTTTAATATTTCCTCCCTCGGATCTTCTTCTTCTTCCGGTTTCTCTTCTTCCGGTTCCTCTTATTCCGGTTCCTCTTTCAGAATTTGTGAATCTTCCTAGAATATATTCGACTCTTCATTGTTATTAGTTGAGTCGATGGGATTGGTACTGGAAGTAGACATCTATCACACATTAACTAACACATTAGTAATATACCACATAATATTTACATGTAAAAATATATAGTTTCCAACAAAAGTGTTAAGCAATCGTTTTTAAAGTAAACACGGTCGAAGTCCAGACTCACTAATGCATCCTAATAAACACGGTTAGACACACTAATACAAATTTCTGGTTCTCTAAGACCAACGCTCGGATACCAACTGAAATGTCCCATTCATATTGATTATAAACATTTCATATTAATTGATTTCGTTGCGAGGTTTTGACCTCTATATGAGAAGTTTTTCAAAGACTGCATTCGTTTTTAAAACAAACCATAACCTTTATTCTATCGATAAAGGTTTAATAGACATAACGTAGATTATCAAGTAATGATAATCTAAAATACAACTTTTACACACGACCATTTCATAATGGTTTACAATACTATTTTACAATAATTTATTTTCCGAATGCAGTTTTTAAACAATATCATACGAGCATGCAGACTCCAATTCTTGTCTTTAATTAGCATGCAACAGCGGAAGCTCTTAACAATCACCTAAGTATAAAAATGCTTAAAATGTCAACGAAAATGTTGGTGAGTTATAGGTTTAACCTACATATTTTTCAAATCGTTATAATAGACCACAAGATTTCATTTTTCATAACATCCATCTCATATCAGGCATTTAGCAAACTGCATAGAGATAAAAATCATTCATATGGTGAACACCTGGTAACCGACCTTAACAAGATGCATATAGAATATCCCCATCATTCCGAGACTCCCTTCAAACATGATAAATTCGAAGTACTAAAGCATCTATAACCTGGATGGGGCTTGTTGGGCCCGATAGATCTATCTTTAGGATTCGCGTCAATTAGGGTGTCTGTTCACTAATTCTTAGATTACCAGACTAAAAAGGGGCCTATTCGGTTTAATAATCCAATCATAGAATGTAGTTTCACGTACTTATGTCTATTTTGTAAAACATTTATAAAACTGCATGTATTCTCCTCTCAAAAATATTAGATCTTAAAAGTGGGACTATAACTCACTTTCACAGATTTTCACTTCGTCGGAAAAATAACATTTGGCCACTGGTCGATTTACGAACCTATAACAAATATATACATACATATCAAAGTATGATCGAAATATATTCACAACATTTTTAATCCGTGTTGATGATTTAAGTTGTTAAGTTAGCAGTCCAATGTTAGTAGTCCACAATTAGTAGTCCACAGTTAGTAGTACATAATTAAATCGATATAGTATATTGTCTTAATATTTTCAAGACTCATATTATACATATTATCTCGAATCAATCCATGACCCATTGTATACATGTCTCAAACTCGATCACAACTCAAGGTATATATATTATTTTAGAATCAACCTCGACCCATTATATGCTAACTCGAACATTACAGCATACAGTGTCTTATGGGTTATTCCAAATAATATATATAGATGATGTCAATATGATATGTCAAAACATTGTATACGTGTCTATGGTCTATCAAGACATGTATAATACAAGAAAGTTAGTTAAGATATAGTTAGTATAGATTTGTTATGAAAATTCACGTAGCTAAAACAAGTAATTTTATCCAATTTTGTTTTACCCATAATTTTTTCGTTTTAAATCTGTTTTGAGTGAATCAAATTGCTATGGTTTCATATAGAACTTAACTTTATGAAACTAAACAGAAAAAGTGATGATTTATAGTCAGAGTTACAGGTTACAAGTCATTTTTGAAAGAGGTAGTCATTTCAGTCGAAAAAACGACATCTAGATGACCATTTTGAAAAACATACTTCTACTTTGAGTTTAACCAAGATTTTTGGATATAGTTTCATGTTCATATGAAATATCATTTTTCCAGAAAACAATCTTCAATTACAAAGATTAAGATAGTTTTTATTTTTCCAACCTAAAACAGCCCCCAGTTTTACTACGACGGCGTATGTCCGGTTTTACGGTGTTCTTCGTGTTTCCAAGTTTTAAATCATTAAGTTAGCATATCATATAGATATAGAACATGTATTTAATTGATTTTAAAAGTTAAATTAGAAGGATTAACTTTGTTTGCAAACAAGTTCAGAATTAACTAAACTATGTTCTAGTGATTACAAGTTATATTCTTCGAATAAGATAGTTATATATATAGGAAGTGAACAAGGTTATGAACACCATTACTCCCTCAAGTATAGTAGGTAAACCTACTGGAAATGATGAAAAAATAACTTGAGCTTCAAAGGATCTTTGATGGCTTGGAAGTTCTTGAAGTAGAATCATGACACGAAAACAAGTTAATGTAAAATTACTACTTGAATTAAGATATTTATAGTTATAGAAAACGAATCAAAGTTTGAATATGAATATTACCTTGTATTAGAAAGATAACCTACTATAAATAACAAAGGTTTCTTAATTGCTTGGAATGGATTAGAAAGCTTGGAAGTAGACTTGCAAACTTGAAAGTATTCTTGATTTTATGAAATAGAACTTATAGAATTTATGAAGAACACTTAGAAATTGAAGATAGAACTTGAGAGAGATCAATTAGATGAATAAAATTGAAGAATGAAGGTGTTTATATGTGTTTTGGGTCGTGGTATATGGATTAGATATAAAGGATGTGTAAGTTTGTTTTCTTGTAAATAATTCATGAATGATTTATAATATTTTTGTAATCTTGCTAAATAATTCATACTAGATTACAAAGAATGGTTCCCACATGTTTGATGACTCATTAAGGCTGCTAAGGAGCTGATCATTGAGTGTATATACCAATAGTATATACAACTAGAAGCTGGGTATTGTACGAGTACGAGTACCGAACAAATACGAGTAGAATTCTTGATGAAAATGTATGAGAATGCAATTGTAACCAATTTTGTTAAGTAAAAGTATTTTGATATGTGTCTTGAAGTCTTCCAAAAGTGTATTAATACATCTTAATACACTACATGTATATACATTTTAACTGAGTCGTTAAGTCATCGTTGGTCGTTACATGTAAGTGTTATTTCAAAACCTTTAAGTTAACGATCTTGTTAAATGTAATTAATCCATTGTTATTATACTTAATGAGATGTTAAATTGTTATGTTAACATGATAACATAGTGTATTAATATATCTTAATATCATATATATATATATATATATATATATATATATATATATATATATATATATATATATATATATATATATATATATATATATATATATATATATATATATATATATATATATATATATGTTAAAACGTCATTACAACGATAATCGTTACATATATAACCCGTTTCGAAATATTTAAGTTAGTAGTTTTGTTTTACATATGTAGTTCATTGTTAACACACTTAATGATATATTTAATTATCATTTTATCATGTTAAACATAGTGTATTAATATCTTAATACGATCCATATGTATTTATTTTAATTCAAACATTATTAAAACGATAATCGTTATATATATCGTTTCGAGTTCTTTAATTCAGTAGTTTTATTTTATGCATATAACTTTGTTCACGAACATTATAGATTAGATGAAAACATGAACATTTTAAAAAGACACTTTGTGATGAATGTCATTATGTTGGTGGGAAAACGCTCGAAGAAAAAAAATAGAAACATTCAATGCATTGAATGTTTTGCTGCTGAGTTTTTTTTAAGGGGTTAGAAATTAGGGTTTAGAATTTAGGGGGTTATAAATTAGGGTTTAGAAATTAGGGTTTAGGGTTTAGAAATTAGGGTTTAGATTGAATATTTTAACACAAACGGTTTAGAGTTTAGGGTTTAGGGTTTAGGATTTTGGGTTGAGGGTTTACGGAGTAAACCTGAAAACCCAGAACCCTAAATCCTAAACCCAAAACTCTAAATCGGGCTAAATTCGAAAAAAAACACTTCACACAAGATGAAAATAAAACGATGCAAATAAACTCAGCAGCAAAACATTCAATGCATTGAATGTTTTAATTTTGTTATTCGAGCGTTTTCCCTCCAAAATAATGACATTCATCACAAAGTGTCTTTTTTAAATGTTCACATTTTCATCTAATTTATAATGTTCGTGAAAAAAGTTTTTTCAAAAAACGAAAAAATAAAAAAAAATAATTTGCTTCCCCCCAAAAAAGTGCTTCCCTCTTGATTATGACCCTATATATATATATATATATATATATATATATATATATATATATATATATATATATATATATATATATATATATATATATATATATATATATATATATATATATATATATATATATATCATGTCATTTTTACAAGTTTTAACATTCGTGAATCGCCGGACAAACTGGGTGGTCAATTGTCTAAATAAAACTCATTTCAATTAATCAAGTCTTAACAAGTTTGATTGCTTAACATGTTAGAAACATTTAATCATGTAAATATAGATCTCATATAATATATAATCATGGAAAAGTTCGGGTCACTACAACGATATATATAAGACTCACCGAAAACCGACACCCGGGGCTCAAGTTATGACCCGGCTAACGTTTTAATTAAAACTTATGGTTATTACATCTAACTTATGATATAAATAATGATTTTCATTATTATTAAATTACTTATGATATAAAAGTAATTAATTTAAATTAAGACTTACGATATATATATTTATTATATCATTTATTAATTACTTTATGATTTAATTAAACATTTAATTAAACTTATGATTAATAATACTTTTATTATTAATGAAAATACTTATGATAAGTATTACACTTATGGTATGAGATTACCATATTAAGACTTATAATAAAGATAAATTAATTATTTAATTTTTATAAGGCTTAGTTATTATTTAATTATAATTTAATTATTAAACACTTATGGTTTAATAATTATAATTAAATACTTATGATATGATTAATAATTCATTATTAATTAATAATACTTATGATTTAAAATTTATTATTAATTAATAATACTTATGTTATGATTAATATTTAATTAATTAATTAAATACTTATGTATATTAATTATATCATTTAAACCTATTATACTTTAATAATTCATTTTAATTTCATTAAACTTATGTTATGACATAATTATACATATATGACTTTAAATAACATTATAACTTATATTATTATTATAACTTATACTTTAAAAATAAATGTTGACTATGTTTGATCAATGTTGACTTTTAAGTTGACTTTCGGTTGACTTTGACTTTCAGTTGACTTTTGTTGACTTTTCTAAATAAGAAAACTTTCCTAAGTTAAAAAATTTCTAAAAATAGAAACTTTCTAAATATGGAAACTTTCTAAATATAGAAACTTTCCTAAAATAGAAACTTTCCTAAAATAGAAACTTTCCTAAAATAGAAACTTTCCAAAAATGAAAACCTGCTAAAAATAGAAACTTTCTAAAAATAGAAAGTATGTGTCCTTACGCTGTCCTGATCAAACCGAAGCATACTGAGTGTTGTTCTATGTCTACTTTATAACGATCCGTCCTAATCCACCTGGACGAAGTCTTCAACAGATGGTCCCATTGCGAGGTTCTGACCACTATATGCCATGAACGACTCCATGTAATATCTTTAAAATGAGCAAATGCACAGCGGAAGATTTCTTTTAGACCTGAGAATAAACATGTTTTAAAAGTGTCAACCAAAAGGTTGGTGAGTTCATAGGTTTCTCGTAAACAATAAAATTCAGTGATTTTGATAGACCACAAGATTTAAATGTGCATGGTACAAATGGACCCGAATTCTACACCCACCTGTATTGTACATGCGATTTCCTTTAAATACAGTACACATATCTCATGTACGAAATCATTTTTCAAAATGCTTAATAACCGTACACATATCTCGTGTACAAAATATCATACACATAACCTGTGTATAAAAATCATTCTCTCGATATATAACATTCACTTTGCTTTCTTTGCTTGGCATGGTAACCGACCTTAACATTTAATGCGCATCAATCATATCCCCAAAATAAACAGAACTTTCATTCTATAATAATATATAAACCTCGAAGTACTAAACACCATGCCCACTAGCTCTTCCGTCTAGTGAACATTCTGGGTGGGGGTGTTAAACCCGGTAGCTACCTTTAGGATTCGCGTGAATTAGGGGCCATACCTGTTTCCTAATTCTTAGGTTACCAAGCTATAATAATCAAGGGGAAATATTCACATCAATTATTGGCAATTATAACGTCCAACTAATTCAATAATAATCAACAGAACTTCTGTCTGTATAATAATTCATTCGAGGATTGTTTTGATTGTGTCTATCTCGTCAAATATTTATAAAAACATTTCATGTATTCTCAGTTCAAAAATATAAATTGCAAAAGCATTTAATAAAACAATTATAAAAACGGCGCATGTATTCTCAGTCCCAAAAATGTAAAGAGTAAAAGGGAATCAAATGAACTCACGATACGATATTTTGTAGTAAAAATATGCATACGACTGAACTGAACAATTCCAGGGTTGGCCTCGGATTCACGAACCTATACCATTTATATATATATTAACACATATAATTATGATAGTGCTCCAAATGAACATATATTTAGGCGCAATATCCTTCCAATATGTAAAGTTTTCAGTTGCAATTGTTCTATTTTCAAGTAATATTCGTTTAAATAAATAAGTGCGAAGATAAAAGAAGAAAACGACGATTTGAAGACGCAAATGACCAAAAATCTCAAACGTACAAGTTACAATCCAAATGATTCAATTTATTGATAAGAAACGTCTAAAAATGACAAGAGTACAAGCCGTAGAATGCAAAGTACAAGTTATCTAAGCATACGAAAAGATGTTCAAAAATCCGGAACCGAGACATAAACCGAGCATCAACGCGCGAGACAACGGACCTAAAATTACGAGTCAACTATGCACAAGAATATAATATAATATTTATGTAGTTAATATAAATTATATATATTATATATATATATTAAATAAATATGTCAACAAAGAAGAAAACAAAAGATAGTGAGCTGGCCAAGGCGACCATGCGATCGCATGACAAAAGCGCTTCAAGCCCATGCGATCGCATAGGCTACAGTAATTCGAAATATGCCTATAAAAGGTGATGTAGTCTGCTCGATGAATTACACCATCATCTATCTTACTCTCTTTTCATTTCTTCCTCTGTAAGAATATATATATATTTATATTTATAATACTAAGTTTAAATTAAGTTTAATAATAATTGGGTTAATGTAAGAAATGTTTTAAGGTTTTCAAAGTCAGAACTCTGTCCGTGTAACGCTACGCAATAAATAATCACTGTAAGCTATGTTCTTCCTTTTTCAATTAATGTATCGTAACTAAGTTATTATTATGCTTATTTGAACCGAAGTAATCGTGATGTTAGACTAAATATTTAAGATGGAGTTATTGGATTTTGTACCATAATTTGGGTCTGGACAAAAGGCCGACACTTGTGAACATTGGACTATGGACTATTAATAGATGGAGGGTATTGTCTAATTGAATGACAGCTCATTGGAATCTGTCGAACCTATCTTCAAATTAGTTAATCTAATAATTATTAAACGATTATGCATGTCCTATTTAGTGACGTTTATACGACATCTTTTACAAATCATTTAATTTAATCAATTGGATTGGGTAATTTATTATTCATTATGACTAAGTGAATAAATTAATGTATCATGGACTAATTATAACAGGGGTGGATGACATACAAGGGTAATTGATGTAATTGTTAACAAAGTATTAAAACCTTGGATTACACGCAGTCGATAACCTGGTGTAATTATTAACAAAATATTAAAACCTTATTACAGTTCGAATTCCTAATTAGTTGGAATATTTGACTTCGGGAATAAGGTTAATTTTACGAGCATTTTATAATTATGACCGATGAACTATTATGGACAAAAAAATTAGATAGGTTTCTGTAACAACCCGACCTCGTTATACCAAAAACACACCAAACAATTTTTTTTTTCAGGACTAGTATATCTGGACGGCGTCCATGTAATGACCCGGAATTTTCCGACCAAATTATACTTATGAGATTAATATTTACATAAATTAAACCATACCAACATGATAAGTAATCCAAATTGTTGAGACTTGTGTTTTTGAAAAGAGTTTTACACAACGTTTGACCGTCCAATATGACCGATGATATCACGAACTATATAACATACGATAATTACATGTTTGTGTATATATATGTATTTATATATATTTAACATGATCTAAGGATGGTTTAACATCTCATTGTGTACTAATGATAATGAGTTATAAGTATATTTTGAAACTACTAACTTAAGTTTTCAAAACGATAACTATACGTAACATTCTTTGATATATATACTTATAATCTATAATGCTTATACATGTATCGTATATATAATATATTTAATCACTTTTAAGGACTTAAATACATAAAAAAATATAAGTATATTCACAAAATATAGCTATATTTGAATTCTCATTCCGTTTCCTCAAGATTTCTATACGTATATCTAGGCTATATGTACCCGTATCATACCCAGCTTCTATACGTATTTACTATTGGTATATACACATCAAATCAACATCCTAATCAACATTATTACTGCCCTAGATATGAGGTAACTAGAATTTGTCAAGTAGTATGAATTATTAGTAAGAAAACAAAATTAGGAATCCTTTTTTTTCTTTATAAACTAAAAACGTTTTTATAAATGAACACCATTTCTTCACTCCATTTTCTCATAACTACACCCTCATTTCTCTCTCAAAATACTCCTAACTTCATACTTGATCATCTCCAAGCATTTTCCCCATCATTTAGCTTCAATTACAAGCCTTAAACACCATAAGAAAACTCTTTCAAGAACATATCAAAATAACCACCCATTTGAAGAAGTTTACTTCCAACCTTTTGATCTAACTCCACCACTCTTTGATTCCAAGATTTTTTCTTATAATTTGCAGTAACTTTGTCCAAGTAACTTGAGGTAGTAACCTTGTTCATAATCTTATTCAATTCATATTCATATAGCTATCTTATTTTGTGGTATAAAATTTTAACAACAAGAACATAGTTTGAATGATTTCAAACTTGTTCGCAAACTAAATAGATCCTTCTAACTTGACTTTTAAAACACTTCAAGACCTGTAATATATCATAATGATATGCTAACCTAACAAGATATAACTTGGTTTTACAAAGAACATCTTAAAAACTGAATCTACGTCGTCGAAGTGCAACCGAGGGCTGTTTTGGGTTGGATAATTAAAAACCATCTTGAACTTTGAATTGTAAGTTCATGTTCTGGAAAAATGATATTTCTTATGAATATGTTAATACATAAAAATTTCATTGTTTATCTCAAAGTGTAAGTATTTTTAGAAAAATGATCATTAAATGTTGTTTTTATGATGGAAAATGATCACTTTCATAAGTTTCACCAAAGTTTGACCTATAACCTATGATTTCGAATTCAAACTAAGGTATTTTCAGTTCATATTCTTAAAATTTGACTCGATCCAAGGAAGTGGCAAGTTGAACCAACAAAAACGGAGTTGTAATGAAGAAACTACGACTAAAACAAGATTGGGTATCCGAAGCTAGTTTAGCTACAAAAATATTTGGAGAAAAAGTAAATTAATCATATCTTTTCTAATTAATATGATATTTTATATATAATTACTTATGATTTGATTTTATATATTTCAGGACCACCTGTAAACAACACGAGAAGATTAATCATAAGACCTCATGATTGTACGCAACACGTCATTTGACAACACGGTACTTTATGTACGCAACACGTCATTTGACAACATGGTACCATGGGTCGAGATTAATTCTGATCAATATGAATACGATGGGGTCTTTATTTATTTTATTTAAGCAACTAATTGTGGACCACTAACATCGGACTGCTAGCTACGGACTAAGAAAATATTAAAAGTATTAAAAGTATATATATATGTAACGATTACTTAAAAAGAAAATATGTTGATATATTATATATATGGTTAGGTTCGTGATATTTATCGGAGACCAAGTCGAATTAAATACCTTCAAGGCAAAAGTGAGTTTCATTTGCTCCCTTTTTAATTGCTTTTGCAATATATATTTTTGGGCTGAGAATACATGCGCTGCTTTTATAAATGTTTACAAAATAGACACAAGTACTTAAAAATATATTCTACGTTGAGTTGTACCACTGGCATATTTCCCTGTAGCTTGGTAACTACTATTTACATGGGTATTGTAAACGCGAATCCTGTTGATAGATCTATCGGGCCTGACAACCCCAACCGGACTGGACGACCAGTATTCAACGGTTGCACAGTACTTCGTTTTGGTGACTACACTTGGTAATGTGTAGTGAGATTTCATAATAAAGGGAATATGCGACGTTGATTAAATGTTAAGTATGGTTACCAAGTGCTCAACCACTTAGAATGCTTTACATACACTTGCGAGTGTATTATGTTTATGATTTTGAAATCTTGTGGTCTATTAACATATTGAAATGATTGTTATGATAAACCTATGAACTCACCAACCTTTTGGTTGATACTTTAAAGCATGTTTATTCTCAGGTACGAATTAAGTCTTCCGCTGTGCATTTGCTCAATATAAGGACATTACTTGGAGCCGATCGTCGCAATGGGACCAAATGTTGATGACTTCGTCCAGGTGGATTAGGACGGGTCCTTTCAGTTGGTATCAGAGCGGTGGTCGTAGCAAACCAGGTCTTGCATTAGTGTGTCTAACTAGTAGTTGTTAGGATGCATTAATGAGTCTGGACTTCGACCGTGTCTACATGTCAAAAGTTTTGCTTATCATTTCTAGTCGGAAATCATCCTTAGGAAATTACCTGCTTATCATTCATAAGTATAGACACGTTTTACTGTATTTACTGCATTGATAGTGTATAGACGAATTCTTATCTTAGCATATCTATTATTGCGAACTTTGATTGATATCTTTTCAAAGATTCTTCGTAATTTACGGGATTTTGGTATTATATATACATATGTAAATTATGTATTGAAGAGTACCAAATCTAACTCCTATAATCTATTCCATACCAAAAATTCATTTTCCCCATTATACAAGATGGATTCCGCATCTAGTTCGAATTCTTCAGATTCCGACAGTTATGCCAATACGGATTTCCATTCGGGCTCCGAAAGCAGCGTCACCGGAATGGATCAACCAATTTCCCATCATCTATTCTGGATGAATTGGGGATGGGTTCGTAATATACTAAATCGCTGGAGACAAGAAGAAGGTGATCCATTCCATCCACCAAATTGCCCTCTTGGCAATGAACCTGAAGCACTTACCGGCGAACCTATTCGAAACACCATTTTCTCTTTCATTTCTAGAGTATCTCGTCACGATTATATACTATCCCATATTACAAATCTTGTTCATTCGCTCGCTCCAACCGCCAATCATCCCGGTGTACTAGCAGAAGTTAACGAATTTCGCGCTTACGTGACGGCTTTGGAGAACATGGTGCGAAGGTTGCAAACACCAGCATCAGCACCAGCAGCATAATCAGCACCACCATCAATAACATCAACAATACCATCATCACCACTAACAAACAACATCCGCATCACACGTCTCGACATCATAATCTGTCCCACAAACATCAACATCATACGCACCATAGATACCAAGGAGTACCAACAATAATGAACGATGAAGTATTGATCCATAACTTCATTGATATTCTGCGAAGAATATGTGGTTTCAAAAAGTTTTAGAGATTTCTTATTCTAGCTCAAACCAAAAAGTAAATGAGATTAATATCATATTAACTCATTAAATTCATGATTTCATCTGAAGAAAATATATATGTATATATGTTTCATAAAGATTGTAATTAAAAGTTCTTTTGTACAAAATATTAATGGTGAAATTTTTTTTTAACGGGTAGGTAATACCCGAGGAATAATTAGATTTCATCTTAATAAGTTACATTGTACATTCGTCGAAGCTGATTCAACAGTCATTTACTATCCTACTTACAACCACCGATATACGTATCCGTTCATCGCAGAATAACCATTTTCATTCAATTTCATATTTGGATTTTGACCTCCCAGAATCCAACAAGTGGCATATGAAGAAAACATATTACAAAATAAAATCTGTTAGAAACAAACAAATTAACTATGAAAATTTTTGTAGAGAATCCACGCTAACTGTTCCAGCTAACTGTTCCTAGCTAACTGATTACATTTTATTTATCGCAGTTTATTTATCGCAATTTAATTATCGCACTTTTATTTATCGTCATTTAATTTCTGTAATTATTTTACACACTTTAAATATAAGGACACGTATACAATGTTTTGACATATCATATCGACACATCTATATATATTATTTGGAATCACCATAGACACTCTATATGCAGTAATGATCGAGTTCTCTATACAGGGTTGAGGTTGATTCTACAATAATATATATAGTTTGAGTTGTGATCGAGTCTGAGAGGTATACGGGTCACGACACGTATTAATTAATTCGTATATTATATATTAAACTATATATGAATTATTGGACTGTTACTGTGGACTATCGACTGTGGACTAATGACATTGGACAATTAAAATGAATTAAAAATATTGATTATAACATATGAAACTAAACATTTCTTCAAGATTGTCACTTGATTTCATCTTAAACCTCATTGTATCTCGACGATTACAATCAGCGTTCAAATCTATCATGATTTTTAAAAACACCTCAATCGAGAGGATAAACCAACCGCACTTCATCTATGGAAGAAAAGATTGATGCATATAGTTATGCACCTGAAAAACCCTCGAAAACTGAGTAAACGTTTGACACGTATCTGTTCTAGTTCCTTTGACATTGTTATTACCGAAGATCGTTTTGCAATCCCTTTCCAAAGTAGCTAATTTTGTCACAGCTCCAGCAAGTCAACTCCGACTTTTCATCCAAAACAACTTTATTATAACCGCGATATATATGAGTACTCTTTATTGTTACTGGGGAACCTTTTATATTCCACAATATTACCATCAGCGATTAATCATTCTAAAAACACAATTCTCCTGAAACTACCTCGGGTTGATAACCGATGACCCAGATCAGTTAACTTTGAAAATGCTGACGAAGCAGCATGTTGTAGATGATCTTAATGGCCAAAAGTTTGATGATAAAGAAAGGAGTGTTAGGAACGCTCGATAGAAAATTTAGTACCGAAAAGCGGATTATGTGAAACTATGAAGAAAGCCGTGGACAAATCACAAAGAATAAGTTTACCTTCAAAGAATCCAAATGATTCTGTGCCTACTGAAATCGTTAGCAAACAACTTATTTCTCATTCTAAACCTTCACAGACAAATCTTCTTCATCATCCATTGATATTAGAAATTCTAAGATATTCTCGTATGTTCTATTATAAATATCCTCCATATTTCTGGCGATATATTCACAACTATTCTTATCTGAGATCATTTATCTCTCCGTAATATCTGCAACATAAAAGAAACTGTGTTAGTTTCTAAATTCTGAAACCTTCGAGTTTAAAATATGAATGTTTTGAAGTAGTGTTGGGAACTGAAGCATGGATTAGTATAATATAATGACACTTGATCAACGTCATTATATTACAGTAAGTCATGCTGAGTTTCTAATGAAGCATGATGATTCACAGTACCATCATCATGTGCCATTTACATGACTCTTACATTCTATCTTATATCTAAACATATCAAGAGAATATTTTTCTGGATGACTCGGTCTTCTCCAGGGTATTCTGGTAATTTAACAAATCAAAATCGTTATATTACCATTTTCTTCTTAGAGCATTAGCTATGTTCATTCTGAATTTCATATCTACGAATTCCGGACCATTACTCGCTTGACTCGAAGTCGGGAAGAGAAAACGAAAACATGAAGCTCCGAAAAATAATGAAGAATATAAACTTCGATAATAACCCCGAAATTACAAACCGTGTATATCGATACAGATAGCAATATAGAGACACGGGAGAATTAGAAACACTATAAACACAAGAGTATAGTAGAAGTAAGTAGATTCTTCTGGTGGTAGATGAAAAAGAAGAATGACAGATATAAAAGTTAGGAGTATATCAAGAATCAGGACTAGATGGAGCATATTGATGAATGCTTTAAAGTAAGAATCAAGGGAGAAAGAATAGAAGGTGTGAGTCGTGGAAAATAAGGAAACGAAGGGGTGAATTTATAGTGAAATATCCGACAGAGCAATCGAAACAAATTATTGCATATAATCAAAGAAGATCATGATTTCCTTAATCACCAAAGAACCAAATCTTATTACGTAAGATTCTCTTTAAATCCCTTAAATCCCGGAAATCAATCATAACTACGTCATCGGTTAAGACGAATATATTTTACTCATCTCACTCTTTTACGATAGTCTCATTTATATTCTTCGCATAATCGAATCGTTTTATTTACATTACTCAATGATGATAAAACTCCATTATCACCTTATATTTGTCATTAAAACCTTCTTATTGTTATCCATAACAACCTCTATCAAATTTCGGGGACGAAATTTCTTTAACGGGTAGGTACTGTAATGACCCGGAATTTTCCGACCAAATTATACTTATGAGATTAATATTTACATAAATTAAACCATACCAACATGATAAGTAATCCAAATTGTTGAGACTTGTGTTTTTGAAAAGAGTTTTACACAACGTTTGACCGTCCAATATGACCGATGATATCACGAACTATATAACATACGATAATTACATGTTTGTGTATATATATGTATTTATATATATTTAACATGATCTAAGGATGGTTTAACATCTCATTGTGTACTAATGATAATGAGTTATAAGTATATTTTGAAACTACTAACTTAAGTTTTCAAAACGATAACTATACGTAACATTCTTTGATATATATACTTATAATCTATAATGCTTATACATGTATCGTATATATAATATATTTAATCACTTTTAAGGACTTAAATACATAAAAAAATATAAGTATATTCACAAAATATAGCTATATTTGAATTCTCATTCCGTTTCCTCAAGATTTCTATACGTATATCTAGGCTATATGTACCCGTATCATACCCAGCTTCTATACGTATTTACTATTGGTATATACACATCAAATCAACATCCTAATCAACATTATTACTGCCCTAGATATGAGGTAACTAGAATTTGTCAAGTAGTATGAATTATTAGTAAGAAAACAAAATTAGGAATCCTTTTTTTTCTTTATAAACTAAAAACGTTTTTATAAATGAACACCATTTCTTCACTCCATTTTCTCATAACTACACCCTCATTTCTCTCTCAAAATACTCCTAACTTCATACTTGATCATCTCCAAGCATTTTCCCCATCATTTAGCTTCAATTACAAGCCTTAAACACCATAAGAAAACTCTTTCAAGAACATATCAAAATAACCACCCATTTGAAGAAGTTTACTTCCAACCTTTTGATCTAACTCCACCACTCTTTGATTCCAAGATTTTTTCTTATATTTTGCAGTAACTTTGTCCAAGTAACTTGAGGTAGTAACCTTGTTCATAATCTTATTCAATTCATATTCATATAGCTATCTTATTTTGTGGTATAAAATTTTAACAACAAGAACATAGTTTGAATGATTTCAAACTTGTTCGCAAACTAAATAGATCCTTCTAACTTGACTTTTAAAACACTTCAAGACCTGTAATATATCATAATGATATGCTAACCTAACAAGATATAACTTGGTTTTACAAAGAACATCTTAAAAACTGAATCTACGTCGTCGAAGTGCAACCGAGGGCTGTTTTGGGTTGGATAATTAAAAACCATCTTGAACTTTGAATTGTAAGTTCATGTTCTGGAAAAATGATATTTCTTATGAATATGTTAATACATAAAAATTTCATTGTTTATCTCAAAGTGTAAGTATTTTTAGAAAAATGATCATTAAATGTTGTTTTTATGATGGAAAATGATCACTTTCATAAGTTTCACCAAAGTTTGACCTATAACCTATGATTTCAAATTCAAACTAAGGTATTTTCAGTTCATATTCTTAAAATTTGACTCGATCCAAGGAAGTGGCAAGTTGAACCAACAAAAACGGAGTTGTAATGAAGAAACTACGACTAAAACAAGATTGGGTATCCGAAGCTAGTTTAGCTACAAAAATATTTGGAGAAAAAGTAAATTAATCATATCTTTTCTAATTAATATGATATTTTATATATAATTACTTATGATTTGATTTTATATATTTCAGGACCACCTGTAAACAACACGAGAAGATTAATCATAAGACCTCATGATTGTACGCAACACGTCATTTGACAACACGGTACTTTATGTACGCAACACGTCATTTGACAACATGGTACCATGGGTCGAGATTAATTCTGATCAATATGAATACGATGGGGTCTTTATTTATTTTATTTAAGCAACTAATTGTGGACCACTAACATCGGACTGCTAGCTACGGACTAAGAAAATATTAAAAGTATTAAAAGTATATATATATGTAACGATTACTTAAAAAGAAAATATGTTGATATATTATATATATGGTTAGGTTCGTGATATTTATCGGAGACCAAGTCGAATTAAATACCTTCAAGGCAAAAGTGAGTTTCATTTGCTCCCTTTTTAATTGCTTTTGCAATATATATTTTTGGGCTGAGAATACATGCGCTGCTTTTATAAATGTTTACAAAATAGACACAAGTACTTAAAAATATATTCTACGTTGAGTTGTACCACTGGCATATTTCCCTGTAGCTTGGTAACTACTATTTACATGGGTATTGTAAACGCAAATCCTGTTGATAGATCTATCGGGCCTGACAACCCCAACCGGATTGGACGACCAGTATTCAACGGTTGCACAGTACTTCGTTTTGGTGACTACACTTGGTAATGTGTAGTGAGATTTCATAATAAAGGGAATATGCGACGTTGATTAAATGTTAAGTATGGTTACCAAGTGCTCAACCACTTAGAATGCTTTACATACACTTGCGAGTGTATTATGTTTATGATTTTGAAATCTTGTGGTCTATTAACATATTGAAATGATTGTTATGATAAACCTATGAACTCACCAACCTTTTGGTTGATACTTTAAAGCATGTTTATTCTTAGGTACGAATTAAGTCTTCCGCTGTGCATTTGCTCAATATAAGGACATTACTTGGAGCCGATCGTCGCAATGGGACCAAATGTTGATGACTTCGTCCAGGTGGATTAGGACGGGTCCTTTCAGTCCAGCTCCCTGGACGGCATCCAGTACTGAAGACTTGGACGACGTACAAACAATTGGGACGGCGTCCCAATGAACTCTCAGGTTCTGATCTCGGGTTCCAAATTACACGAGCGGAAATCCCGTTTCCCGATACTTTAAAATGAAAACCTTTTCACAACATGTTATAATAAGTAAAACTAAGAGATTTTCATCATCAAAATGAGTTTTACAACACCGAGCCCACAATGTCCTATTTTACGAAATTCGTTCAAATTACAAGTTTCGACCGTCATAGTTTAAATTCCAAACGACACCTAGAGCATGTTATTTGGGGTTAAACTACCCAAATCTTGGTCGAACTTCCAAAAGCTAACCCAAAAGCATCCCCTATCTAAATAAGCGGGAGAACACTAATCCAACTAAATACCTTTTCCTTTGTCCACGCCGGAGCCTAAAAAGGTAAATAACGAGAGGGTAAGCTAAAGCTTAGTAAATGCAATAGTTATACATGTACATATATAAAATACCTACTTTCACACACTTACACACATACCGTGAAACGTCCCGTTCATATTGATTATAAACGTTCCATATTAATTAATTTCGTTGCGAGGTTTTGACCTCTATATGAGACGTTTTTCAAAGACTGCATTCATTTTTAAAACAACCATAACCTTTATTTTATCAATAAAGGTTTCAAAAGCATTATGTAGATTATCAAATAATGATAATCTAAAATATAATGTTTACACACGACCATTACATAATGGTTTACAATAGAAATATATTACATCGACATATGTTTCTTGAATGCAGGTTTTACATAATATCATACAAACATGGACTCCAAATCTTGTCCTTATTTTAGTATGCAACAGCGGAAGCGCTTAATATTTACCTGAGAATAAACATGCTTTAAACGTCAACAAAAATATTGGTGAGTTATAGGTTTAACCTATATATATCAAATCGTAACAATAGACCAGAAGATTTCATATTTCAATATACATACCATACATAGAGATAAAAATCATTCATATGGTGAACACCTGGTAACCGACATTAACAAGATGCATATATAAGAATATCCCCATCATTCTAGGACACCCTTCGGATATGATATAAATTTCAAAGTACTAAAGCATCCGGTACTTTGGATGGGGTTTGTTAGGCCCAATAGATCTATCTTTAAGATTCGCGTCAATTAGGGTGTCTGTTCCCTAATTCTTAGATTACCAGACTTAATAAAAAGGGGCATATTTGATTTCGATAATTCAACCATAGAATGTAGTTTCACGTACTTGTGTCTATTTTGTAAATCATTTATAAAACCTGCATGTATTCTCATCCCAAAAATATTAGATTTTAAAAGTGGGACTATAACTCACTTTCACAGATTTTTACTTCGTCGAGAAGTAAGACTTGGCCACTGGTCGATTCACGAACCTATAACAAATATGTACATATATATCAAAGTATATTCAAAATATATTTACAACACTTTTAATACATTTTGATGTTTTAAGTTTATTAAGTCAGCTGTCCTCGTTAGTAACCTACAACTAGTTGTCCAACATTAGATGTACAGAAAAAAATTGATATATATTATCTTGAATCAATCCACGACCCAGTGTATACACGTCTCAGGCTAGATCACAACTCAAAGTATATATATTTTTGGAATCAACCTCAACCCTGTATAGCTAACTCCCACATTACTGCATATAGAGTGTCTATGGTTGTTCCAAATAATATATACACATGGGTCGATATGATATGTCAAAACATTTGCATACGTGTCTATGGTATCCCAAGATTACATAATATATTAGAATACATGTATAATACAATATAAGTTCGCTAGGATATGATTAATATAGATTTGTTACCAATTTTCACGTTGCTACCACAAGAAAAATTATCCAAACTTGTTTTACCCATAACTTCTTCATTTTAAATCCGTTTTGAGTGAATCAAATTGTTATGGTTTCATATTGAACTCTATTTTATGAATCTAAACAGAAAAATTATAGGTTTATAGTCGTAAATATAAGTTACAAGTCATTTTTGTAAAGGTAGTCATTTCAGTCGAAAGAACGACGTCTAGATGACCATTTTAGAAAACATACTTCCACTTTGAGTTTAACCATGATTTTTGGATATAGTTTCATGTTCATAAGAAAAATCATTTTCCCAAAAGAACAACTTTTAAATCAAAGTTTATCATAGTTTTTAATTAACTAACCCAAAACAGCCCGCGGTGTTACTACGACGGCGTAAATCCGGTTTTACGGTGTTTTTCGTGTTTCCAGGTTTTAAATCATTAAGTTAGCATATCATATAGATATAGAACATGTGTTTAGTTGATTTTAAAAGTCAAGTTAGAAGGATTAACTTTTGTTTGCGAACAAGTTTAGAATTAACTAAACTATGTTCTAGTGATTACAAGTTTAAACCTTCGAATAAGATAGCTTTATGTAACATCCCGCCTTTTTCCATTTACTTTTCCGTTATACTAATTTAAACTCCGTTATATGTTTATAACATCTCCCGTTAATACGCGTTTTAAATTATCTCGTTTAGGTAATTCACGCACCCGATTCAAATTAGAGGGACTAAACTTGCCAAGAGGCCAAAGATTTGACTAGGTCAACTAGTCAAACCTTCAACCTCCTCCTCTCATTTCAACATCTCCATCTTTCTTCTACTCCCTTTTTCTCTCAAGAACACCAACAAGAATTCATCATCTAAATTCGGATTAGGAAGCTAGCAACAAAACAAATTACAAATTTGTGATCCTTGCGTCTTCCTCTTCGATTCCATACCGATTTCATTACATTTGGGTAACTTTCTAAAATCACTAGATTTTGTGTTCTTTATGTTTTTAACTTATAAAAGTGTTAATTAGTGTCTATGGCTCAAGTCTAACATGATTATATGATTTATATGCTCGATCTCGTTGTTTTAGTGTAACTAGCATGAACTTGAATTTTGGTGTGTTGTTCTTGAATTTTGGATGATCATATGTTGTTAGATGTTAAAAGTTCATGTTCTAATTGTGTTCCTAGTATCACTAGCTTCAATTCGATGTGTAGGTTGCGTTAGAAAAGTTCATGAACTTGATTTATGATTTTGGTGAATTTGGGTTAGGGTTTGATGAACTTGAAATGGACTTTTGATGCATTGAATGCCATGGATTATTGTTGGTAAGTGTTTAGTTGGATTATATGCTTGATTACCTTCGAAACGGCATATCATTCATGTAAATTGGTTGACCGAATCATTGAATTGCATTTATGAACTTGTATGCGATTAATGTTGAGCATTAGATGCGGTTTTGGTTGTTATAATAGGTAGATTGATTGATGAAATGTGTTTAGTTGTCTTCCTCGTCAAATTACCTTCCCAACGGTATAAAATACTTGACTTGATTGTTTGCGGATCATAAATTGTGTTTATTTGGTTTTTAGTTCGTGCACTTAGAAGGTTTCTGCATCAGACTTGAATAACAATCTGGACGCCGTCCAGACCCTTGGACGCCGTCCCAGATTTCAAGGCTGGACGCCGTCCAGATATTTGGACGCCGTCCCAGTCTTCAAAGCTGGACGCCGTCCAGATATTTGGACGCCGTCCCAGTCTTCAAAGCTGGACGCCGTCCAGACAATCTGGACGCCTTCCAGATACACTGGCAGGCTCTGTCTTCGCTGGTCATTTTACGGAAAATGTTTGCTATGCTATGGACCTCCGATTCACACGTAACTTGTTCTAACATGCTCATACATGATTAAAAACCTCAGAAAAATAGTTCAGGACCCGACCCGAACGTGTTGACTTTTTCGTTGACTTTGACCGACCAAAGTTTGACTTTTTGTCAAACTTAACCAAATGATTATGCAACCTTCCTAACTTGTTTCTATACTTGTATCTTGCATGAAACTTGACAATTTGATTTCACATGCTACATGATCGAGTCGTAACGAGCCGTAGGACTAATTGAACATCTTTGACCTATCGTGTTTACCGTTATTGATACGACCTATTTGTTTAGGTCAAGACTAGCATTGTTCTTTGCACACGTTACTTGTTGAAGTACTTATTTACTCTTCCGCTCAAGGTGAGATCATAGTCCCACTTTTACTCTTTTGAAACTTACATTTGGGATGAGAAAACATAAACGTTCCTTTTTTTAACTAAGTGAACACAAGTACAGGAAAACAAACATTCTACATACGAGTTTAGAACAAAAATCCTCAATTCGATTATCATTAGTTACACTTGCCGGGTGTAAGCGAGAACTTATGTTATATGGCCATATGGGTTTGACAAACCCTCATTCAAACGGTTCGCTACCGTTTACGAATGAAATGTATTTTCGAGAAACAGTATATGTTCTAACACTATTGTGATGGGGTTCTATGGAAGGAATGTTAAGCATTGATAATTGGGTGCTTGTGAAACAAACTTTTGGAATGTATTACTATTATCTCCTTGTTGCAAATCTTGTGGTTCACTTGTACTTACTTACTTAAACCTATGATTTCACCAACGTTTTCGTTGACAGATTTCTATGTTTTTCTCAGGTCCTTGAACGATACATGATACATGCTTCCGCTCTTTATTTTGATACTTGCATTGGATGTCGAGTATATATGCATACATGGAGCGTCTTTTGGATACTTTTAAATTGTGTCGCATAAGTTTCATTTTTACTTATAACTTTGTAACGTAACTTGTGGTGGAACTATTCTTGTAAACTTTGAACAATCTTTACATTTGAAATGAATGCAACATATCTTTTGGTCAAACGTTGTTTTAAAGACTTATGACCACGTAACGGGACCTAAGTAGAAGGCGTCGTTAATGACGATTTTGTCGGGTCGCTACACTTTATATGTATGAATCGAATGCTTATTAGATATGAACACTCAAATCTAGTACTTAATTGGGATAAATGCCATTTCATGGTTAAAGAAGGCATAGTTCTTGGTCATAAAATTTCAAATGAAGGAATTGAAGTGGATAGAGCTAAAGTAGATGTAATTGCTAAACTTCCACATCTCACCAATGTTAGAGGAGTTAGGAGTTTTCTAGGGCATGCCGGTTTTTACCGACGTTTCATAAAAGACTTTTCTAAAATTGCCACTCCTATGAATAAACTCCTAGAAAAGGATGCTCCATTCATCTTTTCAGATGAATGCATCAAATCTTTTAATATTCTTAAAGAAAAACTTACTAATGCGCCGATCATGATAACTCCAAATTGGAATCTACCATTTGAACTTATGTGCGATGCAAGTGATTTTGCAATGGGAGCCGTTTTACGACAAAGGATTGAAAAACGATTTCAACTTATATATTATGTTAGTAAGACGTTACAAGGAGCACAAACAAATTACACAACTACTGAAAAAGAACTCCTTGCTATTGTTTTTGCTTTTGACAATTTTCGTTCATATCTCGTTCTAGCTAAAACGGTGGTCTATACCGACCATTCTGCTCTTAGATACCTATTTTTGAAACAAGATGTCAAACCAAGATTAATCCGTTGGATCTTACTCTTACAAGAGTTCGATATTGAAATCCGAGATAAAAAGGGAGCAGAAAATCTCGCCGCTGATCATCTTTCTCGTCTTGAAAATCCCGAATTAGAAGTTCTAAATGAATCGGCCATACAAGACAACTTTTCTGATGAATATTTATTGAAGATAGATTATAGTGAAATTCCATGGTTTGCAGACTATGCAAACTACTTAGTATGTGGATTCCTTGAAAAAGGATTATCGTACCAAAAACGAAAGAAATTCTTTAGTGATATAAAACACTATTTCTGGGAAGATCCACATTTGTTTAAAAGTTGTCCCGATGGAATAATACGCCGATGTGTATTCGGAGATGAAGCTAGTTAAATCTTAAACCATTGTCATACAGGACCAACAGGAAGGCATTTTGGGCCTCAACTTACAGCAAGAAAAGTTTACGATGCTGGATTCTATTGGCCAACAATTTTCAAAGACGCACACCTTCTTTGCAAATCCTGTGATGCATGTCAAAGGGCCTGAAAAATAAGTCAACATGATGAAATGCCACAAACTGTCATTCAAGTATGTGAAGTATTTGACATTTGGGGTATTGACTTTATGGGTCCATTTTCAAAATCTCATAATAATCTCTACATTCTCGTTGCCATTGATTATGTATCTAAATGGGCGAAAGCACAAGCTCTCCCGACTAACGATGCACGAGTTGTAGTGAACTTTTTAAAACGTCTTTTTGCAAGGTTCGGAACACCGAAAGCTTTAATAAGTGATCGGGGTACTCATTTTTGTAACAATCAACTTGAGAAAGTTCTCAAAAGATATGGAGTAACTCATAAAATCTCAACCGCTTATCATCCACAAACAAGTGGACAAGTTGAAAATACCAACCGAGCTTTAAAATGTATTCTAAAGAAAACCGTAGGATCAAATTCGAAGGAATGGACCATGAAACCGTAGGATCAAACAAGTGGACAAGTTCCTAATGCTTGCTGTAATGTCTGCCAGAATCTTGAAATAAATCTGCCATCCCTATCAGAGATAATAGAGATTGGTATTCCATGTCTGGAGACGACTTCTTTCAAATACAGTCGTGCTAACTTCTCCATCTTGTCATCTTCTCTTATTGGCAGGAAGTGTGCTGATTTGGTGAGACGATCAACTATTACCCAAATAGTATCAAAACCACTTGTAGTCCTTGGCAATTTAGTGATGAAATCTATGGTAATGTTTTCCCATTTCCATTCCGGGATTTCGGGTTGTTGAAGTAGACCTGATGGTTTCTGATGCTCAGCTTTGACCTTAGAACACGTCAAACATTCTCCTACGTATTTAGCAACATCGGCTTTCATACCCGACCACCAAAAATATTTCTTGAGATCCTTGTACATCTTCCCCGTTCCAGGATGTATTGGGTATCTAGTTTTATGAGCTTCTCTAAGTACCATTTCTCTCATATCTCCAAATTTTGGTACCCAAATCCTTTCAGCCCTATACCGGGTTCCGTCTTCCCGAATATTAAGATGCTTCTCTGATCCTTTGGGTATTTCATCCTTTAAATTTCCCTCTTTTAAAACTCCTTGTTGCGCCTCCTTTATTTGAGTAGTAAGGTTATTGTGAATCATTATATTCATAGATTTTACTCGAATGGGTTCTCTGTCCTTCCTGCTCAAGGCGTCAGCTACCACATTTGCCTTCCCCGGGTGGTAACAAATCTCAAAGTCGTAATCATTCAAAAATTCAATCCACCTACGCTGCCTCATATTCAGTTTTTTCTGATTAAATATGTGTTGAAGACTTTTGTGGTCGGTATATATAATACTTTTGACCCCATATAAGTAGTGCCTCCAAGTCTTTAATGCAAAAACAACCGCGCCTAATTCCAAATCATGCGTCGTATAATTTTGTTCGTGAATCTTCAATTGTCTAGACGCATAAGCAATCACCTTCGTTCGTTGCATTAATACACAACCGAGACCTTGCTTTGATGCGTCACAATAAATCACAAAATCATCATTCCCTTCAGGCAATGACAATATAGGTACCGTAGTTAGCTTTTTCTTCAATAACTGAAACGCTTTCTCTTGTTCATCCTTCCATTCAAATTTCTTCCCTTTATGCGTTAATGCAGTCAAGGGTTTTGCTATTTTGGAATAGTCTTGGATGAACCTTCGGTAGTAACCAGCTAGTCCTAAAAACTGGCGTATGTGTTTCGGAGTTTTCGGGGTTTTCCACTTTTCAACAGTTTCTATCTTTGCCGGATCCACCTTAATACCTTCTGTGTTCACTATGTGACCGAGGAATTGAACTTCTTCCAACCAAAATGCACACTTTGAAAACTTAGCGTACAATTCTTCCTTCCACAATAGTTCTAACATCTTTCTCAAATGTTCACCGTGTTCTTGGTCATTCTTTGAGTAAATAAGTATGTCATCAATGAAAACAATGACAAACTTGTCAGGATATGGTCCACACACTCGGTTCATAAGGTCCATGAACACAGCTGGTGTATTAGTTAAACCAAACGGTATGACCATAAACTCGTAATGACCGTAACGTGTTCTGAAAGAAGTCTTTGGAATATCATCTTCTTTCACCCGCATTTGATGATACCCGGAACGTAAGTCAATCTTTGAATAAATAGACGAGCCTTGTAGTTGATCAAATAAGTCGTCGATTCTCGGTAGTGGGTAGCAGTTCTTGATGGTAAGTTTGTTCAACTCTCGGTAGTCAATACACAACCTGAATGTACCATCTTTCTTCTTGACAAACAAAACAGGAGCTCCCCACGGTGATGTGCTTGGTCGAATGAAACCACGCTCTAAAAGTTCTTGTAATTAGCTTTGCAGTTCTTTCATCTCACTGGGTGCGAGTCTGTAAGGAGCACGAACTATTGGTGCAGCTTCTGGTACAAGATCTATTTAAAATTCAACGGATCGATGTGGGGGTAATCCCGGTAATTCTTTCGGAAATACATCGGAAAATTCTTTTGCGACGGGAACATCATTGATGCTCTTTTCTTCAGTTTGTACTTTCTCGACGTGTGCTAGAACAGCATAGCAACCTTTTCTTATTAGTTTTTGTGCCTTCAAATTACTAATAAGATGTAGCTTCGTGTTGCCCTTTTCTCCGTACACCATTAAGGGTTTTCCTTTTTCTCGTATAATGCGAATTGCATTTTTATAACAAACGATCTCTGCTTTCACTTCTTTTAACTAGTCCATACCGATTATCACATCAAAACTCCCTAACTCTACTGGTATTAAGTCAATCTTAAATGTTTCGCTAACCAGTTTAATTTCTCGATTCCGACATATATTATCTGCTGAAATTAATTTACCATTTGCTAATTCGAGTAAAAATTTACTATCCAAAGGCGTCAATGGACAACTTAATTTAGCACAAAAATCTCTACTCATATATCTTCTATCCGTACCCGAATCAAATAAAACGTAAGCAGATTTATTGTCAATAAGAAACGTACCCGTAACAAGCTCTGGGTCTTCCTGTGCCTCTGCCGTATTAATATTGAAAACTCTTCCGCGGCCTTATCCATTTGTGTTCTCCTGGTTCGGGCAATTTCTAATAATGTGGCCCGGTTTTCTACATTTATAACAAACTACATTGGCATAACTTTCTCCGACACTACTTGCTCCGCCATTACTCGTTCTGACACCATTTGTTCCTTTCGTTCTATTAACCCCTGGTCCGTAAACCTCACACTTCGTTGCGCTATGACCATTTCTTTTACACTTGTTGCAAAATTTGGTACAGAACCCCGAGTGATACTTTTCACACCTTTGGCATAGCTGCTTCTGATTGTTGTTGTTGTTGCGGTTATTATTGTTGTTGGGATGATTGTTGTAGATGCTGTTGTTGTTGTTGTTTTTGTTGTTGTTGTTGTTGTTGTTGGACCGTTTGTTGTAGTTGCGATTGATGTTGCGATTGTTGGGATAGTTGTTGCGATTATTGTTGTAATTGCTGTTGTTGTTGTATTGGTGATTCTTATCACCGTTTTCCTCCCACTTTCTTTTGACTTGCTTCACATTGGCCTATTCAGCAGTCTGTTCTTTAATTCTTTCTTCAATCTGGTTCACTCGTTTGTGAGCCATTCTACATGCATGTTGTATGGAAGCGGGCTCGTGTGAACTTATATCTTCTTGGATTCTTTCTGGTAATCCTTTCACAAACGCGTCGATCTTCTCTTCCTCATCTTCGAACACTCCCGGACACAATAGGCATAATTCTATGAATCGTCTTTCGTACGTGGTAATATCAAATCCTTGGGTTCGTAACCCTCTAAGTTCTGTCTTGAGCTTATTGACCTCGTTTCTGGGACGGTACTTCTCGTTCATCAAGTGCTTGAATGCTGACCACGGTAGTGCGTAAGCATCATCTTGTCCATTTGCTCTAGATAGGTATTCTACCATGTTAACGCAGAACCTGTGAATGTATGCGTAGCGTACTTCACTTTGTCCTCTTTAGTACACTTACTTATGGCAAACACCGATTCGACCTTCTCGGTTCACCGTTTCAATTCGATCGGTCCTTCGGTTCCATCAAATTCCAAAGGTTTGCAGGCAGTGAATTCTTTATAGGTGCATCCTACACGATTTTCTGTACTGCTAGATCCAAGGTTATTGTTGGTATGTAGCGCAGCCTGTACTGCAGCTATGTTTGAAGCAAGAAAGGCACGAAATTCCTCTTCGCTCATATTCAAGGTATGTCGAGTAGTCGGTGCCATTTCCTTCAAAATAGTCAAATGAAACGAGTTAATCATATAGAATATCAAGAGTAGTCAGTAGTATTTCGTATCGTAATAGGAACTTATTTATAAAAGCTCTTTCTTCATATTAGCATTTTATACTCTTTAATTCGGGTAGTACCTACCCGTTAAGTTCATACTTAGTAGCCAACATACCATTTCAACTACTACAATTCTATATGAAAAATTAATCACAAAAAACAAATATATCATATTCAAACCTTTATACAATAACTTGCAAACTTACAATACCGCTTTTTTTTACATATAGCATGAAATATAGCACATAAAACTTTGATACAAAGTAGTTGCGAAGATAATTCTAGTTAATAAATAAGGCGTTCAGCAAAGGCAATAAAGACACGTAATTCATACGTCCAGAAACAAGTCATGCATTCTGGTTTTACGAATACCACTTCCCATCCTTGGTTTTGTGGAACATAACCGTTGTGACCGATAGTAAGACAATGTGTTGTAACGTCTTCAAAAGGATGAAGGTTACGTAATGACCAACAGTCTCGTAATAACCTAAAAACCTCATTTCTTACCCCAATTACCGACTCTGTCACTTGTGGGAACGTTTTTTAATAGTTGTAGCCCGATGTTCTTGTTCTCACTTTGGTGAGAAGCAAACATTACTAACCCGTAAGTATAAAATGCTTCTTTATGTTGCATGTTAGCCGCTTTTTCTAAATCACGAAGTCCTATATTCGGATATATTGAGTCAAAATAATTTCTTAACCCGTTGCGTAAAATAGCATTTGAGTTCCCCGCAATATATGCGTCAAAGTAACACATCGTAACTTATGGATTTTCCAATGTGATATCCCCCATCTTTCGAACGAAAACCTTTTATAAATCAAGGCATTCTTGGAACGTTCTTCGAATGTCTTACAAACTGATCTCGCCTTAAATAGTTGTGCCGAGGAATTCTGACCGACTCTAGACAAGATTTCATCAATCATGTCTCCGGGTAGGTCTCTTAAAATATTGGGTTGTCTATCCATTTTGTGTTTTTATACTGTAAAATAGACAAGAGTTAGATTCATAAAAAAAAATACTTATTAATACAAGCAATTTTTACATATATCATAAAGCATAAGCACACTATATTATATATATTACACCACACGAATACAACTATCTTATTCCAACTCGATCGTTTCTTCTTCTTCGGTTTTGGTTCATTTTGCCAAGTTTCTAGGGATATATGATGTTCCCCTAATACGAGCCGTCATTTTTCACATTGGTTTAGAAAAATCTGGTGGTTTAGAGGTTCTCGGGTTATTGTCACCACTTAAGAAATACGGGTGTTGACGATACATATAAAGTTCATCGGGTTTGGAATCAAATTTCTCTATTTTTATGCCCTTTCCCTTATTGTTCTCTTTTGCCTTATTAAATTGTGTTGGGGTAATTTCTATAACATCATCGTAATCCTTGTCGGGATCCGATTCATTAGAAAATTGGTAATCCTCCCAATACTTTGCTTCCTTGGCGGAAACACCATTGACCAAAATTAACTTTGGTCGGTTGGTTGAGGATTTTCTTCTACTTAACCGTTTTATTATTTCCCCCACTGGTTCTATTTCTTTTTCCGGTTCCGATTCTTCTTCCGGTTCCGATTCTTCTTCCGGTTCTGACTCTTCTTCCGGTTCCTCTTCGGGAACCTATGAATCAGTCCATGAATCATTCCAATTTACATTTAACTCTTCATTATTATTAGGTGAGTCAATGGGACTTGTTCTAGAGGTAGACATCTATCACATAATATCAAACGCGTTAAGAGATTAATATATCATATAATATTCACATGTTAAAAATATATAGTTTCCAACAAAATTTGTTAAGCAATCATTTTTCAAGTAAACACGGTCGAAGTCCAGACTCACTAATGCATCCTAACAAACTCGATAAGACACACTAATGCAAAATTCTGGTTCTCTAAGACGAACGCTCTGATACCAACTGAAATGTCCCGTTCATATTGATTATAAACGTTCCATATTAATTGATTTCGTTGCGATGTTTTGACCTCTATATGAGACGTTTTTCAAAGACTGCATTCATTTTTAAAACAACCATAACCTTTATTTTATCAATAAAGGTTTCAAAAGCATTACGTAGATTATCAAATAATGATAATCTAAAATATACTGTTTACACACGACCATTACATAATGGTTTACAATAGAAATATATTAAATCGACATATGTTTCTTGAATGCAGTTTTTACATAATATCATACAAACATGGACTTCAAATCTTGTCCTTATTTTAGTATGCAACAGCGGAAGCTCTTAATATTCATCTAAGAATAAACATGCTTTAAACGTCAACAAAAATGTTGGTGAGTTATAGGTTTAACCTTTATATATCAAATCGTAACAATAGACCACAAGATTTCATATTTCAATATACATCCCATACATAGAGATAAAAATCATTCATATGGTGAACACCTGGTAACCGACATTAACAAGATGCATATATAAGAATATCTCCATCATTCCGGGACACCCTTCGGATATGATATAAATTTCGAAGTACTAAAGCATCCGGTACTTTGGATGGGGTTTGTTAGGCCCAATAGATCTATCTTTAGGATTCGCGTCAATTAGGGTGTATGTTCCCTAATTCTTAGATTACCAGACTTAATAAAAAGGGGCATATTCGATTTCGATAATTCAACCATAGAATGTAGTTTCACATCATTTATAAAACCTGCATGTATTCTCATCCCAAAAATAGTAGATTTTAAAAGTGGGACTATAACTCACTTTCACAGATTTTTACTTTGTCGGGAAGTAATACTTGGCCACTGGTCGATTCACGAACCTATAACAAATATGTACATATATATCAAAGTATATTCAAAATATATATACAACACTTTTAATACATTTTGATGTTTTAAGTTTATTAAGTCAGCTGTCCTCGTTAGTAACCTACAACTAGTTGTCCAACGTTAGATGTACAGAAAAAAATTAATATATATTATCTTGAATCAATCCACGACCCAGTGTATACACGTCTCAGGCTAGATCACAACTCAAAGTATATATATTTTTGGAATCAACCTCAACCCTGTATAGCTAACTCCCACATTACTGCATATAGAGTATCTATGGTTGTTCCAAATAATATATACACATGGGTCGATATGATATGTCAAAACATTTGCATACGTGTCTATGGTATCCCAAGATTACATAATATATTAGAATACATGTATAATACAATATAAGTTAGCTAGGATATGATTAATATAGATTTGTTACCAATTTTCACGTTGCTACAACAAGAAAAATTATCCAAACTTGTTTTACCCATAACTTCTTCATTTTAAATCCGTTTTGAGTGAATCAAATTGCTATGGTTTCATATTGAACTCTATTTTATGAATCTAAACAGAAAAAGTATAGGTTTATAGTCAGAAATATAAGTTACAAGTCATTTTTGTAAAGGTAGTCATTTCAATCGAAAGAACGACGTCTAGATGACCATTTTAGAAAACATACTTCCACTTTGAGTTTAACCATGATTTTTGGATACAGTTTCATGTTCATAAGAAAAATCATTTTCCCAGAAGAACAACTTTTAAATCAAAGTTTATCATAGTTTTTAATTAACTAACCCAAAACAGCCCGCGGTGTTACTACGACGGCGTAAATCCGGTTTTACGGTGTTTTTCGTGTTTCCAGGTTTTAAATCATTAAGTTAGAATATCATATAGATATATAACATGTGTTTAGTTGATTTTAAAAGTCAAGTTAGAAGGATTAACTTTTGTTTGCGAACAAGTTTAGAATTAACTAAACTATGTTCTAGTGATTACAAGTTTAAACCTTCGAATAAGATAGCTTTATATGTATGAATCGAATGATGTTATGAACATCATTACTACCTCAATTTTTCTGGAAAAATCTACTGGAAATGATAAAAAATGGATCTAGCTTCAAAGGATCCTTGGATGGCTTGAAAGTTCTTGAAGCAGAATCATGACACGAAAACAGTTCAAGTAAGATTTTCACTCGAAATAAGATTGTTATAGTTATAGAAATTGAATCAAAGTTTGAATATGAGTATTACCTTGTATTAGAAAGATATCTTACTGTAAATAAGAAAGATTTCTTGAGGTTGGATGATCACTCTACAAGATTGGAAGTAAGCTAGCAAACTTGGAAGTATTCTTGATTTTATGAAACTAGAACTTGTAGAATTTATGAAGAACACTTAGAACTTGAAGATAGAACTTGAGAGAAATCAATTAGATGAAGAAAATTGAATAATGAAAGTGTTTGTAGGTGTTTTTGGTCGTTGGTGTATGGATTAGATATAAAGGATATGTAATTTTGTTTTCATGTAAATAAGTCATGAATGATTACTCATATTTTTGTAATTTTATGAGATATTTCATGCTAGTTGCCAAATGATGGTTCCCACATGTGTTAGGTGAATCACATGGTCTGCTAAGAGCTGATCATTGAAGTGTATATACCAATAGTACATACATCTAAAAGCTGTGTATTGTACGAGTACAAATACGGGTGTATACGAGTAGAATTGTTGATGAAACTGAACGAGGATGTAATTGTAAGAATTTTTGTTAAGTAGAAGTATTTTGATAAGTGTCTTGAAGTCTTTAAAAAGTGTATGAATACATATTAAAACACTACATGTATATACATTTTAACTGAGTCGTTAAGTCATCGTTAGTCGTTACATGTAAGTGTTGTTTTGAAACCTTTAGGTTAACGATCTTGTTAAATGTTATTAACCCAATGTTTATAATATCAAATGAGATTTTAAATTATTATATTATCATGATATTATGATGTATGAATATCTCTTAATATGATATATATACATTAAATGTCGTTACAACGATAATCGTTACATATATGTCTCGTTTCAAAATCATTAAGTTAGTAGTCTTGTTTTTACATATGTAGTTCATTATTAATATACTTATTGATATGTTTACTTATCATATTATCATGTTAACTATATATATAACCATATATATGTCATCATATAGTTTTTACAAGTTTTAACTTTCGTGAATCACCGGTCAACTTGGGTGGTCAATTGTCTATATGAAACCTATTTCAATTAATCAAGTCTTAACAAGTTTGATTGCTTAATATGTTGGAAACACTTAATCATGTAAATAACAATTTCATTTAATATATATATTAACATGGAAAAGTTCGGGTCACTACATACCGCATACATGCTAGCAACACAATTAGCTTATCATCTCAAATACAAGCTATTAACCTCCAATACCACAATCTAGCAATTCAAAAGCATATATATACAACTCGTACAATATAATATGCTTACGCTACAACACAATAATCATGGTTAACCAATCATACAAGGAATGATACTCGGATTTCCCATCGGTGTTCATAACAACCATTAGAGTACTTAACACGTCGTACACTAATCCCACGGGTGGGATCTTAACACGTCGATACTTCACCCCAAGTGGTATATTAACACATCGACACTTCACTCTTCATATTACTTGAGGTGGCATCTTAACACATCGATACTTCACCTCGAGTGGTGTCTTAACACATCGACACTTCACTCTTCATCTTACCTTTCATGGAGTGGTGTCTTAACACATCGACACTTCACTCGTCATCTTACCTTTTATGGAGTGGTGTCTTAGCACATCGATACTTCACTCGTCACGTGAACATGGTGTCTTAACACATCGACACTTCACATCTCACGCTACACAAATAAATACATTATATATCTACGCATATAATTATTCCACTCACTTTTAAGTCTTTTGTGAAAGATAACCGCGCTTACAACCTTCAATGTAACGTACCTATTACATTATGCATATAATCAATCACAAACTCAAGTGGGTCAACCAACTCAATTCCCATCCTAGTGTCATTTTGACCCATAGTGCAATTCTGACCCATTTGCACTCTTAACTCTAGTATTTGGGTCAACATCGTCACAACCCTAACACTAGCCATATATGGTCTTAAAACACTTTTTAACACAAAGTTATAGCACTTTGACACACATTAACCAACTTAGGTCATTAAAACTCGTTTGACCTATTTCAAAGTTAACACACCCATTTGGGTCACCCACAACCCAAATAACACCCACTTACATAACATCGAAGTGTGCTAGTAGTTAACTAACCAATTTGAGACTCACAAACACAATTATCATTCCAAAACCCTAGGTTAGTCACCTTTGAGTCTTCATGACCCAAACTTACCCAAAAACCCCCAATACTAACAAATGGGTTTTATGTTCATAACCAACCCAAACCCTAATCCTTAAACAATTTTAACATAAGGAAATCAAGGTTAATACTTACCACCACAATCAAGATGTAGCTAGGGACTAGACGAACAACTTTAAAACACGAGCCTTGACCCAAAACAAGCTTCTTCCTCATCTATTTGAGCTTTCTCACACAAGAATCACTCTCTCTCTAGAATTGAAGTGGAAGGATGAGGTGGTTGTAAGTGGAGTGAATGAGGCTGCACAAACTGATCTAGGGCCTTAAATTCGGACCCTATGTGAATTACCACTTTGCCCTCTTTAAATATCTAAAATATCTAAAATAGACAGCTGGCCTGCCAGAACATTTGGACGGCGTCCAAACTGTCTGGACGGCGTCCAGTCCTTCACAATGGGATGGCGTCCCACACATCTGGACGGCGTCCCAACTATATGGGAAAACAGGATCTTACAGTTTCAAATAATCCAGGACAAAAGACAATTAACCCAGAGTAATAAATTTAAATCAAAACATCAAACATCATGGTTACGGAAGTTTAAATAAGCATAATTCTTTTATTGTATTTCTCATCGTACTTTTATTTACTGTCAAGTAAACTCGGAACCTTTACTCAGACGCCATTGAACTTTAAAAGTTCTCACCTCTTTATTTCTCAACCTTTTAACTTTCTCATTGAGTACAGCAATCGACTCCTCAATATACTCTAACTTATTGTTTAGCTCGATCTCGTCTAATGGCATCCAAGACGAATCATCCGCAAGACACTTACGGAGATTGGAAACAAGAAATGTATTATGGATTCCCGCAAGCTCTTCGGGTAATTCCAAACGATACGCAACTTCACCAACACGAGCTAAAATTTTAAAAGGACCAATAAACTGAGGAGCTAACTTTCCCCATTTTTGAAACCGAATAACACCTTTCCATGGTGAAACTTTAAGCATCACCATGTCACCTTCTTGGAACTCAATTTGTCGTCTTCGCTTGTCGGCATAAGATTTTTGTCTATCTTGGGCCTTTTTCAAATGAGTCCGAATCATATCAATCTTGCTATTCATCTCTAAAACCAAATCGGTACTCCTGATTTCTCTTTGACCCACTTCACCCCAAAAAATCGGAGTTCGACACCTCTGCCCATAAAGCATCTCGTAAGGTGGTATCCCGATACTAGTATGATGACTATTATTGTACGAGAATTCCACCAAAGGTAAGTGCTCATCCCAACTACCATCGAAATCAATAATACACGCCCGTAACATATCTTCCAATGTTTGGTTCGTACGTTCGGTTTGACCATCCATTTGAGGATGATTCGCCGTGCTCAACTTCAATTGTGTACCCATATCTTCATGAAAATTTTCCCAAAACCGAGATGTAAAATGGATATCTCGATCCGAAATAATAGATATAGGAACCCCGTGTCTCGATATCACTTCCTTGATGAACAACTTTGCCAAGGTCAACGACGATATCGCTTCCCGAATGGGAAGAAACAAGGCACTTTTCGTCAATCGATCAACTATCAACCAAATTGAATCAAATTGGGTTCTCGCCATTTTAGGTAACTTTGTGATAAAATCCATGGTAATGTGCTCCCATTTCCACTTCGGGATTTCTAACGGTTGTAACTTACCATACGGATTTTGGTGTTCGGCTTTAACTTGCAAACACGTGACGCATTGCTCAACATACTTAACAACATCACGTTTCATGTCCGGCTACCAATACTCCATCCTCAAATCAAGATACATTTTCTTCGCGCCCGGATGAATAGAATACTTTGACTTATATGCTTCATCAAGTAGCACTCGTCGATAATCTCCCATCTTAGGCACCCACACTCTTCTTTGAAAGGACAACAAACCAAGCGGGCCTGAAGTAATAAACTACGATTGCCCCATAATTCGTTCTTCGTGTTTGTTGTGAACGTAAGCTTCTATTTGAATCACACTAAGTTTTTCAAGAAAATCGTTAGTAATAATCATACGTAACAATCCCAATCATAACGCCGGGTGATGACTCTTTCGACTTAACGCATCCGCGACCACATTCGCCTTACCCGGATGATAAAGTATTTCACAATCATAACCTTTTACCACATCCATCCACCTACGTTGGCGATAATTCAAATCTCATTGGTTAAAGAGATGTTTCAAACTCTTATGATCCGAATAAATCGTACTCTTGACACCATACAAGTAGTGGCGTCAAATTTTCAACGCATGAACAACCGCCGCCAACTCAAGTTCGTGAGTCGGATATCTCGTTTCGTGTTCCTTTAATTATCGAGAGGCATAAGCGATGACTTTACCCCTTTGCATTAGAACACACCCGAGCCCATTTAGAGAAGCATCACAATAAACCGTCATGTCTTCCACACCTTCCGGCAACACTAATGAAATGTCCCGTTCTTATTGATTAAAAACGTTCCATATTAATTGATTTCGTTGCGAGGTTTTGACCTCTATATGAGACGTTTTTCAAAGACTGCATTCATTTTTAAACAAACCATAACCTTTATTTCATCAATAAAGGTTTAAAAAGCTTTACGTAGATTATCAAATAATGATAATCTAAAATATCCTGTTTACACACGACCATTACATAATGGTTTACAATACAAATATGTTACAACAAAATAAGTTTCTTGAATGCAGTTTTTACACAATATCATACAAGCATGGACTCCAAATCTTGTCCTTATTTAAGTATGCGACAGCGGAAGCTCTTAATAATCACCTGAGAATAAACATGCTTAAAACGTCAACAAAAATGTTGGTGAGTTATAGGTTTAACCTATATATATCAAATCGTAACAATAGACCACAAGATTTCATATTTCAATACACATCCCATACATAGAGATAAAAATCATTCATATGGTGAACACCTGGTAACCGACAATAACAAGATGCATATATAAGAATATCCCCATCATTCCGGGACACCCTTCGGATATGATATAAATTTCGAAGTACTAAAGCATCCGGTACTTTGGATGGGGTTTGTTAGGCCCAATAGATCTATCTTTAGGATTCGCGTCAATTAGGGTGTCTGTTCCCTAATTCTTAGATTACCAGACTTAATAAAAAGGGGCATATTCGATTTTGATAATTCAACCATAGAATATAGTTTCACGTACTTGTGTCTATTTTGTAAATCATTTATAAAACCTGCATGTATTCTCATCCCAAAAATATTAGATTTTAAAAGTGGGACTATAACTCACTTTCACAGATTTTTACTTCGTCGGGAAGTAAGACTTGGCCACTGGTTGATTCACGAACCTATAACAATATATACATATATATCAAAGTATGTTCAAAATATATTTACAACACCTTTAATATATTTTGATGTTTTAAGTTTATTAAATCAGCTGTCCTCGTTAGTAACCTACAACTAGTTGTCCACAGTTAGATGTACAGAAATAAATCGATAAATATTATCTTGAATCAATCCACGACCCAGTGTATACGTATCTCAGTATTGATCACAACTCAAACTATATATATTTTGGAATCAACCTCAACCCTGTATAGCTAACTCCAACATTCACATATAGAGTGTCTATGGTTGTTCCGAAATATATATAGATGTGTCGACATGATAGGTCGAAACATTGTATACGTGTCTATGGTATCTCAAGATTACATAATATATAATACAAGTTGATTAAGTTATGGTTGGAATAGATTTGTTACCAATTTTTCACGTAGCTAAAATGAGAAAAATTATCCAATCTTGTTTTACCCATAACTTCTTCATTTTAAATCCGTTTTGAGTGAATCAAATTGCTATGGTTTCATATTGAACTCTATTTTATGAATCTAAACAAAAAAAGTATAGGTTTCTAGTCGGAAAAATAAGTTACAAGTCGTTTTTGTAAAGGTAGTCATTTCAGTCGAAAGAACGACGTCTAGATGACCATTTTAGAAAACATACTTCCACTTTGAGTTTAACCATAATTTTTGGATATAGTTTCATGTTCATAATAAAAATCATTTTCTCAGAATAACAACTTTTAAATCAAAGTTTATCATAGTTTTTAATTAACTAACCCAAAACAGCCCGCGGTGTTACTACGACGGCGTAAATCCGGTTTTACGGTGTTTTTCGTGTTTCCAGGTTTTAAATCATTAAGTTAGCATATCATATAGATATAGAACATGTGTTTAGTTGATTTTAAAAGTCAAGTTAGAAGGATTAACTTTTGTTTGCGAACAAGTTTAGAATTAACTAAACTATGTTCTAGTGATTACAAGTTTAAACCTTCGAATAAGATAGCTTTATATGTATGAATCGAATGATGTTATGAACATCATTACTACCTTAAGTTCCTTGGATGAACCTACTGGAAAAGAGAAAAATGGATCTAGCTTCAATGGATCCTTGGATGGCTCAAAGTTCTTGAAGCAAAATCATGACACGAAAACAAGTTCAAGTAAGATCATCACTTAAAATAAGATTGTTATAGTTATAGAAATTGAACCAAAGTTTGAATATGATTATTACCTTGTATTAGAATGATAACCTACTGTAAGAAACAAAGATTTCTTGAGGTTGGATGATCACCTTACAAGATTGGAAGTGAGCTAGCAAACTTGAAAGTATTCTTGATTTTATGAAACTAGAACTTTTGGAATTTATGAAGAACACTTAGAACTTGAAGATAGAACTTGAGAGAGTTCAATTAGATGAAGAAAATTGAAGAATGAAAGTGTTTGTAGGTGTTTTTGGTCGTTGGTGTATGGATTAGATATAAAGGATATGTAATTTTGTTTTCATGTAAATAAGTCATGAATGATTACTCATATTTTTGTAATCTTATGAGATATTTCATGCTAGTTGCCAAATGATGGTTCCCACATGTGTTAGGTGACTCACATGGGCTGCTAAGAGCTGATCATTGGAGTGTATATACCAATAGTACATACATCTAAAAGCTGTGTATTGTACGAGTACGAATACGGGTGCATACGAGTAGAATTGTTGATGAAACTGAACGAGAATGTAATTGTAAGCATTTTTCTTAAGTAGAAGTATTTTGATAAGTGTATTGAAGTCTTTCAAAAGTGTATAAATACATATTAAAACACTACATGTATATACATTTTAACTGAGTCGTTAAGTCATCGTTAGTCGTTACATGTAAGTGTTGTTTTGAAACCTTTAGGTTAACGATCTTGTTAAATGTTGTTAACCCAATGTTTTTAATAACAAAAGAGATTTTAAATTATTATATTATCATGATATTATGATGTACGAATATCTCTTAATATGATATATATACATTAAATGTCGTTACAACGATAAACGTTACATATATGTCTCGTTTCAAAATCATTAAGTTAGTAGTCTTGTTTTTACATATGTAGTTCATTGTTAATATAATTAATGATATGTTTACTTATCATAATATCATGTTAACTATATATATAACCATATATATGTCATCATATAGTTTTTTTACAAGTTTTAACGTTCGTGAATCACCGGTCAACTTGGGTGGTCAATTGTCTATATGAAACCTATTTCAATTAATCAAGTCTTAACAAGTTTGATTGCTTAACATGTTGGAAACATTTAATCATGTAAACATCAATCTCAATTAATATATATAAACATGGAAAAGTTCGGGTCACTACAGTACCTACCCGTTAAATAAATTTCGTCCCGAAATTTTAAGCTGTTGAAGGTGTTGACGAATCTTCTGGAAATAGATGCGGGTATTTCTTCTTCATCTGATCTTCACGCTCCCAGGTGAACTCGGGTCCTCTACGAGCATTCCATCGAACCTTAACAATTGGTATCTTGTTTTGCTTAAGTCTTTTAACCTCACGATCCATTATTTCGACGGGTTCTTCGATGAATTGGAGTTTTTCGTTGATTTGGATTTCATCTAACGGAATAGTGAGATCTTCTTTAGCAAAACATTTCTTCAAATTCGAGACGTGGAAAGTGTTATGTACAGCCGCGAGTTGTTGAGGTAACTCAAGTCGGTAAGCTACTGGTCCGACACGATCAATAATCTTGAATGGTCCAATATACCTTGGATTTAATTTCCCTCGTTTACCAAATCGAACAACGCCTTTCCAAGGTGAAACTTTAAGCATGACCATCTCTCCAATTTCAAATTCTATATCTTTTCTTTTAATGTCAGCGTAGCTCTTTTGTCGACTTTGGGCGGTTTTCAACCGTTGTTGAATTTGAATGATCTTCTCGGTAGTTTCTTGTATAATCTCCGGACCCGTAATCTGTCTATCCCCCACCTCACTCCAACAAATCGGAGACCTGCACTTTCTACCATAAAGTGCTTCAAACGGCGCCATCTCAATGCTTGAATGGTAGCTGTTGTTGTAGGAAAATTCTGCTAACGGTAGATGTCGATCCCAACTGTTTCCGAAATCAATAACACATGCTCGTAGCATGTCTTCAAGCGTTTGTATCGTCCTTTCGCTCTGCCCATCAGTTTGTGGATGATAGGCAGTACTCATGTCTAGACGAGTTCCTAATGCTTGCTGTAATGTCTGCCAGAATCTTGAAATAAATCTGCCATCCCTATCAGAGATAATAGAGATTGGTATTCCATGTCTGGAGACGACTTCCTTCAAATACAGTCGTGCTAACTTCTCCATCTTGTCATCTTCTCTTATTGGTAGGAAGTGTGCTGATTTGGTGAGACGATCAACTATTACCCAAATAGTATCAAAACCACTTGCAGTCCTTGGCAATTTAGTGATGAAATCCATGGTAATGTTTTCCCATTTCCATTCAGGGATTTCGGGTTGTTGAAGTAGACCTGATGGTTTCTGATGCTCAGCTTTGACCTTAGAACACGTCAAACATTCTCCTACGTATTTAGCAACATCGGCTTTCATACCCGGCCACCAAAAATGTTTCTTGAGATCCTTGTACATCTTCCCCGTTCCAGGATGTATTGAGTATCTGGTTTTATGAGCTTCTCTAAGTACCATTTCTCTCATATCTCCAAATTTTGGTACCCAAATCCTTTCAGCCCTATACCGGGTTCCGTCTTCCCGAATATTAAGATGCTTCTCCGATCCTTTGGGTATTTCATCCTTTAAATTTCCCTCTTTTAAAACTCCTTGTTGCGCCTCCTTTATTTGAGTAGTAATGTTATTATGAATCATTATATTCATAGATTTTACTCGAATGGGTTCTCTATCCTTCCTGCTCAAGGCATCGGCTACCACATTTGCCTTCCCCGGGTGGTAACGAATCTCAAAATCGTAATCATTCAATAATTCAATCCACCTACGCTGCCTCATATTCAGTTGTTTCTGATTAAATATGTGTTGAAGACTTTTGTGGTCGGTATATATAATACTTTTGACCCCATATAAGTAGTGCCTCCAAGTCTTTAATGCAAAAACAACCGCGCCTAATTCCAAATCATGCGTCGTATAATTTTGTTCGTGAATCTTCAATTGTCTAGACGCATAAGCAATCACCTTCGTTCGTTGCATTAATACACAACCGAGACCTTGCTTTGATGCGTCACAATAAATCACAAAATCATCATTCCCTTCAGGCAATGACAATATAGGTGCCGTAGTTAGCTTTTTCTTCAATAACTAAAACGCTTTCTCTTGTTCATCATTCCATTCAAATTTCTTCCCTTTATGCGTTAATGCAGTCAAGGGTTTTGCTATTCTGGAAAAGTCTTGGATGAACCTTCTGTAGTAACCAGCTAGTCCTAAAAACTGGCGTATGTGTTTTGGAGTTTTCGGGGTTTCCCACTTTTCAACAGTTTCTATCTTTGCCGGATCCACCTTAATACCTTCTTTGTTCACTATGTGACCGAGGAATTGAACTTCTTCCAACCAAAATGCACACTTTGAAAACTTAGCGTACAATTCTTCCTTCCTCAATACTTCTAACACCTTTCTCAAATGTTCACCGTGTTCTTGGTCATTCTTTGAGTAAATAAGTATGTCATCAATGAAAACAATGACAAACTTGTCAAGGTATGGTCCACACACTCGGTTCATAAGGTCCATGAACACAGCTGGTGCATTAGTTAAACCAAACGGCATGACCATAAACTCGTAATGACCGTAACGTGTTCTGAAAGCAGTCTTTGGAATATCATCTTCTTTCACCCGCATTTGATGATACCCGGAACGTAAGTCAATCTTTGAATAAACAGACGAGCCTTGTAGTTGATCAAATAAGTCGTCGATTCTCGGTAGTGGGTAGCGGTTCTTGATGGTAAGTTTGTTCAACTCTCGGTAGTCGATACACAACCTGAATGTACCATCTTTCTTCTTGACAAACAAAACAGGAGCTCCCCACGGTGATGTGCTTGGTCGAATGAAACCACGCTCTAAAAGTTCTTGTAATTGGCTTTGCAGTTCTTTCATCTCGCTGGGTGCGAGTCTGTAAGGAGCACGAGCTATTGGTGCAGCTCCTGGTACAAGATCTATTTGAAATTCAACGGATCGATGTGGGGGTAATCCCGGTAATTCTTTCGGAAATACATCGGGAAATTCTTTTGCAATGGGAACATCATTGATGCTCTTTTCTTCAGTTTGTACTTTCTCGACGTGTGCTAGAACAGCATAGCAACCTTTTCTTATTAGTTTTTGTGCCTTCAAATTACTAATAAGATGTAGCTTCGTGTTGCCCTTTTCTCCGTACACCATTAAGGGTTTTCCTTTTTCTCGTATAATGCGAATTGCATTTTTGTAACAAACGATCTCCGCTTTCACTTCCTTCAACCAGTCCATACCGATTATCACATCAAAACTCCCTAACTCTACTGGTATCAAATCAATCTTAAATGTTTCGCTAACCAGTTTAATTTCTCGATTCCGACATATATTATCTGCTGAAATTAATTTACCATTTGCTAATTCGAGTAAAAATTTACTATCCAAAGGCGTCAATGGACAACTTAATTTAGCACAAAAATCTCTACTCATATAGCTTCTATCCGCACCCGAATCAAATAAAACGTAAGCAGATTTATTGTCAATAAGAAACGTACCCGTAACAAGCTCCGGGTCTTCCTGTGCCTCTACCGCATTAATATTGAAAACTCTTCCACGGCCTTGTCCATTCGTGTTCTCCTGGTTCGGGCAATTTCTAATAATGTGGCCTGGTTTTCCACATTTATAACAAACTACATTGGCATAACTTGCTCCGACACTACTTGCTCCGCCATTACTCGTTCCGACACCATTTGTTCCTTTCGTTCTATTAACTCCTGGTCCGTAGACCTCACACTTCACCGCGCTATGACCATTTCTTTTACACTTGTTGCAAAATTTGGTGCAGAACCCCGAGTGATTCTTTTCACACCTTTGGCATAGTTGCTTCTGATTGTTGTTGTTGTTGTTGTTGTTGTTGTTGTTGTTGGGCCGTTTGTTGTAGTTGCGATTGATGTTGCGATTGTTGGGATAATTGTTGCGATTATTGTTGTAATTGCTGTTGTTGTTGTATTGGTGATTTTTATCACCGTTTTCCTCCCACTTTCTTTTGACTTGCTTCACATTGGCCTCTTCAGCAGTCTGTTCTTTAATTCTTTCTTCAATCTGGTTCACTAGTTTGTGAGCCATTCTACATGCCTGTTGTATGGAGGCGGGCTCGTGTGAACTTATATCTTCTTGGATTCTTTCCGGTAATCCTTTCACAAACGCGTCGATCTTCTCTTCCTCATCTTCGAATGCTCCCGGACACAATAGGCACAATTCTGTGAATCGTCTTTCGTACGTGGTAATATCAAATCCTTGGGTTCGTAACCCTCTAAGTTCTGTCTTGAGCTTATTGACCTCGGTTCTGGGACGGTACTTCTCGTTCATCAAGTGCTTGAATGCTGACCACGGTAGTGCGTACGCATCATCTTGTCCCACTTGCTCTAGATAGGTATTCCACCATGTTAACGCAGAACCTGTGAAGGTATGCGTAGCGTACTTCACTTTGTCCTCTTCAGTACACTTACTTATGGCAAACACCGATTCAACCTTCTCGGTCCACCGTTTCAATCCGATCGGTCCTTCGGTTCCATCAAATTCCAAAGGTTTGCAGGCAGTGAATTCTTTGTAGGTGCATCCTACACGATTTCCTGTACTGCTAGATCCAAGGTTATTGTTGGTATGTAGCGCAGCCTGTACTGCAGCTATGTTTGAAGCTAGAAAAGTACGGAATTCCTCTTCATTCATATTCACGGTGTGTCGAGTAGTCGGTGCCATTTCCTTCAAAATAGTTAAATGGAACAAGTTAATCATACAGAATATTAAGAGTAGTTAATAGTATTTCGTAGCATAATATGAACTCATTTATAAAAGCTTTTTCTTCATATTAGCGTTTTATAAGTTTAAATTCGGGTAGTACCTACCCGTTAAGTTCATACTTAGTAGCTAATATACAATTCAACTACTACAATTCTATATGAAAAACTGATTATAATAATATTTCGCGTTCAAACTTTTATACAATATTTTACAAACTTACAATACCGCTTATTTTACATAAAGCATGAAATATAGCACACAATAACTTTGATACAAGATAGTTGTGAAGACAATTCTAGCTAGTACACAAGTCGTTCAGCAAGGGCAATAAATACACGTAATTCATACGTCCAGAAACAAGTCATGCATTCTGGTTTTACTAGGACTACTTCCCATCCTTGGTCTTGTGCAACATAACCGTTATGGCCGTTGATAAGACAGCGTGTTGTAACGTCATCAAAGGGACGAGGGTTACGTAATGTCCAACAGTCCCGTAATAATCTAAAAACCTCATTTCTTACCCCAATTACCGACTCCGTCACTTGTGGAAACGTTTTGTTTAATAGTTGTAGCCCGATGTTCTTGTTCTCACTTTGGTGAGAAGCGAACATTACTAATCCGTAAGTATAACATGCTTCTTTATGTTGCATGTTAGCCGCTTTTTCTAAATCACGAAGTCCAATATTCGGATATATTGAGTCAAAATAATTTCTTAACCCGTTGCGTAAAATAGCATTTGGGTTCCCCGCAATATATGCGTCAAAGTAAACACATCGTAACTTATGGGTTTCCCAATGTGATATCCCCCATCTTTCAAACGAAAGTCTCTTATAAACCAAGACATTCTTGGAACGTTCTTCGAATGTCTTACAAACTGATCTCGCCTTAAATAGTTGTGCCGAAGAATTCTGGCCGACTCTAGACAAGATTTCATCAATCATGTCTCCGGGTAGGTCTCTTAAAATATTGGGTTGTCTATCCATTTTGTGTTTTTAAACTGTAAAATAGACAAGAGTTAGATTCATAAAAAAAATACTTATTAATACAAGCAATTTTTACATATATCATAAAGCATAAGAACACTATATTCCATATATTACACCACACGAATACAACTATCTTATTCCGACTCGCTCGTTTCTTCTTCTTCGGTTTTGGTTCGTTTTGCCAAGTTTCTAGGGATATATGATGTTCCCCTAATACGAGCCGTCGTTGTCCACATTGGTTTAGAAAAACCTGGTGGTTTAGAGGTTCCCGGGTCATTGTTACAACTTAAGGACTTCGGGGGTTGACGATACATATAAAGTTCATCGGGATTGGAATTAGATTTCTCTATTTTTATGCCCTTTCCCTTATTATTTTCTTTTGCCTTTTTAAATTCAGTTGGGGTAATTTCTATAACATCATCGGAATTCTCGTCGGAATCCGATTCATCGGAGAATTGGTAATCCTCCCAATATTTTGCTTCCTTGGCGGAAACACCATTGACCATAATTAACTTTGGTCGGTTGGTTGAGGATTTTCTTTTACTTAACCGTTTTATTATTTCCCCCACCGGTTCTATTTCTTCATCCGGTTCCGATTCTTCTTCCGGTTCCGATTCTTCTTCCGGTTCCGACTCTTCTTCCGGTTCCTCTTCGGGAACTTGTGAATCAGTCCACAAATCATTCCAATTTACATTTGACTCTTCATTATTATTAGGTGAGTCAATGGGACTTGTTCTAGAGGTAGACATCTATCACATAATATCAAACACGTTAAGAGATTAATATATCACATAATATTCATATGTTAAAAATATATAGTTTCCAACAAAAATGTTAAGCAATCATTTTTAAAGAAAACACGGTCGAAGTCCAGACTCACTAATGCATCCTAACAAACTCGATAAGACACACTAATGCAAATTTTCTGGTTCTCTAAGACCAACGCTCGGATACCAACTGAAATGTCCCGTTCTTATTGATTAAAAACGTTCCATATTAATTGATTTCGTTGCGAGGTTTTGACCTCTATATGAGACGTTTTTCAAAGACTGCATTCATTTTTAAACAAACCATAACCTTTATTTCATCAATAAAGGTTTAAAAAGCTTTACGTAGATTATCAAATAATGATAATCTAAAATATCCTGTTTACACACGACCATTACATAATGGTTTACAATACAAATATGTTACAACAAAATAAGTTTCTTGAATGCAGTTTTTACACAATATCATACAAGCATGGACTCCAAATCTTGTCCTTATTTAAGTATGCGACAGCGGAAGCTCTTAATAATCACCTGAGAATAAACATGCTTAAAACGTCAACAAAAATGTTGGTGAGTTATAGGTTTAACCTATATATATCAAATCGTAACAATAGACCACAAGATTTCATATTTCAATACACATCCCATACATAGAGATAAAAATCATTCATATGGTGAACACCTGGTAACCGACAATAACAAGATGCATATATAAGAATATCCCCATCATTCCGGGACACCCTTCGGATATGATATAAATTTCGAAGTACTAAAGCATCCGGTACTTTGGATGGGGTTTGTTAGGCCCAATAGATCTATCTTTAGGATTCGCGTCAATTAGGGTGTCTGTTCCCTAATTCTTAGATTACCAGACTTAATAAAAAGGGGCATATTCGATTTTGATAATTCAACCATAGAATGTAGTTTCACGTACTTGTGTCTATTTTGTAAATCATTTATAAAACCTGCATGTATTCTCATCCCAAAAATATTAGATTTTAAAAGCGGGACTATAACTCACTTTCACAGATTTTTACTTCGTCGGGAAGTAAGACTTGGCCACTGGTTGATTCACAAACCTATAACAATATATACATATATATCAAAGTATGTTCAAAATATATTTACAACACCTTTAATATATTTTGATGTTTTAAGTTTATTAAATCAGCTGTCCTCGTTAGTAACCTACAACTAGTTGTCCACAGTTAGATGTACAGAAATAAATCGATAAATATTATCTTGAATCAATCCACGACCCAGTGTATACGTATCTCAGTATTGATCACAACTCAAACTATATATATTTTGGAATCAACCTCAACCCTGTATAGCTAACTCCAACATTCACATATAGAGTGTCTATGGTTGTTCCGAAATATATATAGATGTGTCGACATGATAGGTCGAAACATTGTATACGTGTCTATGGTATCTCAAGATTACATAATATATAATACAAGTTGATTAAGTTATGGTTGGAATAGATTTGTTACCAATTTTTCACGTAGCTAAAATGAGAAAAATTATCCAATCTTGTTTTACCCATAACTTCTTCATTTTAAATCCGTTTTGAGTGAATCAAATTGCTATGGTTTCATATTGAACTCTATTTTATGAATCTAAACAAAAAAAGTATAGGTTTCTAGTCGGAAAAATAAGTTACAAGTCGTTTTTGTAAAGGTAGTCATTTCAGTCGAAAGAACGACGTCTAGATGACCATTTTAGAAAACATACTTCCACTTTGAGTTTAACCATAATTTTTGGATATAGTTTCATGTTCATAATAAAAATCATTTTCTCAGAATAACAACTTTTAAATCAAAGTTTATCATAGTTTTTAATTAACTAACCCAAAACAGCCCGCGGTGTTACTACGACGGCGTAAATCCGGTTTTACGGTGTTTTTCGTGTTTCCAGGTTTTAAATCATTAAGTTAGCATATCATATAGATATAGAACATGTGTTTAGTTGATTTTAAAAGTCAAGTTAGAAGGATTAACTTTTGTTTGCGAACAAGTTTAGAATTAACTAAACTATGTTCTAGTGATTACAAGTTTAAACCTTCGAATAAGATAGCTTTATATGTATGAATCGAATGATGTTATGAACATCATTACTACCTTAAGTTCCTTGGATGAACCTACTGGAAAAGAGAAAAATGGATCTAGCTTCAATGGATCCTTGGATGGCTCAAAGTTCTTGAAGCAAAATCATGACACGAAAACAAGTTCAAGTAAGATCATCACTTGAAATAAGATTGTTATAGTTATAGAAATTGAACCAAAGTTTGAATATGATTATTACCTTGTATTAGAATGATAACCTACTGTAAGAAACAAAGATTTCTTGAGGTTGGATGATCACCTTACAAGATTGGAAGTGAGCTAGCAAACTTGAAAGTATTCTTGATTTTATGAAACTAGAACTTTTGGAATTTATGAAGAACACTTAGAACTTGAAGATAGAACTTGAGAGAGTTCAATTAGATGAAGAAAATTGAAGAATGAAAGTGTTTGTAGGTGTTTTTGGTCGTTGGTGTATGGATTAGATATAAAGGATATGTAATTTTGTTTTCATGTAAATAAGTCATGAATGATTACTCATATTTTTGTAATCTTATGAGATATTTCATGCTAGTTGCCAAATGATGGTTCCCACATGTGTTAGGTGACTCACATGGGCTGCTAAGAGCTGATCATTGGAGTGTATATACCAATAGTACATACATCTAAAAGCTGTGTATTGTACGAGTACGAATACGGGTGCATACGAGTAGAATTGTTGATGAAACTGAACGAGAATGTAATTGTAAGCATTTTTCTTAAGTAGAAGTATTTTGATAAGTGTATTGAAGTCTTTCAAAAGTGTATAAATACATATTAAAACACTACATGTATATACATTTTAACTGAGTCGTTAAGTCATCGTTAGTCGTTACATGTAAGTGTTGTTTTGAAACCTTTAGGTTAACGATCTTGTTAAATGTTGTTAACCCAATGTTTTTAATAACAAAAGAGATTTTAAATTATTATATTATCATGATATTATGATGTACGAATATCTCTTAATATGATATATATACATTAAATGTCGTTACAACGATAAACGTTACATATATGTCTCGTTTCAAAATCATTAAGTTAGTAGTCTTGTTTTTACATATGTAGTTCATTGTTAATATAATTAATGATATGTTTACTTATCATAATATCATGTTAACTATATATATAACCATATATATGTCATCATATAGTTTTTTTACAAGTTTTAACGTTCGTGAATCACCGGTCAACTTGGGTGGTCAATTGTCTATATGAAACCTATTTCAATTAATCAAGTCTTAACAAGTTTGATTGCTTAACATGTTGGAAACATTTAATCATGTAAACATCAATCTCAATTAATATATATAAACATGGAAAAGTTCGGGTCACTACAACTAACACCGAAGCTTGACACAATTTCTCTTTTAACATTTGAAAAGCAATTTCTTGCTCGTTTTCCCAATTAAATCTCGCTTTCTTCCTCGTCAATTTCGTCAATGAAGAAGCGATCTTAGAAAAGTCTTGGATAAACCGACGATAATAATCGGCCAATCTGAGAAAACTTCGGATTTCCGTAGGCGTAGTCGGTCGCCCCCAACTCTTCACCGTCTCTATTTTCCCCGGATCTACTTGAATACCATCTTTGTTCACAATGTGGCCAAGGAATTGAACTTCCCTTAGCCAAAATTCACATTTGGAGAATTTAGCATACAACTTCTCCTTCCGCAACATCTTTAACACACACCGCAAATGATGTTCATGTTCCTTCATACTCTTCGAATAGACAAGTATGTCGTCAATGAACACAATTACCGACTTGTCCAACATAGGTTGGCACACTCGGTTCATAAGATCCATGAATGCCGCCGGTGCATTCGTAAGACCAAAAGGCATAACTACGAATTCAAAATGCCCATAACGCGTTCGAAAAGCCATTTTCTCGATATCTTCCTCACGGACCCACATTTGGTGATAGCCGGACCGTAGGTCGATTTTAAAAAAATATGTTGCACCTTGGAGTTGGTCAAACAAGTCGTCAATCCTAGGCAATGGATAACGATTCATGATCGTCACTTTGTTCAACTCCCGATAATCGATGCACATCCGCATACTACCATCCTTCTTCTTCACGAATAAAATCGGAGCGCCCCATGGCGAAGCACTCGGTCGAATAAAACCCTTTTCAAGTAACTCTTGGGTTTGATTTAACAACTCTTGCATTTCCGTCGGCGCTAAACGATAAGGAGTTTTAGCAATGGGGGTAGCCCCTGGAACCAACTCAATGCGAAATTCAACTTATCTTTCCGCCGGAACACCAGGTAACTCATCCGGAAAAACGTCTTCAAATTCATTAACCACCGGAATTTTAAGAATGGGTGGTGACTCATCACGAATATCAACAACATGGGCAAGAAAAGTCATGCCACCGTTAACAAGGAAACGACGTGTCCGTGCAAAAGTGCATATCGGCACAAGTCTCCTTCGCTTATCGCCATGAATAATTAACTCTACCCCACTTGGGGTTTTCACACGAATAGATTTTTCATGGCATGCAATATCGGCTCTATTATGATCGAGCCAATCCATACCAACCACGATATCAAAATCACCCAAAGTCATCGGGATGAGATCAATTTTAAAGTTTTCGGCACCAAACAGAACATTACAATTTTTACACACATCAACCACTAGCACCGTCTTGCCATCCGCTAATTCAACTTCTACCGGACGACTTAACTTAGCTAACGGTTTTTTAAGTTTAGGCACAAATTTTGGTGACACAAATGACAAGTTAGCACCACTATCAAAAAGCATCCTTGCCGGATTAGAATTAACCATGAAAGTACCTGAGACAACTTCGTTAGATTGCTTGGCTTCCTCATTGGTCATCAAATAATTGCGACCCCTATCCGTACCTGCCGCCTTCTCTAGCCGTTTAACGTTATCGTTGTGCAAATCAGGACACTCCGGCCCCTTGTACCCTTCTTTACCATAATTAAAACAAGTAAGCTTGGTTGTAGATGATGGTTTCGGACATTCACGTGCCATATGGCCCTTTTGTCCACAATTGTAGCACGCATAAGAAAAATCTCTGGAAGCACCTTTCTTCACACTACCAACACTCTCGGAACCCTTCTTGTTCTTTTTGTTTGAAAAGTTCGAATGGCTCGAACCTTCTATTTCTCTTGTCAAAAGTAAAGCCACTCTTCCTCAACACGAGCGCCTCAAAACCCTTGGCCATATTGAACAACTCATCAAAGCTTTTCACCACATTCACACTTATCTTCTCTTGATAATTATCATTTAAGATTCGATAGAAGTCTTCCTTCAACATTTTATCATTCCCGACATACTCCGGAAAAATTGAGTCTTGGACAAAAACACGGATTTGAGAGTGTTCAAATCCATCGACCCTTGCCTCATGGAACGCAACTCGTCCTTTAGCCTTGTAAGATCGGCCGAAGTTCGGTACTCATCGAAAAATTCCGCCTTGAATTCATCCCAAGTGAAATCCATGCATTGTTCTTCACCATAAACTTTGATCTTTGCGTCCCACCACAACTTAGCATCGTCCCTCAACATACTACACCAGTACCTTATCTTCTTATCGAGAGGACATTCACAAGTATGGAAGGCCCCCTCCATATCGGAGATCCAAAGGGCACTCTTGAGAGGGTCTCGTTCACCTTCAAAGGTGAGAGGTTGAGAATCCTTGAAATTCTTATAGAAAAAGTCCCGTCTTCCCACATTATCTTCGTAAAGAACGGCCTTAACTTGTTCCTTTACCACATTGACTAGTTGCTCGTCAATCGTATCTAGGATCATCTTCTTAACATCTTCGAGAAACTCCGCCTTTCGACGTTTAAAGATGGCCTCAACTTTGGCCGTAAACTCAGAGTCCTCACTCGTACCTCCATTATCATGTTCGGGTCCATTTCTCGTCTTCATTCTATAAAACGGAAAAGATTAAGCAACGAAACGAAAGGACTTAACACATACGTATATATATATACACCACACTACCCCATCTAGCTCAACAATCGTCGTACATCGCTTGTTTGGCACAATTTGAACCCATAACAATGGTAGCTAATCATTGTTACATGAGCACGTCGCATTAACTTGCTAGTACAACGTCTATCTCGCTTGATGATTGCTAACACAAAACAAAACAATTAGTACAAGGTTAGTTCACATAAACCTAAGCACTAGTCAACTCTCGGTCTGACCCGTCTCCTATAAGTCCCGCATTAAACGCATAAACATTAAAGTCTAAGTCTAGGCACCTATCTCAAGTCGCCTAAATCCCTTAGACCATGCTCTGATACCACTTGTAAAAACCCGACCTCGTTATACCAAAAACACCCCAAACAAAAAAAAATTCAGGACTAGTACATCTGGACGGCGTCCAGCTTCCTGGACGGCGTCCAGCTTCTTGGACGGCGTCCAGCTTCCTGGACGACGTCCAGTACTGAAGACTTGGACGGTGTCTAAACAATTGGGACGGCGTCCCAATGAACTGTCAGGTTCTGATCTCGGGTTCCAAATTACACGAGCGAAAATCCCGCTTCCTGATACTTTTAAACGAAAACCTTTTCACAACATGTTATAATAAGTAAAACTAAGAGATTTTCATCATCAAAATGAGTTTTACAACACCGGGCCCACAATGTCCCGTTTTACGAAATTCGTTCAAATTACAAGTTTCGACCATCATAGTTTAAATTCTAAACGACACCTAGAGCATGGTGTTTGGGGTTAAACTACCCAAATCTTGGCCGAACTTCCAAAAGCTAACCTAAAAGCATCACCTATCAAAATAAGCGGGAGACCACTAATCCAACGAAATACCTTTTCCTTTGTCCACGCCGGAGCCTAAAAAGGTAAACAACGAGAGGGTAAGCTAAAGCTTAGTGAATGCAATAGTTATACATGTACATATATAAAATACCTACTTGCACACACTTACACACATACCGCATACATGCTAGCAACACAATTAGCTTATCATCTCAAATACAAGCTATTAACCTCCAATATCACATGCTAGCAATTCAATAGCATATATATACAACTCGTACAATATAATATGCTTACGCTACAACACAATAATCATGGTTAACCAATCGTACAAGGAATGGTATTCGGATTTCCCATCAGTGTTCATAACAACCATTAGAGTACTTAACACGTCGTACACTAATCCCACGGGTTGCATCTTAACACGTCGATACTTCACCCCGATTGGTGTCTTAACACATCGACACTTCACTCTTCATATTACTTGAGGTGGCATCTTAACACATCGATACTTCACCTTGAGTGTGTCTTAACACATCGACACTTCACTCTTCATCTTACCTTTCATGGAGTGGTGTCTTAACACATCGACACATCACTCATCATCTTACCTTTCATGGAGTGGTGTCTTAGCACATCGACACTTCACTCGTCACGTGAACGTGGTGTCTTAACACATCGACACTTCACATCTCATGCTACACATATAAATACATTATATATCTACGCATATAATTATTCCACTCACCTTTAAGTCTTTTGTGAAAGATAACCGAGCTTGTAACCTTCAATGTAACGTACTTATTACATTATGCATATAATCAATCACAAACTCAAGTGGGTCAACCAACTCAATTCCCATCCTAGTGTCATTTTGACCCATAGTGCAATTCCGACCCATTTGCACTTTTAACCCTAGTATTTGGGTCAACATCGTCATAACCCTAACACTAGCCACATATGGTCTTAAAACTCTTTTTAACACAATGTTATAGCACTTTCACACACATTAACCAACTTAGGTCATTAAAACTCGTTTGACCTTTTTCAAAGTTAACACACCCATTTGGGTCACCCACAACCCAAATAACACCCACTTACATAACATCTAAGTGTGCTAGTAGTTAACTAACCAATTTAAGACTCACAAACACAATTATCATTCCAAAACCCTAGGTTAGTCACCTTTGAGTCTTCATGACCCAAACTTACCCAAAAACCCCCAATACTAACAAATGGGTTTTATGTTCATAACCAACCCAAACCCTAATCCTTAAACAATTTTAACATAAGGAAATCAAGGTTAAGACTTACCACTACAATCAAGATGTAGCTAGGGACTAGACGAACAACTTTAAAACACGAGCCTTGACCCGAAACAAGCTTCTTCCTCCTCTATTTGAGCTTTATCACACAAGAATCACTCTCTCTCTCTCTCTAGAATTGAAGTGGAAGGATGAGGTGGTTGAAAGTGGAGTGAATGAGGCTCCACAAACTGATCTAGGGCCTTAAATTCGGCCTCCATGTGAAATTACCACTTTGCCCTCTTTAAATATCTAAAATAGACAGCTGGCCCACCAGAACATTTGGACGGCGTCCAAACTGTCTGGACGGCGTCCAGTCCTTCACACTAGGATAGCATCCCACACATCTGGACGGCGTCCCAACTATCTGGGAAAACAGGATCTTACAGTTGCAAATAATCCAGGGCAAAAGACAATTAACCCAGAGTAATAAATTAAAATCAAAACGTCAAACATCATGGTTATGGAAGTTTAAATAAGCATAATTCTTTTATTGTTGTAACATCCCAACCCGTTAACCAACCAAAAACACAGAATAAAAAAAAAAATTAAAATCAACTGGGCTGACCAGATGGGATGCGCGGCGCGCACACACACCTGTGCGCGGCGCGCACACACACCTGTGCGCGGCGCGCACAGGGCCTGGTAGCCCGATGTCCGGATTTTCCAACTCACGCGAAACGATCTTCGACTTCCCGACACATTTAGACCAAATGCTTTTCACAACATAATACAATAGTTAAAATTAACACGTTCCATTAATAAAAAGGGTTTTACGACACCGGGCCCACATATGCCCAAATTACCCTTTAAGTACATAATACTAGTTTCGACCACACGACTTTTAATACAAAATAAAGCTGAGCATGGCGATTGGGGATACGCTACCCAATCCTAAACAATCCAAAAGCAAGCCTTCTAAAGCAACTACGCGAGTCCACTAGTCTCACGCTTACCCGAGCCACCACGTCCATGCAATCTATAAAAATGTAAACAATGAGAGGGTAAGCTAACGCTTAGTGAGTGAAAATATACTACATACATATATATGCATAAAATGGACACGCCACAAAATATCAAATACCGCATACCGGAGCATCCAAGCATAAAGGCAAGCTAATCTAAGCATACCGTACGATCACTAAGCAACAAGCTAAATATGCATCCACAAACATAAGTTCACCAACGACGATGCGAACAACGCCAAGAAGCTACACCCGGAGGGTTAGCTACATCACGACAATACAACAATATATATATAACAATATATAAACGAATAAGGTTAACCCCTTAACCCATTACCGAATACCAAACACCACAATGAAGATTGGCCGAACTACACGAGCCTTAGTAATCCGAAACCACACGAGATTACTATCTTTAACAAGACAACATCGAGGTTGGCCGAACTACACGAGCCTTAGTAATCCAAACTACACGAGATCACTACCTCAATAAGATGACTGAACTACACATGTCATCGTGAACCCGAAACCACACGCGATTCACTTTCAACATCAAAACCCTTCGCCATTGGGGTTATATCATCCACATCACAACCACGTGTGATAGTGTACACACAAAACGTGTACCTCGCCAAAGGTGGTCAACCAAAACGCACAACCGTGCCAATTGGATCTAAACGCAAGTCCATCAAATCCACCTATATGTGAAGTGAGCTCTATAACCGAGAACCACTTCACCCGACCCGCACCCATCCTACACATACATATGCACATAGGATATTAACACTCACCTTGTCGCCTTGATGAATGCAACCGAGTAATTCCGCAACATGTCAATGGAAATTACCTAATCCATTATCACAAATACAATAACACACTTAGAGTGGATTTACAAACCAACTCAATTCGACACTTAGTGCAAATTCGACCAATTGCACTTACAAACACCAAACGCGTCCAAACTAACCACTAATCACAAGTGAAAATGGTCCTAATAAGCCAAATGAACCCAAACTTAAGTGTTTAACACTTATCAATCTCAAAATCACCCAAAAACCCTAATTTTGACTCAATTCCAAAATTAGTCTTTCAAACACACCAAAAAGGGTTCCAATACTTCCATAATCACTAAACCTAGTGATTAAACCCAATTACAAGTCATAAACAAGACCAATTTGTTCACCAACCCAAAATCCACCAACAATAACAATAAACCCGATTACTAGCATCAACAAACTCACTTCAAGAGTTTTAAATGGGTTTCTTAACAATTTAAGTTCAAACCCTAACTTTGAATATCAAATCAAACAATGAAATTCGGAGTTAGAACTTACCACAACAACCAAAACGTAGCTAGGAACGAGGTGAACAACTTTAACACTTGAGCTTTTAATCAAACCAAGCTTCTTCTTCACCAAAACCCCAATTCTCTCTCTAGATATTTGAGAGTGTTTGTGGATGTGAAATATGATCCAAAAGTGAATCCAAACCAGCTGATATGGCCTGAGATCCGGCCTCATATGAAAAGACCAAAATGCCCTTCATTAAACTCAAAATAGATCTGCACACTGGTCTGGGCAGAATCTGAGCCTTTTGATTTATACCACGCTTCACCCATTATACGCACATCATTTATACTCTAAGTATACTAAATATTAGGGTCTTACAACTCTCCCTCACTTAGAATCGATCACGTCCTCGTGATCCTTGTCACTTAACCAAACGGTCCACACTCCACGTGAAATGTCCCGTTCTTATTGATTAAAAAACGTTCCATATTAATTGATTTCGTTGCGAGGTTTTGACCTCTATATGAGACGTTTTTGAAAGACTGCATTCATTTTAAAACAAACCATAACCTTTATTTCATCAATAAAGGTTTAAAAAGCTTTACGTAGATTATCAAATGATGATAATCTAAAATATCCTGTTTACACACGACCATTACATAATGGTTTACAATACAAATATGTTACAACAAAATAAGTTTCTTGAATGCAGTTTTTACACAATATCATACAAGCATGGACTCCAAATCTCGTCCTTATTTAAGTTTGCGACAGCGGAAGCTCTTAATAATCACCTGAGAATAAACATACTTAAAACGTCAACAAAAATGTTGGTGAGTTATAGGTTTAACCTATATATATCAAATCATAATAATAGACCACAAGATTTCATATTTCAATACACATCCCATACATAGAGATAAAAATCATTCATATGGTGAACGCCTGGTAACCGACATTAACAAGATGCATATATAAGAATATCCCCATCATTCCGGGACACCCTTCGGATATGATATAAATTTTGAAGTACTAAAGCATCCGGTACTTTGGATGGGGTTTGTTAAGCCCAATAGATCTATCTTTAGGATTCGCGTCAATTAGGGTGTCTGTTCCCTAATTCTTAGATTACCAGACTTAAATAAAAGGGGCATATTCGATTTCGATAATTCAACCATAGAATGTAGTTTCACGTACTTGTGTCTATTTTGTAAATCATTTATAAAACCTGCATGTATTCTCATCCCAAAAATATTAGATTTTAAAAGTGGGACTATAACTCACTTTCACAGATTTTTACTTCGTCGGGAAGTAAGACTTGGCCACTGGTTGATTCACGAACCTATAACAATATATACATATATATCAAAGTATGTTCAAAATATATTTACAACACTTTTAATATATTTTGATGTTTTAAGTTTCTTAAGTCAGCTGTCCTCGTTAGTAACCTACAACTAGTTGTCCACAGTTAGATGTACAGAAATAAATTGATAAATATTATCTTGAATCAATCCACGACCCAGTGTATACGTATCTCAGTATTGATCACAACTCAAACTATATATATTTTGGAATCAACCTCAACCCTGTATAGCTAACTCCAACATTCACATATAGAGTGTCTATGGTTGTTCCGAAATATATATAGATGTGTCGACATGATAGGTCGAAACATTGTATACGTGTCTATGGTATCTCAAGATTACATAATATACAATACAAGTTGATTAAGTTATGGTTGGAATAGATTTGTTACCAATTTTCACGTAGCTAAAATGAGAAAATATATCCAATCTTGTTTTACCCATAACTTCTTCATTTTAAATCCGTTTTGAGTGAATCAAATTGCTATGGTTTCATATTGAACTCTATTTTATGAATCTAAACAGAAAAAGTATAGGTTTATAGTCGGAAAAATAAGTTACAAGTCATTTTTGTAAAGGTAGTCATTTCAGTCGAAAGAACGACGTCTAGATGACCATTTTAGAAAACATACTTCCACTTTGAGTTTAACCATAATTTTTGGATATAGTTTCATGTTCATAATAAAAATCATTTTCTCAGAATAACAACTTTTAAATCAAAGTTTATCATAGTTTTTAATTAACTAACCCAAAACAGCCCGCGGTGTTACTACGACGGCGTAAATCCAGTTTTACGGTGTTTTTCGTGTTTTCAGGTTTTAAATCATTAAGTTAGCATATCATATACATATAGAACATGTGTTTAGTTGATTTTAAAAGTCAAGTTAGAAGGATTAACTTTTGTTTGCGAACAAGTTTAGAATTAACTAAACTATGTTCTAGTGATTACAAGTTTTAACCTTCGAATAACATAGCTTTATATGTATGAATCGAATGATGTTATGAACATCATTACTACCTTAATTTCCTTGGATAAACCTACTGGAAAATAGAAAAATGGATCTAGCTTCAACGGATCCTTGGATGGCTCGAAGTTCTTGAAGCAGAATCATGACACGAAAACAAGTTCAAGTAAGATCATCACTTGAAATAAGATTGTTATAGTTATAGAAATTGAACCAAAGTTTGAATATGATTATTACCTTGTATTAGAATGATAACCTACTGTAAGAAACAAAGATTTCTTGAGGTTGGATGATCACCTTACAAGATTGGAAGTGAGCTAGCAAACTTGAAAGTATTCTTGATTTTATGTAACTAGAACTTGTAGAATATATGAAGAACACTTAGAACTTGAAGATAGAACTCGAGAGAGATCAATTAGATGAAGAAAATTGAAGAATGAAAGTGTTTTTAGGTGTTTTTGGTCGTTGGTGTATGGATTAGATATAAAGGATATGTAATTTTGTTTTCATGTAAATAAGTCATGAATGATTACTCATATTTTTGTAATTTTATGAGATATTTCATGCTAGTTGTCAAATGATGGTTCCCACATGTGTTAGGTGACTCACATGGGCTGCTAAGAGCTGATCATTGGAGTGTATATACCAATAGTACATACATCTAAAAGCTGTGTATTGTACGAGTACGAATACGGGTGCATACGAGTAGAATTGTTGATGAAACTGAACGAGGATGTAATTGTAAGCATTTTTTTAAGTAGAAGTATTTAGATAAGTGTATTGAAGTCTTTCAAAAGTGTATAAATACATATTAAAACACTACATGTATATACATTTTAACTGAGTCGTTAAGTCATCGTTAGTCGTTACATGTAAGTGTTGTTTTTAAACCTTTAGGTTAACGGTCTTGTTAAATGTTGTTAACCCAATGTTTATAATATCAAATGAGATTTTAAATTATTATATTATCATGATATTATCATGTATGAATATCTCTTAATATGATATATATACATTAAATGTCTTTACAATGATAATCGTTACATATATGTCTCGTTTAAAAATCATTAAGTTAGTAGTCTTGTTTTTACATATGTAGTTCATTGTTAATATACTTAATGATATGGTTACTTATCATAGTATCATGTCAACTATATATATATATCCATATATACGTCATCATATAGTTTTTACAAGTTTTAACGTTCGTGAATCACTGGTCAACTTGGGTGGTCAATTGTCTATATGAAACATATTTCAATTAATCAAGTCTTAACAAGTTTGATTGCTTAACATGTTGGAAACATTTAATCATGTAAATATCAATCTCAATTAATATATATAAACATGAAAAAGTTCGGGTCACTACACCACGGTCCTCAGGCATAAGTCCCAATCCGACTTTCCTAAGCAATTCTTCCCAATGAATCGCCTTTAACAACTACATCGTCACCCGTGATTTATCAAATCCACAATCCGAGCACTAAAACCATGCTCATTCCCTAACATCGGGAAAACTCAACCAATCTCGTACCGAGATATCAATCCCTCAGCGTACCCTTACTGAGTACAACGCTAAAAGCAACCAAGTCTCAATCTATGGTCAACAACCCGAAGTGATGAAGACTGATCCAAACGAATCCTTACGGATAACACCAATCACTAATCTTCCCTTGTAGTGCGCAATACGACCAATACGCAACCACCGTAACATCATAAACAAGCGGCTAAAACCGATAGCGCCCAAAACGACTATGGCAACGCTAATCTAAAGGTGTACAAAATCGACTATCGTCACACCCGTAACAACATGTGAGCGAAACACGGCTATCGCATCACTAATCCCACAACATGGTCCTCACGACCCCAACATCGGTGTATAAAACAACCGATAGATCAAACAACACGGTCCTTACGACCCCACCATTGGTGTATAAACAACCAATAGATCAAACAACATGAAGGCTAGCCGAAAACACACGCGCCTTAGTGAATCCGAACTACACGCGACTCACTACCTTCACCACAACAACAATCGGGATTGGCCGAACTACACGCGCCTTAGTGAATCCGAACTACACGAGAGTCACTATCCCAAAGGAATGACCGAACTACACGAGTCATTTGTGAATCCGAACTGCACGAGACTCACTCCTCAATACAATGACCGAAACCACACGAGTCATTTGTGAATCCAAACTACACACGACTCACTTACACAATAAGATGACCGAACTACACGCGTCATCGTGAATCCGAACTACACGTGATCCACCTCCAAAACTCAACACATGAATGGTACTTGCATTTCCCACCGGTACTCGCATTTCCCGATAATGTTATACCATGCCGATATAACACTACTCCCATCACACACGCTCTTTGGCCTCCATCACGATGAGTAGT